>NC_140921.1:31167851-31219591 GCF_045865225.1 Trachurus japonicus | reverse complement strand
CGACCCGTGAACTCGCACCAGATCGAACTGGTACGACTTCACAGGTCGGAAAAACACGAATTACGGGCTGCCCTGAACGCACCATAACTTCTTGTCAGCCGACGGAGCAGCCCCCCTGTAATCCTCTCAGCAGGCACGCCGATTTTTCCCAGTGGCCACCCGTGGTACTGCAACAAAAAATCCCATGGGGCCCAAAAAGGATTTTTCCCATAGACCGCCATAGTAAAAGAGAAGCCTGTAAAACTGTTCACAGGACACCTCCAGCTGTAACCTCCGTTAATTACTAATCTTTGTATTCTATATTTTTAAGTCATGGACTTTTTATCCGTCAAAATGTTTTCTAACGGCCAGAAAAGCCACAGAAAAGTCTCATTTCTGGCCGTGACGTCACGGCTGTGTCCGTGCACCAGCAGTGCGCGGTCGTGTGTGTCTCGGGACCGAGGATGCCTGAACTAATGAGACGCTGTCCGGCGCTAAAATCACTCAGAAAAGTGGAAAACACGGCTCAAAGGTGAGTTTTTGTTTGGTCACATCAACTTTATGATAGTTAATGTCTGTTATTAGTCTCTTGTCAACTCGTCAATTCTTAAACGTAACGTTTTATTTGATGAGATCGCCTCGTAGTGACTGCTTTTACTGACGTGAAACCGGACTGTTTTACATTACTTTCCATGTAAAACCCATATTTTTCTGTAATTTTAGCTTGATAAGTCATTTATGCTGTATGTGTGTGTCAAATGATGTCTGTATGTGTCTGTCAACAGTGTCTCATCGCGGCTGATGTTCTACACCTGTTGCTCCGTTCACAACGTCCACGTTAATTTATTTTTACGGCTTAATTAATGCCACGGTGGTAAAATGTAAACCGAGACTTCTCCTCCATGGTCGGTGTGTGTCGTGTGTGTGTCCTGACGGTGCAGCTGCTCCCCGTCTTCACCGGGGCCGGAGGAAGAACCGTGGACGTCCTCCTCCTCCTCCTCCTCCTCCTCACCGTCGTCAGTGTGTGTTTGTTCAGTGTCAGTATGCTAAATGATCACTTAAACTCATAATCATATTATTAAATTGTTCGGAAAAAAACAAACATGCTTGTGACTTTTTTCTGCTTCTACCAAATCCAACATCTGCAACTGTGTCTGGGGCAGCGTGTTTAATTAAAATGTCTGGTTCTGTAACAGCTGTATTTAGTGGACACTGATATTCTGTGTGTTGTGGAAATATTGTAAGGCTAAACTGTTGAATTACAAAGAGTCTCATCCACCTGAAGGCTTAATGATGATGAAACTATGAACACAGCCAGTACAGACAATTATTAAAAGGAAGATGCATTTGCCAAAGAGCTCTAACTTTATTTAATCACAGTGTGGTTGATAAAAACAAAACACCTGTGACTAAGTTTATAATACCTCCACCAACGTCCTGTAACAACTGGTGAACTGTGCAGCAAGTTAAATATATAAAAAAGGTAAGAGTAAAGCCCTCATTACATTATTTGAGGTGTTCTGGGGTCATCTGTCATGTTTAACAAAAATACAGTTAATTATGATTTATTTTCCATTGTGATTTAAGCTTACAGGTTCGGACTAACTTGTTTTCAGTGTAACATCGTATATTAATTAACTGTCAAAACGATTTAACGATCATATAAACGACCGTAGTAAACCTACGATCGGCCGTCTTACATTTTAAATCATTATCTTTGTTTTAAAGTCCGTGTGAGTCCTGTAAAAGTCTTAATACTCATTCCTTAAATCCACAGTAACACATACATGAACGCGCAGCGCCAAAACTAGAACGGCGGTTGCTCGTTCTCATTGCCCCAGGGCATGATGGGAGACCGCAGAGCATCATGGGGGGTGACTCAACTGCGCATGCTCTATGGGCCCGATAACGCGGAAGTAAACCCGGAAGTCAGAAACTTTTTCGGCGTATGCGCCAGGCGAGCAACTTTCATTGAAATGAACGGCGGCCATTTTCCGGTCCGGTATCCAGTTAATATAATACATCCATGCGACGGAGTTAGCAGCCCCCGTCCTCGTTATGGATCTATTGGTCCTCGTCCCTACATCACCACATTCACGCGCATCCCTTGGCTGCACACACAGCCCTTCATGCTGTTCTCTCTCCTCATTGGATAAAAATTGTAGGATACAAGAAAAGTTTTCTCCTCGGCTCAGAGCAGAGCAGAGGGACTGAGAGACCCGTGTTTCGGTCCAAACACTCTATGTAAGTGATTGCTGTCGGAAGATAGAACTATTTAAGGCTAGGTTTACACGAAGACGGTGTGAACAGAAGACGCAAAAGTGGCGTCGCGTCTTCACTTTTTATTTCGCGTCTACACGAGCGTTCTCGGGAGGAAATCTGTGTGCATACGGAGACGCAAAAGTGTGTACAAATCCATTGCTAATGCACGCCAGACCACTAGGTGGTGCTGTCACAAACGCCGCAATGCGTAAGCGCATGCGTAGAACCTTCCTTCTTTTCGTCACTGTGCCGGGAAATCAGAAAAGGAAAACATGGCTACAGCACGACCTCCAGTGTGATATTGCTTTTATACAACAGTGCTACGTGCGCATTTTAGAACAGTAATAAACTACAAGAGATTATGATTTGTTTGTTTATTTAATCATTTATTTGGCTCCGCCAACAGAAATAGTTCCGCAACTGGAAGGGAGACAAGGCTGTTGCCAGGCAACACATAAACATTTCATACTAGCTTGCTACTAGCTACAAGCTTTTCCACCGAGCTGCTTCAGTGCTGGTTCTGGTTCTGAGCCCGTGTCTGATCAGCACCGGAGCAACAGGACCAGCGTGAAGACAGACAGAGACGTTATCGATACCGTATTACATTTGTTTATCTGCTATGTAATCATTATAAACACAGTTGAAGCTAAGTAGCTGAGCTACGTGGCTAACAACAGCTAAAGCTAATATCAAAACACATCGCCGTCAAAACGTAGTTGCCCCGCGGCGATTTTTTTCCAGCCGGGTTTAGTAGAGATTTATCTCCAATTAGACGGACCAGGTCAGGTCCAGGTTTTAATGTTCAGGTCCGTTTCTAACTGTAGTAGCAGCAGAGAGATGGGGCAGCTCCTGTATGGGGAGCCTGGCTCTGACTTAGGGACCGTTCGTTATTTATGGAATGGGCCACCGGAGGAAAATGGGGGGGGGTCATGTCATAATATTCTTTGTTGAGGGGTGGGTCCACTAAAAAAAAAAGGTCAGCGAGGGGGGGTCATTCAACATTTTGTCTGGAGGACACTGCAATGCTCGCAAAAAACAAAAACAAAACAAAAACGGGACATTTCAAAGCTGCAAGCACTGATGACAATGAGAGCAACGGCCCCTAAATCACAACGTTATTTTATATTGTTCTGATCTGCCCTGAGTGGGGTTCGAACCCGGGTCTCCCGCACCGCAGGCGACGATGCTAACCGCTTCCCCAAGAACTCAATAAGGATTCTGCCCGCGGCTTAGCACGTCTTTTATGGGTGAGTGAGTTTAACTTCAGTACCATACAGAGGCTACACTGCCTCATTGCGTAACTCTACATAGTCTGAGCAGCACGTACGTTCACGTTGCTTTCGTGAATTGTAAACACACAGACACCCCCCTCGGTTTTAGCGTCCAGCAGTTTAGCGGCTAATTCAACAGCAGTGATGGATAACTGTACCGGGGCTCAACAACAATGAGCTTCATTTGAGGAATAAACAGCAGCTTTTACCTGACGGGAGACCGACGCCTGAGCTACGGTAGCTAACAGCTAGCTGGTTTTACCTACTTTCTCTCTCTCTCTCTCTCTCTCTTTCTTACACACGCAGGCGCAGGCACACACAGGCACACACACACACACACACACACACGCACACACGCACACACGCACACACACACACACACACACACACACACACACACACACACACACACACACACACACACACACACACACACACAGTTGTCTGTCATCTGTCGTAAACCTTGCAATAATACGTTGTTGTTGAGTGCAGTTCACATTATTGTTGCTTCGGTTTGAGTGTGGATTAGCCTAATTGTTAATGGTTTGTTGTGTAATGTGAGCTGGTCCAAAATCGCGATTCTGTTATTGATGAGTTGGGTTTTAATAACAGCTGATGAATGGCATTGTGATGAGAAGGTGTTGCACACATGGTTGTCAAAATGAAATAATGTAGTGTCACGCGCTACGTGATGCGATGTCACGTGTCGATGGCTGGGGGGGGGGGGGGGTCATGTATCTTTTGATAAGGCTTAATGCAGGGTCATGTTAAAATTTACTGACCCGACAGGGGGGTCATGTAAAAAAAAAAAAAAGTCCCGTGAATCCCTCCGGTGGCACTGATGATAAATAACGAACAGTCCCTTAGCTCCATTATAGCTTAGCTTCTGTCCACTGCTGAACAGCGGAGTGATAACGACCGTAAAAGGTTGCAGTGCTGTTATACTGTATATCAGCACTCATGGAACGTCTCTTGTCCAATCAAATTGCTCGGTTGGGACCTGTCGGAACTAACTGTTGTATAATTGTAGTTATTGCGGCCAAAGTAGCCTGCAGGTCTGAAGGGTGGATGTAATCCGACATGTTTGTTTGTATCGTGACGTCAACACGCCGACTTGACGTGAGCAGAACAGCAGATCTGAGCCAGTTTTGCGTCTTGGCCTGTTTAGGCGGAGACGCTGCGCTGGAGCGTATTCAACTTTTCCACTTTCAGGGGTGGTTTGAGATTTTTGCGTCTTCAAGCCCCAAAAACGCCGTCACCATATAAACGAAAGGCACTTCCGATAAAATATTTTATCGTCTTTACTCGCAAGCGTCTTCGTGTAAACGGCCCCTTAGACTTATATTAACACAAAAATATCGCTTACTTCTGCTTTAAAGTCAGAGGTTGGAAGACGATCACATACCGTCGTAGTTCCGACCATAAACGGCGATTCGGCAGCGTTATTCTCATGACTCGCCACAAAACCGAAAGTAAAGGCTCGACCAGCATTTCCGCCACCACTAATAATAACAAAATAACGATAGAGACAAAACAATATATTTATCATTAACAAGTGTGGGTAACGTAGATTCATCCACATTAATATGAGACTTTTTTATTGTCGCGGAATTTTTCGTTCTGCCGCTGGAGAAACTCCTCGTTGTCCCTTTAACTACTATTTACAAATACAAAATTGTTTGATTTTCATTTTGTTATATTATTTATTTTATTATCATACATTAACATTTTTCCATCTTACGTGTTTGTTTTTCAGCTGGAAAGCACAAACTCGAGACGTTTCCAAATTCCAACTTCCAATGTAAATGAAATGCGCCATCAGTTTTTTTTCAGTAACTAATAGACATGATAGCTTATGATGCTCACAGGACTTAAGTGCTTACTGACAGTGAGATTGGCCAATCAGATCAATTAGTGAAGCAAAAAATTGATTTCCAGTATAACGTCCTCAGTATGTTCTCCACTGTTTGTGATCAATGTGACAGTTATGCAGCTCCTCACCTGTCAGTGATGGTTCAATAACTCAGCTTATGCTACATGTTTTACATTTTCAAATATATATATATATATATATATAAATGTATTAAAAAACAGACCATAAGTTTACCTCAACACAAAACATTAAGGACTATAACAGAATGGTATTTTCATTGCGTGAAGATGCTGCAGATTCTTTCCTTGAACTTGAGCAGGAGAGCGGAGCCGAGAGAGACAAAGTGGGAAAGAGCTACACTGGGAGGAAGTCAGTGACCTGTCATGTTTTAGCTATTCCTTTGCCCCATCGTGCATGTACACACACACACACACACACACACACACAAATGTGTACACACATACACACACACACACACACACACACACACACACACACACACACACACACACAGGGGCATTGTGCACGTTAATCTGAACTGATTGCATGTCCACTTACATAAATTATGGACTGTGGTGAATGCATTATTTACTCAGTAGAATTAAAAAGGCATGCCAGGTTGCTGGATGCCATCACAACATCGCAACGCACACACACACACACACACACACACACACACACACACACACACACACACACACACACACACACACACACACACACACACACTTACAGTGAGGGAGAATTAGTGAGGATGTAGTTTGAGCGGAAAAGTTCACAGAAATAAACAGTTACCTCACATCTTGGCTTTGTTTTTTTTCCCTCCCTCATCTTCTCTTCCCTTCCCTCCCCTCTTCTCATTCTATCCCATCTTTTATCTTCTCTCATCCTTTCTTTCCATATCTGCTGTATTTTCCTCCTCATTCCATCCGTTTAAACTTTCATCCCTCCACTCAGCCATATTTCCCTCCATCCTTCTGTTCCTCATTGTGTTCCAACACTTTCATTCACTCATTCTCTCTACACTATTTCTGGCATTTTTATTCATGCTTCCATTCACCCTACTCTATTATTTTTTCCCCCCTTTTTCTTCTTGCCTTTTGTTCTTCTTTCCTATCTCCTTGCCTTATTTTCTTTCTTTACACCTTCCTCCTACATTTTCTTTTAACTTCTTCTCTCTTTCCTCCGCGTTTCCTTCCTCCTCAATTCATTTTATCATTCTTGTTAGTTTTTTTTTACTGATGTTACTGATGTTGGATTCTGACTTGATCCCATCCAGGTCCAGTTTGGGTGTGTAGTCTCTTTTTCTCTTTCCTTCTGTTCCTGTCTCCCTCTGCATTTCACATCAGATGAGATGGGACCTGAAGGGAGGCCAGAAAACAGTGGGGATAGACTGCAACAATATTTTGACAAGACTCACTCGTAGAATTAGCAGAGGGATGGTAAAATACACAGGAAAGGAGGAGAGGCTCAGACAGAGAGGAGGAGGGGGGGGGGGGGGGGGGGTGTACATATCAGAATGTATATGCTGAATATGAAATATTGAACGGTTGTATTACGTAGCTCTTTTTATAGCACAAACCAGAATTATGACGCACAATATAACATAAATACATGGGGCAAACTTAACCCTTTCAATGCTGTGTTTTCAGTTTGCACTTTATTGTTTTTTTCCAGAGTGATTAGTAATTATCTTTTAAATCTCCCTTGAAAAAGAAAATGGCTCTCTCACGACAGCAACTCATAACCCACCAACTGATATTTTAAAGACGATAATGATGGTTTAAAAAATTATGATGATACTGGAAATAATTAAAATGTATTTGTGCTTTAAAAGATTTTCAAGAGGAAGTGCTGTGCATCAGGCTGATGCATGCCAGGGTCTCTCTTCTGATTGGCTGACGTAGACCTGTTGTTACAAGAGCTCCAGAGATACGTAAAACTCCACTGAGCTTCTTAAGCCACAAACATATCTTCTTATGGCTCAATACATATAAGTGTCAAATATACTTGAGGATGTTTCTACTCTGTTACATCGGTCTGAGGGTCTTCTATGTGTATCTTGTAGATCAGGGTTATAACTGCAGGCTGAGCTGAGTTACTTACAAATATTCACTATATGGCACTAATAGCACAGCAGTGATGAAAGACACAATCCAAAAAAAAAAAAAATGTATACAATCTGAATTTGCATTTTTATATGTCGACAGACTTTACTTCAGATATCTGTAAATCGACGGAGAGAGGTGTGTGGATTTTGAAAGTTGTCAACATTATAGTACGATGACAATTTAATTCATAATGACAATGGCAAAAATGGGTAAAGGAAAAATATCCACAAGATTTTCTGCTTACATTATCTCCACTTTGGTTTTTATTTTTGACACAGCGAGCCAGGCATTTAAAGCTCCATTACAGCAGTCAACCCCCCCCTCCACCCCCCTTCTAGTCAGCAGTAAAGCTGAAATCAGTATGCAAAGTGTCACAGTGGGGCAGCTCCTCTCAGAAACAACATCCCAGGCTTTGCAGGAACTTTTGGACACCGAGCTCCGCCCCCCAGCGCCAAGAGAGAGGAGGCCTCTGAAACAGATAGAGAGAATTAAAAAGAAGGAGAAGACACAGAAACAGAGAGGATATCAACAGAAAGGAGAAAAGTCTGCTTCTCCCCACGCACTTCCATCCGGCAGCCTCAATCTTGGCTACGGCGCGATTTGACTTAACACCTAAATATAGAGTGTGCCGGCTATTCATGTAGTGTTATTGCAACGCTAATGCCCACAATCGCGGATTTTGGAGGGCTAGCCGGCCTTATAGTGTGGCGGCCGCCGGCTCCTGAATATGCATAGTGCCGAGCAGGGAGAAGAGAGCGCCAGGCAAGACACAGAGGATTTGATGTTCAATAAAAGAGAAAGCCTTTGACATGGAATACGAGCGGGGCCCAGCCTCAATATAAAAGAACCAGGAGGGGAATTAGATGGATGGAGGATTCCTTCAGAAGTACAGACAGAGGAGAGACAGAAAAGAGAGTTATGAGAAAAGGAAAGGGGATATTTGAGTATTTCTGAGTGAGTATATATATGTGTGTGTGTGTGTGTGTGTTGAAATGTGTGAGCAAGTGACAGAAAAGCAAGCAGGGACACACACACAGAGAGACACACACTTTTCTTTTTTTTCTTTTTGGGAAAGTGGAAACATTCCTCCCTGTGCCCTCTGTGACGAGTATGGATAATACAAAACTATGATACATCACAAGCAAGTCATTGAAAAAGTCTCACTGCTGCTCTTCTCCAACTCTTTTAAAAGCTCAGAGTCCCCGCGCTCTCACAACAACGCTTCCCGACAACTTTCTCCAAGCTTTACGCGGCTTTTTAAAGATTACCTTTAAAATCATTGAGTCGCTTAACAGGCTCCGTAAATTAGATGAGGCCTTCAGGTCAGCCTCATTACAGATGCCATTAGCAACCATGCACTATGGCTGGAGAAGGAAATAGTTGTTTAAGGGGCTGCTAAGTGATGGTGGGTAATCCTCATTGAGATGAACGCTAACTAAATTGCCCAAATGGCATGTTTCCTTGTCCCAGTGTTGTTAGGCTGAGGAGAAGACGTTTGGGTAACACTTTACTTGACGTCTATCTCTATAATGCATTGTAACCACATTTATAATGAGTTATAATGCAGTTATAGCACTGTATAACTAGTTATAAACACTCATAAATGATCATAATGCTTTATAACAATAATCATAACACACTATAAAGCATTTTATCATGACTTATAAGGTCCATATCATGACCATAAGGCGTTATAACAATAAGCACAACACATCATAGAGCAATTATAACTCTATTATAATACTTGACATTTATAAGCCATTATAGAATGCTCTATGATGTGTTATGCTTAAGCATTATGGTAATTTATGAGTGTTTATAATGATAGTTATACATGTCTATAAGACAATTATAACACATTATAACTATATTTATAATGCATTATGGATGTGGGCATTGTCAGCGAGTTACTAACAATTATAACGTATTATAATACCTGACCTTATAAGTCATGATAAAAATACTTTATAGTGTGTTATAATTATTGTTATAAAGCATTATGATCATTTATGAGTGTTTATAACAAGTTATACAGTGCTATAACTGCATTATAACACATTATAAATGTGGTTATAATGCGTTAGAGACGTCCAGTAAAGTGTTACCAAAGTTTGTTTTGCAGGTGATGTGTGTTGCATGTTGGAAATAAAATACTATAAAGATGTGAAGTTTTTTCATTGAAAACTCCAGCACTGACTGGGCCTTTTGTCTGTATGAAGTCCCGTATCATCTGCATCACAGATACAGGAAAATGACAGATACTTAACAAATGACTTAACAAATGACTTTCACTGATCAACAGAATCTCCTATCAGGAATCTATCAGAGCAGGGAGCTTTGTGTCTGTTTCTAAATGTCCTATGTTTTCACTTCTCCTGTGTTTGATTTAAGTTGTTGTTCCATTGTGGTTTTAGGAAACAAAAACGCTCAGACATTTCATTGGAATTTCACATCTCCTGTTTTAGGTTTTCACTGACAACAATGCAACGAGCCATTCAGAATAAATGGAGAGTCACAAAGTACCACTCAGAGTTAGAAACCTTGTTCTCCAAAATCCCCAGTTTTGCTATAGGGAGGTAAAACAAGGAAAATCATTTTTACTTAAGATAATCAAAATTGAAATTTTTACGATTAAGGCGGATATAGAGGTACTAAATTAACTGATAAGAAAATCAAAACCCCAACATAAGACATGGTTGTCCAAACGTGGAGGGAGTCCTCTGATTTGCAAGATGGATAGAATAGAAAAAAATGTAGCATATTTCAGATGGTTGAAAATCGGTCCAGGTGGGTGGGGGTGGGGGTTTGGGGGTGACTGATGGTGGTTTCTGTCTCGTTTTCACATCACAAAGTTACAGAAGTCCTGACAGCTCATTTTAAGGCTCATTTTCTTTGTGCATTTCTCTGTGGACTGAAGCTTTGATGTTTTCACAGTATTAATATAGAACCTAGAGCTGCTTTATAATCACAAAACATATGGAAATCTCACTTTAAACAATATGGGACCGCTTTGATTCTTAATTAAATGTGTATGCCACAAGCATGCAAACCGTACTTCTCTTTGAGCATGTTTTTAATCTCCTGGTATTCTTGCCTTTAACTGCCCGGTTGCATGCTTCACAGCTTAGATGCCCATTGTCTTAGATCACAAAACAGAGGCAGAACAATATTCAATCCACTTTTTTTTTCATAATGAAAGATGATGATAAAACAAAAGTCATTGTGAAAGACAATGGACACAGCATCTGGGACGCATCAGGATGTCCCGACATCTCAAGTCAGATTTCTTCTTTTTTTTTTCTTTTTTTACATGTTTCATGGTTTTGACCCACTGAAGCACAGAGGGCTCTTCATGCACAACAAATTGAAAAAGGAATGATGTTGTTGGTGCTGTCAGCTGGAACACCGAAGTACGTCATGCAATTTGTGAAAGAGGGCAGGGCCCCGCCGTGTAGTCTGCCATGTCCCTGCCAAATCACAGCGAGAATTTATGGCATCTAATCTGACACAGTTGCCATCTCAATACACACACAAAAAAAGAATTTTGTGGTTTGATCTTGGTATAAAAAGGTAAACTGTCACATATGAAATACAAAACCTCGAAAAGAAATAGAAAACAGACACAGAATAAAAGTTGGAGTAGCATGTTTGAATGAGGGTGGGTGGGAGATTAAAGTTCACTCGAGGATGAGACCGTTGCTGAATAATGCACATAATGGCAACGTATAACCCGTACAAGTTAATGCAGGAACAGCACTGACATTCATGCTCCGATTTTACATACATACTGCGTAATGCACAGTCACGCATGTGGACAGAGAGATCTTCTGGGGTCTGCTGGGGATGTCATGCGTGTGCTCTGGTTGGGGCAAGTTCCATATTAAGTATGTTTTCCATTGCAATTAAGGTTTTGGCCTGATCCCTTCTGACACGGTAATTGTTATTTCAAACGCAAATTAATAAATCATGGACATCTAGTTAAGAATTAAAATAGGTCTCCACCGCCGCTGCAGCCCGGCCTAACCTCCACAGCCCACTCCCACCCACACACACACACACACACATAAACACACGTACTGACACATGCATATACTATATCCCTATATGCTCTCATGTTTACGTATAAGCATACACATACAGCACATAATCTGAGTGCATATGCATATTTACACTGCTGACCGGGGAGCATACGTCAGTCCGACTGCCCACAAGTCCGACGGCTCATTTCTCCGACTACCCATTCTACAGTGTTGAGGTTAGGTTTAGGGTAAGGTTAAGGGTTAGGGCTACTTAAGTCGGAGAAGTGGGAGGTCGGACTGATGGACGCAAAAATAAAGAAATGTATGGTCGGAGTCGGAGAAATGGGTGGTCGGAGAAATGGGTAGTCGGACAGACGTCATGCGCCCCTGCTGACCCGTGTAGCCTACATACAGTGCTGGCATACAGTTCTCCTGATACTAATCACTGAGGTCAAAATGGTAGTAAAAAGGCTGCAGCAAAAGCAGAATCAAACAGCCTGTGAAAGAAAATGTATGGAAGAGTGAATTAACAATAAATACAAAAGAAAAAAAAATAGCCTACAGTATATAAGTCAACCAAAGTGGCCTCACAAATTGGGTTTCCATCCAAATGTATCGAATTTAAGAGCAGATTTTGTGAAAATGCGCAAAAAGCAAATGCGAATTTATGCCCGTTTCCATTCGTTATTGTTTTGCGATTATTGGGAGAGGAGTGTGCCGTGGGAATACGTCATAAGGGAGCGTGAATGTATCCATGACAACAATTGACACTCAGCTGACAGCTGACACTCAACATCATGGACAATTTACTTACTTTCCAGACTAGACGCACCTGTATATAATACACACCAGCTAAATTTTAAAAGAAAATACATAGATATAGGCCGTACTTGAATATAAGCCGCAGGTTTTCATGTTGTAACATGAGATATTTACACAGAAAGACAGTCGGGAACAGGCGCGGCGCCAGGATTTCAATTTTGGACGGGCCAGAGTCATTTTGGATGGGCCACTACTTAGGAAAAAATAACACTAACATACATAGAGCTGGAAATTATTCCTGAATGACTCGTTCGTGTCTATATTGCCCTGAAAGCACACACCATTTCTGCTGAGACGAGCGCGGTGCGCCGCTCTCTCTCCCGTTAAAAGTTAATCTAGCTCACCCAGCGGACCTCTCTCTCTCCTCGTATCTCTCTCTCTCTGCTGTTACTTGTGTGTTTAACCAAATGCACGAAAAGCCAAATCAAATCAGAAATGCGTAGCCCACTTCTTTTTAACTCACAGACATTTATTTTCATAAAGTAGGCTAATAAAATATCTGGACATTTTGCCATCGTTAACATTGAGACAACAGGCTGCAGGTGTAAGAGACATACAGGCTGAAGATAGACAGCACGGTGTGTGTGTGTGTGTGTGTGTGTGTGTGTGTGTGTGTGTGTGTGTGTGTGTGTGTGTGTGTGTGTGTGTGTGTGTGTTGCAGAGTGGGTGGTTCACCTGGGAGTAGGCGTGTGTGCGTGCGTAAGTGTGTGTGCGTAAAGCGTAAGTGTGTGTGCGTAAAGGTGGGCACTCACCAGTGACACAGATGAGAGAGAGAGAGAGAGAGAGTCAGGGTTGGGAGTAGCCGTAATTTTTGTTGACCGCTACTCATTCATTCATTAATCACCCTTTTTTCCTGTTTAATCCGCCAGTCTCATTTTTACGTTTATCCATCCTTGCTGCGCTGTGATAGCTCTCTGCTGTTTTGTTACAATAAATGCACCAAAAGCATTTTTGGATCTCAGCGTATCTTTATCATAATCTACTATAGCGCGTCACAAATCTACGTACCTGAGGACCCAACCTCATACTCTCAGCGGCTTTAAAGGTTTGTGTTTGGAAGCCGCAACAGCAGGAATGGAAGAAGAATTCGGCAAATCATCTTATCACGCAAAAAGGCACAACTAACAGGTTTTGCACAATGGTTTGCAGTTTGCACAGATAAGTCTTAAAATATGTGCAACACCTTCTCATCACAATCCATGCCATCTACACTACGTTATCAGCTGTTATTAAAACCCAACTCATCACAGGATCATATGTTATTAGACCACCGCTAACATTACACAACAAACCGTTAACAATTAATCCACACTCAAACCGAAGCAACAATCATGTTAACTGTACTTAACAAGCTGTTATTACAAGGTTTACAACTGATATGACAGACTGGGCCGTGAGTGTGTGTGTAAAGAAGAGAGGGAGGGAGAGAGAAAAAGTAACTACGTAAAACTGTTAGCTACCGTAGCTCAGGCGTCGGTCTCCCGTCAGGTAAAAGCTGCCGTTTATTCCTCAAATGAAGCTCATTAAGTTGTTGAGGCTCTCCGGTACAGTTATCCATCACTGCTGTTGAATTAGCCGCTAAACAGCTGGAAGCTAAAATCAAGGGGGCGTCTGTTTGTTTACAATTCACGAAAGCAACGTGAACGTACGTGCCGCTCACACTCAGTAGAGTTACGCAATGAGGCAGCGTACAACGAGACGGCGAGTGGCTTCTACGGCTGCTGCCTGGCCGGAGGTAAACTCAGTTGAGTCGCGTTTATTAGACTATGAAAATCACCAGAATGCTGACAAATTTAAACCTGTGGTAAAGTTATCTGAAATAAAAATATATAATTAAACCTTAGATTAACTAAAGTTATGTTCACCCTGTCATTTTGGATGGGCCAGTTGTACAAGTGGGTGGGCCCAGGCCCGTTAGGCCCACCCATAACGCCGCGCCTGGTCGGGAACTGTGCAAGTCAGCTCGCTTTTCCGCAGTTTCGGTTTCGCTCCTCTCGCCCATGTGCATCTGTTTACAACGAAGCCGGAGAAAAATCAATAAATGGAGCGGTGGATAACGTTAACATATACGATGTTACGACGTGTGCGTTTGTGTAGTCTTAACCGTCATAAAGAAAAGGTTACGGGTTACGGAGTGTGTTCATGTTGCGGTGTGCAGAGACGAGAGCTGGGAGACCGGGGTGTCGCTCTCCATTTGTTTGAACGTCGCTGGGTGAAGTCCAGCAGCTTCACCCACAAACTCTGGCTCAATTCGCATAATCTGTTTCCATAACAAAAAGTCGCATTTTCCTTTTATTGATACGCTGACAAATCCACCCCCTCAAAGCGTAAAAACTTTTATGCGCATTTACTGCCTTTTTTCGAATTTCCGGCATTTCCATCCAAGTATTTATTCACAATTTTTGAAAATGCGAATAAAAAAAGGTGGATAGTAGGGTTGTATATCTCCACCACTGAGGCCGATTCGATACGCATCTCGATACGCTGCCACCGATACGATACATTAACGATACACTGCAGCTGCCGTCGATACGATGCGATACGATTCACTCCTGTTCACGATACGATGCGATTCAAATGCGATTTGATAACGATATGACTTAATTACAAAGAGATTCTGTTCGATATGATGTTTGATACAGTTGTGATATTAGAGTTTCTTCCCACATCAAGTTTATTACCTCAATACCATTCTGCTTTACTCTCTGTATCAATTTGAGGGATGTAGCCTATATTTGGTTAATTTTTACAGGGCAAACCAATAAATCATATTTGAAAGGTACAGTCTAGAGGAAATAAATGGTAGAAATGAAATCCAGCTTAATCATATGGGCTAGTCTTGTGTGGTGGCACCTCTGCAGTTTGGTCTTTTGCTATATTATAATAATAATAATAACTTTATTTATATAGCACCTTTAAAAACACAAGTTTACAAAGTGCTTCACGAAACAACTTAAAAGAGACAAGTCTCTGTGCACGGGACATTTCTGGGTGAAGAGTCTGTGTTTTCTCTCCAGCCAGTGACAGAGCTCAGTGGTGTAGGTCCGTGCAGCAGAGTAGGAGAGCTAACGTTAACTGTACTAGCCCTGCTAGCTGTCCGGATGCTAACCGCTACCGCTAACTAGCGGTTAGCATCCGCGGCTACCACCGCTTCCCAGCTCACTACAACCAGAACATCTACCACGGCCCTCCTCCTAGTTACAGCCGCTGACGGCCGAGTATTGACCTGCCGCTTCACTCAGACTGTTTACTTTTCTGGGCGGCTCTGACTACAGCAGCTGCTGCTGCTGCTGCTACCTGTCAGAGCAGGGGCAGGAGCAGGGCAGGAGGCTTCCACGATGGTGCATTCAGGTTGCCTCGGAAAATGAAATGATCGATTTAACCATGGAATTTACCGATGTAGAAGGCTAGAAGAGATGCATCGCAAATTCAACCATAAATTATGTCCGATGTAGCCTGAATCTACCGGTGCAGTCGCATCGCATACGTTTATATCGGACCACCGATATGAATCGGTGAATCTCCACATCCCTAGTAGAAAGATAGAAACGCAACTACAGAGAGACCTGCACGGGGACGGCTCTCCATTCCGACACACCTCCATTCTGACACACCGCTGTTCCGAAACCCCCCCACTCCGAAACACCGCTATTCCAATTGTTCCCCGAAACACCGCTGTCCCGAACCCCCCGCCCCCCGCAGCTGTCTGTGGTGCTGAACCGCGTGACATTGTTTACACTGTCCCACTTGCTTTCTCCCCCACTCCGTTGTGGGAGATCTCCCGCTCCGCTTGAGTGTGGCTGAACCCGGCCTGAGCCCACTTCACGGGCGCGAGCCTGCTGCAGCCGCCACTCCTGCTGACAGCAGACTGGGGGAGAAAAAATAAATAAATTTTGCTTTGGTTGGATGTAGGCAATGAAGAAAGGAGTTGGTTAAAGACCCCCTCCCATGAAAATTGTGTTTTTCGTGCTTTTCACATGTTCCTGTGGCATTTTTCTTGTGTTAGATCAGCAGAAAGGGAAGTGCAAAATTGCATTTCTGAGTTTTTCTGCCTTCAAATTGCTGTGAACCAATGGCAGACGCAAACTGGCAGTTTCAGGGAGACTGGAGTTGATGTGTCACAACCCCAGGGGAGGGCACTAGCAAGGTTATTATCGTTAACGAAAACGAACGAAATGACGAAAACTAGAATTGAAAAAACATTTCCGTAAACTGAAATAAATAAAAACTATAATCAAATGAAAAAACGATAACTAACTGAAACTGTATTGTGTGTTTACAAAACTAACTAAAACGTACTGAAATTATAGATAAAATTCCCTTCGTTTTTGTCTTTGTCAATTTCGGATTGATATGAAATCGATTCAGGCATAGGCGCCGATTCCGTGGCTGCTCCGGTGCACCCACTGACCAGGTTGAGCCACCAGATGTGCATTTCTCCGTGCCGCGCCTCGGCCCCTCAGCTGTGTGTCTGTGGGTATGTGTAGGCTATGTGCGTGTAGCCTGTGTGAATGTGTGTGTTAATCTCTCTCGCGCTCATGAATAAACACACGAGCCTGGCACAATCGGTTAACGGCACCGAAAGGAAACTGGCTTCGCTCCGCGGCTATTTCGCGTCCGATGTCGATGTTAAGCACACGTTGCTATTGATATTGTAGCGTCCGACCCGACGTAACTACAACAACATAACGCAAACTTATCTGACAGCTCTCACTTCTTCCTCTGCTCCTCCTCACTCACTCACCTACAAGCACACAGACGCACACACACACAGCTGTCTTCCTCACACTCACCCCGGCCCCTCAGCTTCTCATCCAACCTGCCTGGCCCGTACCGTACACATAGTCAGTCAGAAATCACACAACTTAAACATCATAACAAGAACATTACTGCAGGGTCGCTACAATATTTTCAGCTGTGCAGTATAGGCTATTGAGTCCCATTGCTACGTGGCATGATATGTGCAGCAGTGTTTGTAGAGCCCGGTTCAGGTGTGCTGTGTTCACTTTATGCTACTTTATGTTAAATACAATACAACATGCGAGGTAGGCTACTGTAAGCCTATTGTTCCTTTACTGTACTGGTATGTAAAAAAAAACTGCAGTAACTGAGCACATTTGTTAAATGGTATTACACAATACTTGCTCTGATCTTTTTGAATCCTTCAACTAACAAATAACCCAAAGTATGAAAAAATTAAAACTAATACTAAAACTAATAAAAACTAAACTAAAACTAAGTGTTTAGAAAAAAAAAAAAAAAACTAACTAAAACTAGCAAACCCGCTCTAAAAACGAATTAAAACTAACTGAATTAGAGAAAAATAAGTCAAAACTAAATAAAACTAAACTATAATTAAAAATCCAAAACTATTATAACCTTGGGCACTAGTGCTACAAGCTCCCGCCCTGCTCTGCATCTGGCTCAGAGGTGCATTGCTAATGTGCATTGCTAATTAGCTGGTTTTAAAATGACCAAAAAGGGTCGCGGGAGGGGAACTTTAAGTTCAGTAAAAAGACCAGGTAGAGGCTAGACAGGCCAGAAGCATAATGAGCGTTATATGTCATTAATATGAAGTGCTTGTTTTGCAGGTAATTATGCACTTGATCCGTTTGATCCCAAAAAGGAAAAAAGGATCAATGCGCAGCCTCCGTTTCCTTTCTTATTGCGTCCGTCTGTCCGTTCGGAGTGGGGGGGGGGTTCGGAATGGAGGGGTTTCCCCAATAGCCTTTTCGGAATAGCGAAATAGGAAACCCCGCTACTACGATGAATGGAAGTCTATTTTCGGAAAGGCGGGGTGTAACCGACCTGCACGCTGCTATTTCACTCAATTCTGCCATGTATCCAGAAAAGTCTCTGGATTTAGTCAAGATGGACACAACTACAGTTCATCATCAGCATAACAACGTGGCTGAAAACGTTCACCAGGATCCATTTGACCATGACGCAAATGGTAAAACACTTTAGCCTCTACTATTATCTGTCATCTGTAACCTCAAAATGAAATAATGTGCAATAGTCTGAACTCTGGTGAATCAGACTTGTGTTTCCAGTGCACCCCACAGGTCCTAAGATGGACTGAGATCTGGAGGTCAAGTCAACACTTTCAACTCATGTTCCTTGAACCATTCATATTGAAAGAGGGCACTGCCGTGGCTTTCCCAGTTAAATGACTTATGCACAGAGGTGTATAAAGTACTTGACAAAAATAACTAAGTAAAAGTAGAAATACCATAACAAAAAACCACTTTGGTAAAAGTAAAAGTCACGCATAAGAAAATTACTTGAGTAAAAGTCTTAAAGTAGCTCACATTAAATGTACTTAAGTATCAAAAGTATCTTGTGAAAAAATATACTCAAGTATCAAAAGTAAAAGTACAAGTACAAAGTATTTAGCATAAAAAGAAGCAAAACAACCACTTGTTTTGCTCGTGTGTTGTTTTATGTCACTTTCAGGTGAATAGATGTGAAATGATAAAACCAAAAAACACCTGAGCAAACATGTAGAGTGAGTGAATCAAGTGCCTGGTGACTGCCTGAGAACATAAAGCAGGCGTCTGTCTGTGTACCGTATATGACCATTAGTGGCCCGGGCGTTTGATATGCTCAATCAACTGGAGCCCAGGCGGGTATTTGCAACAGGCACGCAGTGGCAGTGGTGCGAGGTAAAAATGAAACTTATCAATCGGCGCATGAGAGTGATCGATCCTGTTACGCATAGAGGATCTTTGGAGCCGTCTGCGGCCACAGCAGCGGGTCGTAGTGACAGAGACTGTGTGGCTGCTTCACTATCGCAGATTCAAATACTAGCCTAGTAATCGCCCGGGCATTTAATTGAACAGGCTTTTACTGAATGAGGTCGGACCCCCGACAGCTTTTAGAGCGCAGGCGCATATTTGCACGCAGGCGATTATTTGGTCATATAGCCTACAGGTAATAATATTTCTATTTTAATTTGTAACGAATAACGAGGTGGCAAACGTAAATGTAACGGAGTAAAAGTATATTTTTAAACTTTTAAATGTAGTGAAGTAAAAGTAAAAGTCCTGATTAAAAAAAGAACTCCAGTAAAGTACAAATCCTCAAAAAATCTACTTAAGTAGTGTAACAAAGTACATCTACTTCGTTACTATACACCTCTGCTTATGCATGTATCACATCCACATGTACAAACCAGTAAATTGAATTCTATCGTTCCATAGTCTGATGACACTCACATGCACATTGTAGGAGTTTTTACAAGGGGTCAAAGGTCAACATGGACAAACTGACCAGTCTGCAGTTATTAAAGCAGAAGTAAGTGATATATTTGTGTTAATATAAGTCTTAAATAGTTATATTTTCCGACAGCAATCACTTACATAGAGTGTTTGGACCGAAACACGGGTCTGTCAGTCACTCTGCTCTGCTCTGAGCCGTGGAGAAAACATTTATTGTATCCTACAGTTTTTATCCAATGAGGAGAGAGAACGGCATGCAGGGCTGTGTGTGCAGCCAAGGGACGCCGTGAATGTGGCGACGTAGGGACGAGGACTGTTATGGTGCGTTCAAGGAAACTCGTAGACTCGTGTTTTTCCGTCCTGTGAAGTTGTATCAGTTTGATCTGGTACGAGTTCACGGGTCGGAAGTTACGAGTGGCCGTTATAGTGACTTTCACAGGTAAAACAGGTCGGAAAAACACGAGTGGGTTGCCTGGAACGCTAGAAAGTCGTAAGTTGTGACTTGAAGCTGTAATTTACGATTTCAAAAGCCTGCCTCGAACGCAGCATTAGCGAAAACGACCGGATCGCTTACTTCTGCTTTAAAAAATGTTTCGATCTATAGCAGCTCTTTTTTGAGATTGGACCACACAGTCCATGAGGTTCCCCAAGTATCCATACCACTGTCCACAATTCACCAGTTGTCCTTTCTGGGGCCACTGTGTAACTACTTACAATTGTATCAAAGTCACTCACACCATTTGTCCATGCTTCCAACACATCAACTTGATAATAAAACTAGACAAATCCACTATCAGTGGTTTTAAAGTTATGTTTGTATGTTTGTTTGTCAAAGGGTAGCCCTTTGAGTTATACCATCTCATTTTCAAGAAAGCAATTAATATTTATATTGACTGATATGACAGCAGTTATTATGGGAATTGTTTACCATACTTCGTCACACCTCATGGTTTAAATGACCTATCTGTAAGTTTTCTCTGGTAAAGTTTGATTCTGAGATCATGTTACTTCTAACTTGGTGAGTGAAACACTGTTGGTGCCAACCCTGGTTATGCAAATCTTACATAACTCCTTCTATGTATTCTATGTATTTTCAGTTATATCACTGTTGTTGGTGTAAGAGCACAAATCCATTGGTTTGATTATTGTATTGCTGCTGAA
Source organism: Trachurus japonicus (assembly GCF_045865225.1). NCBI lineage: Eukaryota > Metazoa > Chordata > Actinopteri > Carangiformes > Carangidae > Trachurus > Trachurus japonicus. The sequence goes on along the minus strand of NC_140921.1, from coordinate 31,198,873 downwards.
TGAGCATCTCTAAATTCCAATGGCATCCATCAGTTTTCTTATGTATGCTGATCTGAGGTCTGGTTTGCAGTGGTACCAGGTTAATCAAAGCACACCTGATGTTCCTCTTATTTGACCCGAGGCCTCCTACAAATGTAAAGAGCAAAGTGCCGGGGAGACCAGGATGCATCCTGAGATGCCTGAACCCCCTCCACTGGTTCTTTTTGATTCGTAGGAGCAGCAGCTCTGTTCCAAACTCCTTCAGGACGTCAGAGCTCTTCATGCTGTCTCTGTCACTCTTGAGATGAAACTCACTTCAGCCACTTGTATGTGTGATTCCTTCCTCTCAGCTCATGACCTCAGTTGAGGGTCAGAACCAAAATCGCGTGGTAAACTGAAAGCTTCAGACTCAAGCCCTTCTCCCCTATGCTGTCACTGTGCTGATCCACCTGTCAGTCATCCACTCTATCCTCCCCTCACTTGTAAACAACAACATGAGCAGGATATGTAAATAAATACACACTTGAAATATTGCAAGGGACCGAAAGCTGGACTTGCATGGATAGGAGGATCAGAAAAGGGACTTGACTGGCTGACAAGTGTGTTTCTAGCAACAATGGAAGGGAGCATAAACACATACACACTGCACTATGTGCACACATACACCACACTGACATGCAAACACACATCCCATCTACAGTACACACAAATACACTGTGCGGTACATAAGAACAAACTGTAAACATCCCATAGTCAAAGGCAAACATACAATACATACACATCGTCTGTGCAGATACACACACACACACAAGCACACACATGCAAACACATCTTCAGATGGCTTGGCAGTGTTTACCGAGATTCACAGTACATCAAAATAAATAGGAGCTGAAAGTCGGAGAAAGGGAAAAGAAACAAGGAGGAGAATCTGCATAACAAATGCAGGAGACATGTAAAGGCACAGAGCTGCTCCCTCTCCACACACACACACACACACACACACTCCCTGACCGCCCACCTGACTCCACCTCCACGTGCTTTATCACACATCTCGTGCAACCTCCTCACAAAATTCTTTCTTACACTTCTTTTTTTTCCCTCTCCTCCTTCGTTCTCTCTTAATCCACAAATCCCTTACTCCTTCTTCTGTCCATCCTTTGTGCCCCCCCCCCCCCCCACACACACACACACCCTCGCTCCACTTTTCGTCCCTCATCCTGTCCTCTCTAAAGTGTTCCTCCTTTTCCCTTTCCTCCATCTCTCCATCCTTTGCAAATGTGAAGACCGGGAGACTCATGGCCCAATACAAAATTTATGCTGAATAATGCGTATGGTGGACACATCATAGAATGTCTACTTCTCCTGCGCTGCCACCCCCCCCCCGCCCCCCAAAACAGAAGCTCACACGCGCGCACGCACGTTCATACACGGTCTCCTGTGGTCGACGCAGAGCACTTTAGCTATCACTGCGGATTAGCCTGAGACTTGTAATGCACCTTTAAGTATGCCAGGGCTCTTTTAAGCCACAAGTCGCATGCACACGTGCATACACACACACACACACACACAAGAAGTCACATGGATACATTACTGTATATACAGATATGGTTGTGTCTTTGTGTGTGGCCAGTCCTTGTATAGAAACCACAACCATAAGTTGTGTTCAAGATCATACATTTCTAAAGATCACACACTTGTGTCTAAACAGAATGTGTTTTTCAGGCAACAATCTCACAATTGTCAGATGAAACAGGTAATATTCTATTTTAGGTTCATAATAAGACGCTTTTTTCATCCTTTTTGCCTTTTCATACCTTTGTGTTGAAGGTGGTTAGTTTTAAAAGTTTCACCAAGTGCAAATACGTATACTCAGCACAACCTCGGCTAATTATATATGCCAGTCAAAAAAGACTTCTGGCCTGTTGGGATAATGGCCTTTGCACAAACAAACAAGAAAGATCTTTAAAATTATTTTACTAATGTCTTACTTTTTCATGTTTTTCTGGGTTTTTTTGTTTGTGTTTTTGTCTGTCCAGTCTCTGTCACCACACTAAGCTCAGGCCGACCTCTCCTCACTCTGTGCTCATAGTCAAACAGCACTGATCCCGTTTAGTTAGAGAATACAGCCAGGGCAGATCAAGCCTCAGTAGTGGGCACTTTGATTGGCTGTCACAGCACCGACTGGAGCAAACAGGAATGTCAAATAGAGTGTGGTGACTTTAGACGTCGCTAGCAAAGAATGCGAATGAAAACCAACCCGCAAACACAGAGAGAAAGCAGGAATGTGCCAGACAGACGGTAAAAGTCCAAATCTTTCCTAACTTTTATGTTAGTGTATCATTCGAGTCAGTGACTTACACAGATGAACAGGGGCTTGTTAGATATAACTGATTCTCTAGTTAAAGGGGAGAAATCAACATGTCATTTCCATTATATAGGGTGTTATCAAAGGTTGTTCCTGCTCCTGACAACCTTCAGTAACCTGTTCACCTATTGTATTGATACAGTGTTACATAATATTATTATTATTTATTTTAAAGAGGAGCTATGCAGGATTCTTACCTTAAAGGGATAGTTCAACATTTTTGGCAAATTGGCCCATTGCCATAATCCCTATAGTTTTAGGAGTAGGTTTGTTACCTTTAATTGTCGGCGCAAGCTATTTTTAGAACGGCGGAGCAGAGCTGCTCAGAGCTACGCTACGGAGGCTAATGGAATTGGTTTCCCTCATCAAACTCATCAAATACACAATCCAACAACTTCAAAATGCTGTGTAGGTCACAACTTGTCAATGAGAGCGTTTTGGAGTTGTTGGATTGTGTATTTGATGAGTTTGATGAGGGAAACCAAGAAATCCCATTAGCCTCCATAGCGTAGCTCTGAGCAGCTCGCCGCTCTGCCTTGCTGTTCTAAAAATAGCTTGCACCGACAATTAAAGGTAACAAACCTACTCCTAAGACTGTAGGGATTATGGAAATCGGCCAATTTGCCAAAATGTTGAACTATCCCTTTAACTATGCTACATTTTTACCTTAATTAAACAGATTTGGAGTAATTGTGATGGTTTAATAAGTAACTTGTTACAGGGAGAATGGAGGCTCTCCGCCTTCCACCTAGTGTCTCTTGGCTGAAAACCAACGGCTCCCGGTGTCCCAACTCTCTTCTATGTGGCACTGCAACACAAACCCACCCCGTAACCCGTAATCTCTTGTTCATGACGGATAAGATTACACAAATATACACATCATAATGCGGATATGATGAATAAATCCATTGCTCCATAGATCTCACCAGCTTTGTTGAAAAAAAATGCACATGTCCGGGAGGAGGGTTAGCAAAACAGTGGAAAAGCGACCAGACTTGCATAGGTCCCCTTTAAATTATTTTCTGGGTGCTTTTGTGCCTTTAATTGATAGGAAAGCTGTAGAGAGACAGGAAATAAAGAAAACAGAGAGGGGGAATGACATGCAGTAAAGGGCCGTCAGTGACATCGAACCGAGGCCACCGTGGTGAGGATGATCGCCTCTGCATATAGAGCGGCTGCTAGACCCAGTGTCCTATAAGACGTCTCACACAATATCATTTTACCAGAAGGCCTCAAAACATACAGTAGTCATTTATCTGCGGGGGCAGAACAGCCAGAGACACAACTGCATGTAGCCACACATACTGTAAGTAGTACACTTGTTATCATTAAAATATAAAATCTGCTATTTATTTCACTCTCTCTCTCTCCACTTGCCTGGACAGAAGCTCAGTGAGGCAGGTGGGCCGGAGGAGGAGGATAAATCTGACAAACTGACTTATTAAAGACAGTGTGCAGTTGAAAGCCACTCAGCCCCTCAGCACAATCCATATTTCAGCACGCGTGTTAATTAATCGAGATTGCATTGCACTACACTTGATTTTATGTAGCTGTCAGCAGCAGAATGTGGCTGAGGCAGCTGAACCCACTAATTAGGAGTGGTGTCCACATACCTCGGTCCACATCGTGTGGTTTTTTCGATCAGGCTCGGCGTGGAGCACACAGAAAGAACTCTGTATTGTTTGGCCTTGTTTGCAAAGTTATCTCCATTTAATAACTGCTCTGACGCTTTTGATCATATCACACGAGCTTCATCAGCAGATATAGGGTTTCTTCAATTGTCATGGAATTGTAGGCGTTCAAAGAAGTCATTGAAGTGCCCAGAAAGAAAATGGAAATTTGATCATCTACAATGGTTTGACAATTGGAGAAACTCAACCTGCTGTGATGAGGATTACTTGATATGATCAAAAGCTTCAGAGCAGCCACTTAAAGGACCATGTGTTGGATGTCAAACATGCTCCAGATATGCTAAATCTAAAAATGAGTGGACCTATGTTATATATTTAGTTGAACTGCGTTATTGCATTATCCCATCAATTCTAGAACTGCAGGGAAGTCTGTGATTTTAACCGTTTGGTCTGCCACTAACGTTATATCTTCTATGTGTCAGTGTTGCAGTTGTGTGCTGAGGCTCAAAATGTTATCCAGTTTGAAGTCTCACTTTAAAGTCATTTGGGATGTTCTATGCCTTTACCTGATAATCACAGTTGAGAGAGACAGGAACTAGATAGAGTAAGAGAGTGAATTGAACTGGTGACCAACTGATAAAGGCCTATAATGTCTTTTAACCACACTAACCAGCTTCCCCCTGTTTTTCTATTCATTTTTTACACCTTAGTATGTGTTTACCTTCTTATCTACATTTTAATTAGATTAAGGATTTTTGTGATTAAAAGTCTGGATCTTTGAGACATCCTGTGTCAAGCAGAAGTGAAACTGTTTGTTTCCACTGGTCATAATTTGTTTATTTTGGAGAGGAGGATAAAACAGCTGATGATAGAACAACAACTCTTATGATCCCAAGCTCCCTACAGCAGAAGTTGCAGACAGTTACAGGCCAACCTTTAGATAAAGCTACTTAGAGCTACAAAGACTAACCTCTGCCTGCATAACAGTAATCAAAAGTTGTTGTTTAGTTTGGTCTGGAAGATTTGCTTCAGCTCAGGGTTAATGGTTAATTCAAAACTCTACTGAAAAACCTTTTAACCAAATAATGTAACTGCTATCTTTGAACTGCTCTTAAAGATGAACTATGCAGGATTTTTTTTTTTTACCTTAACTATGCAAAATTTTGACCTTAATTAAACAGCCTCAGAGTTATTGTCGTGGTTAAATAAATGACTTGTAACTAGTTCCAGGGAGAATGGAGGCTTTCTGCCTTCCACCTAGCGTCTCTTGGCTGAAAACAAACTTTGTATAATCAGAGCCTCCGACCCGGTGTTCCAGCTCTCGTCTCTGCGGCACCACGACACAAACGCACCCCGTAACCAAGGGGGCAGATGTCGGACTGAGAAGCAGTGTTGAGACTAACGCCGTTAGAATAAACGCGATTACGTAACGGCGTTACATTCCTCTGTAATTTGTAATCTAATTAATTACTTTATGCAGCGTTACTAACGGCGTTTCCGTTACTAACATAACTTGTGTTGCCGTTACTAAAATCGGGGCCCCAGCGCGATCATGGTAAAAAAAAAGAAAAAGCCTGCAGCCAGCATGAGTTCTAGGCTATTGTTTTTTCTTTTCTTCCTTTCCTCCTCCTCACTTCATAAGCGGGCTGCAGAGTAGAGAGCACACTAGTACAACACGGTTTCGATAAATACCAAGGATAAGACAGGTCATGTTTTGCGGATATGGAACAAGGAAGTAACTGACTTGACGATGTATAGCTGCGTGACATCATTGACGAATCCTTGTAGGAGTTTATTTTACACACAAACCGACGTAGCTTCTGTGCGGCGCACACACACAACTTTCGACCGGTAAAACCAAAGTGATAGACAGAGAAGAAATGGCGAGTACAGAAGAGGAGGATAAAGTGGGAAAGTCGGCGTTTAGCAAGTGGAAATATAAACACTACTTCACCATCGTTGAGAGAAAGGGGAAGAACTTGTATTTGAAGTGCACGTTATGCCCGGGAGGAAAGCGTTTGTCCACATCGCACTGAAACATAATATTTTCAGATGTGGGTCAGAGACTAAATACCTTTTGGGGTCCTTGACAGCCAGGTGAAAAGATTGAGCACCACTGACTTAGAACCATACTGTATGTGTTTAGAAAACAGTCAGGATTTAGTAGACATTTCTACTGTAGCTACATTTGATATCAGGTCTGAAAGGGATTGTTATGCCAGTTGCTGATGTGTCAGTTTCAATAAATATTATGTTGATGAGCAATAAATTGAATTATTGAAGTTCATACCCCCCCCCACCCCCATGGCAAAGGATATTTGTTTAAGGTTAATTATCTCTCTATGCTGTTCTACTCTATGAAACTGGCGTGTGAAACATGCTTCTAAAAAGCCGAATTCTTTGACATATTACTTTGTTTTAGTAACGCAAAAATTACTTTTCCTAGTAATTAGTTACTTTTATAATAGAGTAATTGAGTTACTAACTCAATTACTTTTTTAAGAAGTAACTTGTAATTGTAATTAGTTACTTTTTCAAAGTAATTTGAATCACCAATCATCAATAATCACTGCTGAGAAGTGAAGCTCACTTCCGCGTTCAAAAAACTGCAATCCCCTCGGCTGTCGCTGGGGGCTGGCTCCAGAAGGGAGCAACTCCAATTGAGCCCCATGTTAACTCATTGAGTGCCAACCACGTAATTTCTCGTTTTTCGTTCCCATGCGTTGAGTGCCAAAAACGAAATTTTTCGTTTTTTGCTTTTTTTTTAAATTATGAAAATAGACACTTTAATACACATTATATGTAAATTTGGGGACTCTACGACGAGGAGAACTGAAATAGATGACGATCAAAGTCACACGACAGCTCATGAACTGGAAGTTTTTATCATAACTCAGCTTCTGCAAACGGAGTTCTGCATGCAGATGCAGCAGCTGCTCCGCTGCTGCTCCGCTCTCACCCGCGAGGCTGCAGCAGCTGGGAGCTGAACCAGGAAGCTCTCAGCCCACTGTCTCGCCCGGTCTTCATCTGGAGCAACACCGTGTCCTCCCCAAAGTCCTCCCGCGGTAAAATCTGATGGTCTCTGGACCAAAGCAGACCGCCGGCACCGACCCGTACCACAGACGGACCGCGACCACCGGCGGGACCGGTGTTCGCGAGCCGCTGTGGCCGGCAGAGCCTCACGTTCCGCGGCGAGAGGCTGTGACACGGCACGGTGCGTCTGTGTTATTGTTGTTTAGTGGCGCCCCCCCCGCCCCCGATGGTGGTTTTGTGAATAGAACAACAATTGTTGTGTATATTTATCTTATACGAGCCCTTTGATCCAGAAATGCGAGTGTGAGAAGAGCGACAGGCACAAACAGCGCACCTTTCATAAAAGACGCTCTATCTCCTTTTCTAGAAAAAAAGGAGGGATTTTGGTGAAACCCAGCCATGTTTAGCTTGACTTTTCTCAGGAACGGAGGCACGTAGAAACAAACGGTTTGTGGCCATTTGAAGGATAAAGTTAAACCTTTCAAATGAGCTACAGTATGTGTTGGTGGCAATAATATAGAATACACTATGGCTCTAAAATAAAAAGTCAAATATGGTCTAATTTGCCGGTACACTTGACTAAAACTTTGGAAAGGAGCGCGGCACTCAATGAGTTAAAATAGCCAACTTTACAGCTTTAAAAAACATATTTACAGCCTGGTACATTTCATTTTTTTGGTCTCAACTGATAGTTTCTACCCCCGCACACACTCTGAGGGGGGTGAATTTTTTTTAAACTCTACCGTTTTACTGTTATTAGGTTTAAAATTCTGGCCAATAAGGGCGCGGAAACGTTGAGTGACAGGTCCGGAGACCGCTGCTTCGAGGCCAGTGGGCAGGTTCTCCAAATATGGCAAGTAAAATCCAAGATGGCGCAGTTCAAACCCCCGTAGTAGCGGCACAAAACAGACTCCCCCAAACCAATGGGTGACGTCACGGGTGCTACGTCCATTCTTTTTACAGTCTATGCCCGTAACCCGTAATCTCTTGTTTATGACAGATAACACTAAACAATATACATGTTGTAACAGTGTATGATAAATGTTATCCACTACTCCATGGATTGCTTTCTCGAGGGCACATGGCCGAGAGGAAGGTTAGCAAAAAAAGAGGAAAAGAGACAGGACTTGCATGAGTTCTCTTTAATGTTTTTTAAATGATCTCTAAATTGCATGGAAGTTTCCTGCTCTGTTTGTCAAATGTATTGTGCTTCTTTGCCAGGTCAGATTTTATCTGGGACTTCCTGGTAAAATAAAGGTTAAAAAAAAAAAGAAAATGAAACTAATGCCTTAAATGCTCATATAGTTCTTCATCTCTGCAAAATAGTAACGGGTGAATTGTCTGGAGAATACAATGGATGAGTGTCCTGCAAACCTCCAGCTGACCCTATTAAAACATTTGCATGAATGTGCTCGTACATGCATACGCAGTGTGCACCAGTGTATTGCCCGTGGAGAGTGTTAGGCTGGATCAAAAGGGCCTTGAAATGTGTTTTGGCTGGCCATGACAGATCAGTGGGCGACAATCCACAAAGCGGCCCCCGGAGGACCCCCGCGGATGACCCCACATCTCCACTGAATGCAACACCCTAATCCAGTGTGTCACCTCACACACCCGGGCCCTTCACCTCCCGATGGAGAGATGAATCAAAGAGAAAGGGCCTCTCAATGCCCTCGCTCCCTGAGAAATTACAGCGGTGGAGAGGAGAGAGATGACCTTATAAGAGGGAGCAGATGAGATCAGATGGTGAGATGACAGGTCAGCCACAGTGGAGAAGGTAAGAGTAACAAGAAAAAAAGGAGGCGCAGAGAGAAAGAGAGATTAAGAGAGGGAAAGAAGAGAAGCAGAGAAGAGGCCGAGGGTAAACAGCGAGAGCAGAGCAACGTAGTGTGGAGAGTGGGCACTGAGAAGGATTAAGTGGTCATGCGGGGCTCCTGTGTGTGAGTGTGTGTCTAGTTGAGCAACAATGGGGTTATTTTGATGTCACCAAACACAGTTCATGCACTCTGCAGGAGCGGAATATGAACACACAAACAGGTATTTATTCCTACACTCCAGACTATAATAGAATACATCAATGATATCAGTCTCAGACCTTTAAAGGACCCATATGAAGTGAGGTTACCATTTATTTTGGTAACACTTTATAATAAGTGTACACTATTAAGCATTAGTTAAGCATTAATAAATACTGAATTCTTCATTTATAATGCATGGGTATTCATTACTATATAGTTTATAAATACAGTTAGTGCTTATCGATGATGAATAAAACATTCTTGACTTTGTTTATAAACTACTTACTAATGATTATTAATGTGTTAAAAATGATTTATTCAGTATTTAATGCTTAACTAATGCTTGATAATGTGTACTTATGATAAAGTGTTACCTTTATTTTTCATTATAAAGCAGGACTAAGTTCTATATAGTGTGCTGCAGTGATGTATTTCTGTAGGTCAAACTGTATGTTGTTCCATCAACACAACAAGACAGTCTACGGGATCTTTACATTGGCCCTTGATTGACTGCAGAAAATATACTAATTGATATGTTATATATTGCAGGATCATTTTCACACCACATAATTATGTGGCCTAAATACAATCAACAGACTTGGAAGGCTAACGCTAGCTAATATCAACACCACCTCCACTTCCCACTTTAATGACCTCTTCTACAAAAGCCTTTCCTCTTACAGACTGGGGAATAGTTTTCAAAGCCAGGAGTTTAGATAAAAAGAGGCTGTAAAGGTGGACTGGTGAGTGGATTGCTCAACATGATCATCTTTATTGTCCCCGTAAGCCCTGTAAGTCTCGTTCAGATACTTGTTGACCAATCTTTTTGTGGCAGGACGAAGGAGGGCCCGGGCAGGGTTTGAACCATAGTCTCCTGGGTAAGAGTAATGCACGCTGACCAATCAGCCAAAGGGACATCCCTGTGGCCAGGTAGCCAGGGCACATGATCAATCAACACATTCTCACTCCCAGTGCGTCAACAGCCTGACGAACGGTCACTGTCCCTCATCGTCACATGCCTGACTCATTAGGTGCCCGTTTTTCGTCAGGTTTTGACGCGCTCGGCTTTCAGTTGATTCCAATGCAGTCCCCTTCGCGGCGATATGTGACGCTCAGAGCAAGTGATCCAGCCAAGCCGGCTGCGGCACTGACAGACGCTGTGAGCAGAGGAAACCTTTTTTTCTTTTTCTTTTTTTTACCTTTTCCTTAAAGCTTTATTGAACCTGATGCTGCTGTGTCTGACGTAGCTTTCGGCAAGGACGTCCTTTCGGTTATCTATTTATTTATTTATTTAGTGATCATGGTGTTTGGTGCAGAATACTAAATAAATGAATAAATAAATTAGGTCGGAAGTGGATTCTACAGGTGAAGACCACTTCCGCATTCAAAAAGCTGCTCTGTTTAATCAATATTCTGAAGAAAGATCTGATTATTAGCCATAATGCTGTAACCATCCAAGGAAGACTGTGTAACAATATTATGTGCTTCTGCTGAGTCCAAAAGCCCTGTGTAATATCAACTTTATTTTAAGAAAACACGCTTTGTTTCCAATGTCATATCACGGAGAAGCACTACATTACCCATAATCCTCATATTTATCAGCGACGTGTCTGATTGGTTGAGCTTGCTGTTACCAGCAAATGAAAAAATAAAACAAATTGAGCTTATATTATTTTCTTAGTAACTAAAAGGTCTTAACATCTTTTTTGTTTTCTACATTGAATAAAAAAACGGTGCTATATTGTTAAAATTCAACAATAAAGTGCATAAAAGTTGGCTTGACTTCTTTCTTTTTTTTCATAATTTTCACCAGCATCTTTCTGGTCCACATCACATCACATTTATTGTAATTTTTAATTCAATGAGTGAAATGAGTGAAATTTTATTTTTTATCTGAAAAACATTATTATGAATTCAAGGGTCAGAGGTAACTGATTAGTGTTAAATTTAACCTTTTTGACCCTGTTTCCTTGAATAAATCACTAAGACTTTGATGCGGGAAGCTGAGATTTTGATTTGATTTTGTTCAGAGCACTAGGGACAAAGTTTCTGTAGAATTTCAGACCTGTCGGACGTCCAGAAGGGTCACAGCTGACCGTCCAGGCTCGTTTCTCGGCCTTCAAAGCCTAGATTTAGAAGCCTTTTGTCTAATAACGTCCACATTCTTGGGGTTATAAGGCTGAAAGTTTAATGTATTTGTCCGGGGAGCTTTTATTGTAAATATGAGCTCCGAGCCGAAATGGACCCGTGAAAATTGGAACCGGACCCGACTGGCCCTGAGGCTATTATTGTAAATATGAGTTCCGAACCCGAGCCGAACCCTTAAAAACCCGTGGACCCGAAATGCCCGAGTTGCTTTATGATTTAATACAAGTTGTCTAGCGTTAAATAAGACTTGTTTTTACTTTCTGTTTCTTACCTAAACGTAGTCTTCTTCTACCTGCTCCGGCTGCGGCCGCTGCCAGCCCCCCCTGGCCATAACGTGATGTAAACAGAAATAAATCCACGTCTCCTTTTTCTTGTTTAGATGGTCATGTACTGTAATCCTTCTTCTTAGCCATTGCTAACGCCAATCCACCGGTCATTTCCTCTTGTTTAATTAACGTTATCATTTTGGAGTTTCCATGTGCTTTGCGGAGCATACCGCGGTAACAACACGCTACGGCAACTCGATTGTTTAACCATTTTGAACCATTAACCATAACGTTACGTTAATAAACAAACTTTTTAACTGCCCCGAGTCCTGACCTAGGCTCTAACTTCTGCTTGAACTGTCACCTTTGACGTCATCATAAGAGTCGTGTAGTTGTTTTGATCACGTGACATAAGTCACACAGGCAGCTCGCAGCCTCGCATTGGACGGACGGGGGAGGGCGGGGGTGATTGACAGCTGTGACAGCCAATCGCCGGGTCCTCTCGGGTACTGTAGGACCCGGCCTTTCACAATAAGAGCCCCGAGACCCGAGGCAAACTCTACCGGTTCCGACCCGGCCCCGGCGTCACTTCTTGTGAGTGGACCCAAACCCGAGCCGGGTCGGGTCGGAACCTCGGGTTTTCGGGTTGTCGTTTTTTTCCGAAGACCTATAATCAGAATATTTTGGTCCCGTTGCTCTAGGGGCCCCGGGGGGCCCCGGGGGGCCACTTGGCTTTCCCATGCTCCCACAGAGTTGGGTGTCGGGGTAATGGATAAGGGCCTCACCATGAGTCCACAGGCCAAGTTTCAAGTGATTTGGTCGTTTTCTATGGAAACGGCGACCTCAGGGATACAGAGGAATGCGGCTGTTTGAAGCCCCGCCTCTCGAAAAGTAATGGCTCAATCAGGACCGAAGACACATCTATGCGTTTGTCTTGGGCCCCCGAACCCTATATTACGAAATCAGAACTGCACGACTTTTGGAAATGTGTTTAGTCTATTTCGGCTTTTCTGACTCAGAGTCTGTCAGACTTAAAGCTTGAGAGACCCTCTTAGTCAGAAAAGCCGAAATAGACTAAACACATTTCCAAAAGTCGTGCAGTTCTGATTTCGTATTATATATGGTTCGGGGGCCCAAGACAAACGCGTAGATGTGTGATTGATTGAGGCCGCCGTTTCCATAGAAACTGACCAAATCACTTGAAACGTGGCCTGTGGACTCATGGTGAGGCCCTTATCCATTACCCCGACACCCAACTCTGTGGGAGCATGGAAAAGCCAAGTGGCCCCCCGGGGCCCCTAGAGCAACGGGACCAAAATATTCTGATAGAGGACTCTCTGATATACAACATATTTATATTTCATGATGATAACTTAAAGCGTGTATGTTTTGTTGAGAAAAAGCAGGAATGGCTGGATTCACTTTGATGTTTGACCCCTGTGACCTTTGACACTTACCAATTGGCTTTATGCACAGCTCCCCTACTTCCTGATCGTACACCAGCTCCTTTAGCTAAAAATTCAGTCTGATAGGCCAAAGCATCTGGAAGCTATTAAAGAATTGCTGTTTAAACATTTCTCCTTTAATAAGAGGTCAGAGAAAGGAGCATTGCTTTTTGGCTATTTGTGACCCTTCTGAATGTCACAGAGCTCTAAATCTTTGCACACACAATCTACTAGACATTCTGGACAACCTATCAAAATCTCAGCTTCCCGCATCAAAGTCTTGGTGTTTTATTCAAGGAAACGGGGTCAAAAAGGTCACAAATCAGTGACCTTTGACACTTGTGAAGGTCGCACGGGTTTGAAACTGCACACGGTGGATGGCCTTAGGCCCCCGGACAAATACATTAAACTTTCAGCCTTATAACCCCAAGGATGTGGACGTTATTAGACAAAAGGCTTCTAAATCTAGGCTTTGAAGGCCGAGAAACGAGCCTGGACGGTTAGCTGTGACCCTTCTGGACGTCCGACAGGTCTGAAATTCTACAGAAACTTTGTCCCTAGTGCTCTGAACAAAATCAAATCAAAATCTCAGCTTCCCGCATCAAAGTCTTAGTGATTTATTCAAGAAAACAGGGTCAAAAAGGTTAAATTTAACACTAATCAGTTACCTCTGACCCTTGAATTCATAATAATGTTTTTCAGATAAAAAATAAAATTTCACTCATTTCACTCATTGAATTAAAAATTACAATAAATGTGATGTGATGTGGACCAGAAAGATGCTGGTGAAAATTATGAAAAAAAAGAAAGAAGTCAAGCCAACTTTTATGCACTTTATTGTTGAATTTTAACAATATAGCACCGTTTTTTTATTCAATGTAGAAAACAAAAAAGATGTTAAAGCAGATAACAGTGGAATGTTTTTGTTAATATAAGTCCTAAATAGTCCTATTTTCCGTCAGCAATCACTTACATGAAGTATTTCAGCCTAAACACGAGTCTCTCCGTCACTCTGCTCTGCTGTAACCCGAGGAGAAAATTTTCCTTGTGGGATACAAGTGTTATCCAATGAGGGGAGAGAACGGCATGAAGGGCTGTGTGTGCAGCCAAGGGATGCGCGTGAATGTGGTGACGTAGCACGAGGACCAATTGATGCCTGACAAGGGCGGGGGCTGCTAACTCATGGTGCGTTCAAGGAAACTCGTACTTTGTGTTTTTCCTTCCTGTGAAGTCATACCAGTTCGATCTGGTACGAGTTCACGGGTCGGAAGTTACGAGTGGCCGTTATAGGGAACTTTCACAGACAACAGGACGGTAAAAACACGAGCTACGGGTTACCTGGAACGCTACCAAGTCGTAGTTGTGACTTGAAGCTGTAACTTATGGTTTCAAAAGCCTGCCTTGAACACAGCATTAGCCGAAACGGCCGTGCCGATGATATCTGCTTTAAGACCTTTTAGTTACTAAGAAAATAATATAAGCTCAATTTGTTTTATTTTTTCATTTGCTGGTAACAGCAAGCTCAACCAATCAGACACGTCGCTGATAAATATGAGGATTATGGGTAATGTAGTGCTTCTCCGTGATATGACATTGGAAACAAAGCGTGTTTTCTTAAAATAAAGTTGATATTACAAAGGGCTTTTGGACTCAGCAGAAGCACATAATATTGTTACACAGTCTTCCTTGGATGGTTACAGCATTATGGCTAATAATCAGATCTTTCTTCAGAATATTGATTAAACAGAGCAGCTTTTTGAATGCGGAAGTGGTCTTCACCTGTAGAATCCACAACCCCCCCCCCCGTCTGACGTAGCTTCCGACCTAATTTATTTATTTATTGATTATTCTGCACCAAACACCATGATCACTAAATGAATGAATAAATAACCGAAAGGACGTCCTTGCCGAAAGCTACGTCAGACACAGCAGCATCATGTTCAATAAAGCTTTAAGGAAAAGGTAAAAAAAAAAAAAAGTTTTCCTCTGCTCACAGCGTCTGTCAGTGCCGCAGCCGGCTTGGCTGGATCACTTGCTCTGAGCGTCACATATCGCCGCGAAGGGGACTGCATTGGAATCAACTGAAAGCCGAGCGCGTCAAAACCTGACGAAAAACGGGCACCTAATGAGTCAGGCATGTGACGATGAGGGACAGTGACCGTTCGTCAGGCTGTTGACGCACTGGGAGTGAGAACGTGTTGGATCAATTACTGACAGGACCGTCAACTGTCACGTTATCTAAAAGATGAAAAGGTTCAAGTAATCAAGACCGGGGAATTTACTGAATTATTTAATGTCTTAGAATAAAATAAGAAAGAGCTTGTAATATTCACTAACAAAACATGCCCAAACCTGGTCCACCTGGAGGCCACCATTGGTTTCTCAAAGTGTGGAATTTGGCCCTTTCAGTTAAGGTCTCTTATTTGTGTTTTGTTTGGCCTTCACTCTGACCTTTCTTTTTATTATTCTTCTACTGATTATTGGAATACATTTTTTCTTTCTTTCATTTTGCTGTTTTAAATTTCCTGTTTCATGATTTTGGTTGCCATTTAAACTCAAAACCAGTTTTTGCTTAAAAATGCTAGACTTATACAAATGAAATCCGTCCTAACTGTACGTTCACACCAAAAGCTTCCAAAGCGTCAAAAACGCTCGAGGGTGGGCGTCAGACAAGACAGCTCCCAAAACTGCAAATATTTTCAGCCGCTTTGGCCGCTCGTCAGGTGACTGACGTCAAAGTTCGATCGCGCTGGTCATTGGGGAGCCGAAATACAAAAAAAGAAAAAAAAAGGCAGCCGACGGACATCTCTATTCTGACAGGCTGCCGCCGGTTGCCGCTTAACCGCATCATAGCTAATTACCCTAAAGTTAAACCTGGCTCAACTTCTCATCTGGTGACGCTTTGGACGCTTTGGAAGCTTTGGACGCTCCGGAAGCGCGGCGACGCCTGTTGACGCTTTGGACGCTCAGTGTCGCCGGGCGCTCATTGAAAATGAATTGACTTCCGGCGTTTTTGACGCTTTGCAAGCTTTTGGTGTGAACGTACAGTAATTGTCAGCTATGGGCTTCCAGTCCTGTGTGGTGGTGACTGTGTCTGCAGAGTCCCCTCCCCCCGTCTGTATTTTGGTCTTTTGTTTTGTTTTTGCCAGGGACAGAGCTCAAGTGAAGCTCCGTGCCACCGCTAACACCCGCTAGCTCTATGCTACCTTCTGCTAGCCCTGGCGGCTAGCATGTGCCGCTAGCACTCGCTTCCCAGCTCACCACAATGGCCCTCCTACTCGTTACAGCATAACACTCAATGCTCCTGTTGCCGGTGATGGACGGGTATCGGCCAGCCGCTCCAACGCTTTACTTGGACTGTGTTTCCTTTTCTTTGCAGTCGTGACAACTGATGCTGCTGTCAGAGATGGAAGTTGCACAGTTGAGCCCGAGAGGAGAGGTCCAGTTTCAATGTTTTGTTTACAAACTGCAACAAGCAGACTCTACCTTTAAGTTGCATGGGGACAGCAGGCTTGGTTCCTCAGGTTTGATATCTTGAAATATATCCCTATGGATGTCAGAGCCACAAATAAAAGCCTGTTAAAGTGTTATAGTGTAAAATATGGGGCAGTTGAATAATGCATTTAAATTTAACTGAATTGGTTTCGTACAAACCACTGCAGTCCTTGAATTGTGCAAAGCAAAGATATAGTCTAATATATATTTAGTGTATCTTCACTGGTACTCACACGTACATGTTTCCACTCAAAATATCCATTTATCCATATGTCAGCATTCCTTGTATTGTCCTTCAAGGTCAGCCTTGCCACCTTTGTGACAGAAACACACAAAGCTCAAGACCTGAGGTAATAGATGGATCGAACACTGACTGGTAAGAGCTTTTCCTTCATGCTTGGCTCCCTCTTCACCGTGACAGTAGGTTTCTCCCAGCATTCCACTGTTCTTTCTGTCAAATACAACCACTGGACATCAGCAGTGCGTTGCATGTTGTGTTGGTTACTGAGTCGATTACGTTCTCACTGCAAACAAACCTACCCCGGGCCCAAATGGAAGCGAGCTGATACCACCCCTTCTAAGCCATCTCAGCTTGCTTGCTTTATTCCACATCGAAGCGCCGTTGTGTTCATATCTGCCCAAACAAGCCGATCTTTGGGGTGAAACGCTTCCTGTTTCCAAACAACTGCTGCCTCCTTGAGCCTTCTTCCCTTATTCAATAAACCTCCACTTCTTAAAGAAAATCGCAAATTCCAATATAATTTTGTTGACAGCTAAAATGTACACACAACAGACTTCTCACTGCCGCCCCAAAGTATCCAGAAGCTGATTGCTTCATGCTCAAAATACACATTTTGAGCAATGAGTTATTTTGAGAGATATTGTCACTGTGTGCTGGGAAAGTAATTGTTGTTGTCAGTTCCCTTGACATTCTTAAATACATCCTCTGATTGGATAGTTGGGTAAAAGAAAGCCTTACTTAGTTCCTTCTGTTATCAGGGACTCCGTGAAATCCACTGAAGGAACTCATCAAGGACATTGGAGTGCTGTTTGAGCAAAGGGTGAAGCATCCATAAGGTCTCGGTACGAGACTATGTTTTAGTTGTAAACATAGTGGACAAAGCAGCGTCTTTACCCACCACGGCCTTGGAGACATTCTTTTTGAACCGCGATAGTTGAGAGGTCGTGTTTCCTTGCACTAAGAAATTGAACGGGCTATACAGTGATGAAGTGTGGTAAATACGCCGTGTTTGTTCTACTCAGACTGTTGCAACAAAGGGGTGGAGATGGTTCAGACTGGATCACAATGTACAGTTGTGTACAGTATGGTGAGAGGTCCCAGGAGAATGGAGGCACAGAGATTCCACATGACTGGAGGGAGAAAGAGTCTGGTAAAATGTCAGGGCTCAGAGTCACTGCACTGTTGTTCCTGCTTTAAACAGGAAAACATTGCTCCTCTGAATAGTGCACACTAAAGAATAGTGAACCCTGACCTGCAGTACATGTGAGTGTCCACAAGCACCGTTGAGAGTTGACGATCCGTTCTTCCAACTATTTTACATTGACAGAACTTTTTTTTCTTCTTTTGCCTACTTCACTGACTATGACAGGTTTAGGAATAGAAGTGAATCTGTTCTAGTACCCAAACATGCCTTGGATCCCTAGTTCCCACTGGTTTGCTTCGGTTACCATGATAGTACATATATGCCTGAACTTTACTGAATTATAACATGATTAAAGAAAACAGAGTAACAGCTTCAGAGTCATTTGCCTCCATGGAGCCAGAATTAGCTGCTTTGACCAGCTGAGCAGTTCATCCTTATATCCAAATTGAAGAAATTCCCTCAAGACAGATGGATGGATGGACATATGGATAACCTGAAAATGAAATACCTCTGGCCTTGTCTAATGCCTGTATGTAAGCTTTAAAGTTTTTTCTTTCAAACTTAGTACCAGAGTCATTTTGAGGGCATTTTCAACTTTATATAATAAATTCAAACAACTATCAAATTAATTTCACACAAAACGTACTTTCTTCCTGATATTCCTGTAATCAAGAAGTGGAACCAACAGACTGAATCGTCATTAATGTACTCAGGGGCAAACTCTGAACAAAACCCTTTGAATGGAGCCACTGTTTCCATCCTCTTATTAATACAGAACATTCATGTCAGTTGATATGAAAAGTGAACTTAGTGAATTGTGCAAATGATCTTTTCATTAGGAGTGTTTCTTGCCCTGCCAGTCCAGACAAGTTTAAGTAAAACTAAGTGAAGCACTGTGAGGCCTTGGGAAGTTGCTCTGACTTTCACATAATACCAAAAGAAAAGAAATGTAAGAAATACAAAAGATTCACCATATATCAAATCTCTTTCAGTGTGCTGTTTTTTTCATGGAAGCAAGAGCGCAGCCTAGTGGTGTTTCTGGCTGTTCCTGTGTGTGTGTGTGTGTGTGTGTGTGTGTGTGTGTGTGTGTGTGTGTGTGTGTGTGTGTGTGTGTGTGTGTGTGTGTGTGTGTGTGTGTGTGCCTGTCTAATTCACATGGGCACTGTGATCAATACATTTGATGGGGCTGTAGTGTCTGTGGTCTGCAGGGATCTTTAAATGGGTTACCATGGCAACTCTCTACATGCACACTCACAATGCACACAAACATTAAAAGCATTTAGAGAGGAACATATGCTTGAACACAAATACACACACACACACACACACACACACACACACACACATGGCCTTAACCCCTAAACCAAGACAATCTTAAGACACCCATTTAAAGGTGCACCACAGTGAAAATGTCCTCACTTTCCAAAAATATCCTCAGTCCCAATGTGTAAAAAAAAAAAGGTCCTCAAAAAGATATCCAGACAAGTACACCAAGTACACACAAACACACACACACACACACACACACACACACACACACACACAAGACACACACACACACACTGCTGTGACCCCAGAGAGCAGGCCAGCTGTGTATGTGCTGGAGCAGTAACCTCAGCGTTAATTATAAATCAATGGGCCAACTGTAAACGCACACAGAGTGCATCACTGGCACACATAACTTCTCCCATGCATGTCAACATCCATAGGGTATATATGCCATTTAAAGTGCTGGGGCCACTGCAATATTCATGGCTGATTATAACAGATGGTAGACACACACACAGTACAGTGATACAGGACAATTACACACAGACAAGACAGAGAGGAGTGGAGGGTTAGAGCTGAGCATCATAAACTCATAATCACTGACACCCTACCGCCCAGAGGATTGATGTCAGGAGGTTACAAACACAGAGAGTCTGTTCACTTTAACATATCTATTATTCAATTATTCAAACGTATAGTATCTGTAGTGCTGAGTCTGTTTAAAGATAAAATTTATGACTAAGTATTACATGTTAGTTTTATGTTCCCTCTATCTGCTCCATTTGCTTTAACCTCTCGCAGTGAAGTCACCTGGACTAGTTTTCGATCTGTCAGTGTTTACAAGGGTGGAGGTGTGATTTCATATGTGACAGGATCTGAGTGGAATAATGACTGATTCATTTAATTGCATTCTAATCATTTATCAACTGAGCAGATAACACGTTATATAGCACATGATTAATGGTTAATGGTTAAAGGGATAGTTCACCCTAGAATGATATTTCGCTCATTATCTACTCACCCTCATGTTGACTAAGGGCTGGAAGAATTTTCAGAGTCCACCGTCCCTTCTCTGAGTTACAGGGGGTCTTGGCATAGCAGTGCATGTCCATATAACGGTTGCAAAGGGACACCAGAGCTCTTCGTAAAAAAACACACACAAAAAAACATCCAAATACCTCCATGATGCTCGTATGTAATGTCCGTCTTGTGCTGAAGCCTCAAATTGCGTAATTGTCCCGAAAAAAATTAAATAAGTCTATATTTTAAGCTTGTTTGTAGCGGAAGCTTCTCAAAGCTCCTCTTCCTGGTCCGTCCAAATCTCGCATGATTCGCAGTAACCGCACTGACGCCGGCGCAAATCACGCGAGATTTGGACGGACCAGGAAGAGGAGCTTTGAGAAGCTTCCGCTACAAACAAGCTTAAAATATAGACTTATTTAATTTTTTTCGGGACAATTACGCAATTTGGGGCTTCAGCACAAGACGGACATTACATACGAGCATCATGGAGGTATTTGGATGTTTTTTTGTGTGTGTTTTTTTACGAAGAGCTCTGGTGTCCCTTTGCAACCGTTATATGGACATGCACTGCTATGCCAAGACCCCCTGTAACTCAGAGAAGGGACGGTGGACTCTGAAAATTCTTCCAGCCCTTAGTCAACATGAGGGTGAGTAGATAATGAGCGAAATATCATTCTAGGGTGAACTATCCCTTTAACAATTGGCTGGATTAAAAAAAATACATTATGTTAATATGTTCATCTTTTTAGTGGCATATCAATTTCATTATTACATTTATTTATTAAGAGGAAAAATGTAGCCTGACATCAATAAAGCACCCCCCCCCAAAAAAAAAAAAAAAATCTGTTTGTTTAGTTTCATCATCATAGTCGATTCAGTAGGCATTATAGCTGTTATAATTTAGTTAAATGGTTGTGATTGTTCTGACATGACTAAGGATGGATGGAATTTGTATGAATATAAATAGCCAGTCTCATCTGTTTGATCGCATAAAAATTATTTTACAGTTAGTTGAAAGTCAAAAATATATTTTCTCAATCTGAGGGACAAAACCAGGGCCAAAAAAATAAATAAATAAATAAACTTTCCGATGCTCATCATTACATTATGAGATACAGATGATGCAGAGCAGAACCATCATAAATCAAAACTTTAAAATGGCTTTACTGTTTGTTATTAGACCTCACTAAGACCTCCTGCGACACTGACAAACTTAAGTGATAATGAGTCTTTAATTTTCAATGAAAATCTTTTACACACTTCTTATATTTTCACTTTGTTATTCTGAGTTACGGACTTCACATGAATGGATGAAAGTTGCAATCTTGTCCATTCATAAATCTACACTGACAACAGTGCAGTGTGTAAAATGTGAAGAAGTCCCCACAGGTTCTGGAACCATTGTATGATGCTGAATGCACCTCTGTGAAATTGTACTTGTGAGGTCATTTTGCTGATTCTTTTCAATTCAGTTAAAGAGAAGTAGGTACAAGTTTCTGTTTTTCCATTTTTTTGTTGTAAAAAATTCTATATATTTCTTGTAAAAAGGGTCATTTAACTTGAACTGTGATCTGCTTCATTCAGCCTTAAAGGATATACTGTCAGCAGTGGAATACGGAAAAATAAAAAAAGATTTTACGGGGGTTTAATGTGAATTTATGCTTTTGTGCAAAGGAATCTGTATATAAATGATTTAACACTGTCCAGAAAGAGCTGGTATTTACTTCTATAGATCCTCAGGTGGTAAATAAAGTGTGGCAATGAAGAAGCAAAGCCCTCAAAGCATCCATGAGTGATTATCACATTTCAGATATATACACACTACTGTATACTGAAGCACTTACAAGATCACACACAGACAAAGCAGAGGTAACAGCAATTTGCATCTCTTTAGCTGTTTCCAATCATGAGCTGAGGCTGAATTAAAGCCCACAAGAAAACCTGAGTAGTGCAGCAGAGAAAAGTGAAAGAGAACTGCATAAAAGTGTGTTGTACTGTAAAAATCACATCTGCATCACCTTCACTTCTTAATTCAGGAAACAATAAGGAAATCAATAGTGACAATTTAATCAATATATGATTCAATACACTATATACTATACTCTTCTCATGAAATGATTGTGACAATGTGATTTATTCTTGATGAAGTGTATATAGAAAACTTAGATTGATTAATCTCTTCCAAACGTATCACTGTGAAAATGTAAAACAAAAACACACACAAGTAACCTTTACAATAGGAATAAAAAGAGAAATGTGTTTGAAAATAAAATTATTCCAACTTTATGGGCGACAATGTACATAATGTAGTCTCTGTTAGGCAAGCAGAATACACCCAATTTGTGTTTATTTTAATTACATGCTAATTATTGATCCCATAACTACATTTCCCATGTTTTTTTGTATTCCCTGTATTTAAATTGATACATTGATCCATATGTAGATATATTTGTAGTTTTGAATATGAAGATGTCAGAATAAGTGCAGTAAGGGCAAACATCTACTATTCACATGCAAGTAAACACACACACATCAATCATTCATACAAAAAACATGCATGTATGCAATTGTTCTTAGTCCAACCTCAGCATCCATGCGTCTTTAAAGCAATCTTAGACATCAGCAGGGATGGAGGCGATGGAGATGAAGCGAGGGAGGGCGATCAAGAGCTCCACAAATTATATATAACTGCTTGTACAATTATGGGTCTCTATTACTAAATGCAGACTGTCACAACAGTGAAGGCTCAACAAGAGGATCAGACTGAGGCAAACACCATGGGGATCATGTGATGGACAAGGAAAAGCAGGAGTGAGGGAAGGAATATGAGAGAGTTATCTGAAAAATACGATGAGATGATGTAGACAGACAGAGGGCAGAGCGATGTGTGGCGTGAACAAGAGCTCCTGGACTAGTCTGCATGCACTAATGAGTAATCATGTGCGCTCAGGTAATGATATTAAGAATTTATTCTGTTATTTCCGGTTTCTGGACAAAAGTGACATATGGTGTATTCCAATCTGGTTCCTACCTTGAAGACATAAGAATACTTTAAGTTAAGTGGAGGCTTAGCAGTTTAAGAGTTCACAAGTGAGAGGGATTGTAGCATGTACAGTGAACTATTACTTTATTTATTTAGGGAGGAATGGGGTAAAATCTACATCCCCCGATCCAGAGAAAGGTGCAACTTGCAGCATTCCACAGTGTCCACAGTGCCGGTGTAAGTACCATGATGGAAGAACAGCAGTAGCAGATGCCGGCTAGTATCAGAAACTGAGTCCAGACCAGAAAGTTTTTCTCAATCTACCAATGTCTCAAGTGAAGTGAAAACAAAGGGCCAAATGCTAATTTGACCTCCCAGTATGAAATTCCCCTTTCAGAACCATGGACAGCACCACTTGGCCAAATCACTTTTGTATAAACTAAATGTTTAATGAAAAATCAACTGAAAATGCAAGAGCACAATATCATGGGCCTTTATGACAAGAGCATAAAAACTGACAGTCCTGAAGTAGGCTATTTGTATTGTAGACTCATCCATAGTCTTTTTTATTTTATTTTATTTTTTTTACACAAACCATTCATAAATTCAATCTTAAACTATGAAAAAGAATGCAACCCGCTTTACCTTTGTTGGATTTGTTATATATGTATCACAATGCAGGCATATCTGTACAATAGATGCATATGCTTGTAAAACATTTCTGTGGCTGTATTCGGCTGTTTCATTCAAGTCGATTCATAGTGTCACACCACACAATTAAGAATAAAAGCTTAAAAGTTTAAAAGGTTCTAGAACTTGGATTGGTTGGGAACCACGTTGAGCTAAAATAACAAGACACAAGTTGGAATAAAAGGGGAGACACTGTTTATTCACAATAGAATGTGCATTTCTGGTGGGCTGGATTTAAGATGCAGCACGGCCTTCAACCAGTGGGGCAGCAGGGCAATCTATTCCTAAAAGGACACAGCGCAGATTAAAACAAGTCCAGGAGATGGTTTATAATAAAACCAAAATTGATAGACTGAGGTCTCGTTACCTCGACTCTCGCTGGGTTCCTCTCATCATGAGGCTTTAGTAGAACTCCAAGGGGGAAGGGGGCCCACTCCTTCCGCAGTACTACACCGTCTGATGCCTCAACCTTCGTTGAGCTCGGTCTCATACAGCCTGCTGATTTCTAGGAGAGAATTAGAACCAGAGAGAGGTGAACAGGGAAAAGTATCCAACTTTCCTCTTCTTTAGGGTGCCAGTGATCCTCTGTGAGGGGGGGTTCCAGGTAAGTGGGGGGAGTCCTCTTCTGCCCAACACAGTCCAGCACAGCACAGCACAGCAGCCTCCTCTTCACAGCCAGTCTTCACACTGAATGTCTGAAACACAGTCTTCATACCACTCCACACTGATTAGTTAATTTAATGCACTTTTCTAATACAGGAGGTCTAGACCTTCTCTTCATAATATTATTTACAAAGACCATATAAGTCCAACAAAAAGAAAGTACTTGGCAAAATTTCCTTGATACTGACAGATGCAGATGAGATGGACAAGTGGAGGGTGTTTGATATAAAGTTGGCAATTTATATAGTAATGATTGGTCTGGGCTTTAGGAGATGGGGCATCATTGCTTGTGGTGTAACTTGGGGTGATATATTGTTACACCATCTGTCATTCATGAATGGTGTACAGTAAGTGCACTAGTGTACAAGTCAGCTAGTGCGAATGTATGTGTGTGTTGATATGTGGTCAATATAAATCACCAAAAAAGAAGCGATCATGATAGAATCATGATATGTAAGGTCATTGAGGGACATAGGAAACCACGGCAACTCGCCTCCACCACTTCTGCACCTGACCAGGCTTCCTATGAGTCTGCACACAATTCACACAAACACACACTGAAGGAAGTGAGGGTTACAGCAGTGTCAACAGACAACTGATTGAAAGAAAGCAGGAGAGAAAGAGAGGGAGGGAGGGAAGATAAGGAGAGGGAAATGCACCCTGTATAAATCACTCCATCTGACAAGGTGGAGGCATGGGGGCGGGTGAGAAAGAGAGAGCAGTAAATGAAGTGATAGAGAGTCTCTCTTTCCCACATTATTCAGAGTTATGTAACATACTGTAGCACACCAGCAGGAATCATTGTAAACAAACGCAGCCACACAAGCATTTAGTATTTATGCATCAAAAACACAGACAAGCCTCAGTGGGTGTCTACAGTTAGAGGAAAAAAATATATATTCAGGGTGATGAGTTGAAAACAATATGAGGACTCATGAGGAATCAAGGGAACGGAGAGATGGTACAAGTTGTGTGTGGAAAATGAAAACACTGTAGTATGGAGAGATGAGTAAGAGAGAGAAAGAGATGAAGGAGACAACAAAAGTGTGGAGAAAGAGCACGCAAAGATGCGGTGAAAAAAAACATACCCGTTGTCATGGTAATGCTAATAAAAACGTGGTGACGCCTATAAAACTGTCACAGGTTGGTTAGGTTCAGGAAGAGATTGTGGTTTAGGTTATAATAAGCACTTCCTGAAGCAGTGCGGAGCATGAAGGCGCTGAAAGAGTGCGCCTTGAACGCAAATTATGTTGGCAAATAATGGATCAGACCAAAAGGTGGTGGTAATGCAGCGAAAACCAGTTTGACAGCTTTTACAAACTAATTTACAGCATACATGCTGCCAGTGGAATAAATAGATACATAAAAACATTTTGGTTTATATTTTATAGAAAACAAGTCTTTTTTCAGGGATCACGTTATATTTTCACCTGTTGGAACTCTGTCTGGTTATTGGTGGAGAAATTGCCACCAGGAAGCTTAATACAACTGTGAATGGCTCTGGTGGAAATAACTTGAAGATGACATTTCTAGCCCATGACATGCCTTGGTTCTTGGCCCAAGTCTGACCCGAATATAGACTAGGCTACTTGAAGATTTGGTCAATCCTCCAGTGGAGATTTTTCTGAGTGCACCAGAACAGTCACAGATGAGGAAGTACAGTAGTGTAAGATTAATTTTATTTTGTTATAAGGGACTATTTTATGTTGTGTTATGTTAGAACGTTATAGGGCGGAATGATCTGGTTGGCCTAAGGTAGAATGTTGGGGTGTTTATGTCAGTTGAGGAGCAGAGGACATGAGTGACTGGCAGTTGTCATTTTGGTCTTGTTGTGGAAAAATAATCCATCGTCCTTGAACTAATCCGGAGCTAACGTGCTGTTCCTCATCTACGAGCAGCGTTCCAGTAGCATCCTACAGTCATGTTGTATGTGGGCCACTGGCGTGCACAGACTTTTGAAGGGCAGGGGCAAAAAGAAAAAAAAGGCACAAACAGCCCGTCCTCACCATACATTGCGGCTACCAAGAGGGCACTTTAGCACATGTTTTTCAACAAGGTGCTGAAACATCTGGTCCATAGCTGTAGATTTGTTGTCTGCACATTCATGGTGTGAATCTCTAGTTCCCCCACATACTAAGGGTGCTCTATGGGGATGGCTAGTGTGATGTCACGAATCACTTCCGTGCCCAACTCCTGCTGCCAACGTATAAAGCAATGCATGTTCTTCATTGCTTTCCCCCCCAAAACAAACACACACACACACACACAATCATTTATAAGTTACACGTTATATGAGCTAACATTTAGCGCTAGTAATGTTAGCCTAGCCAACTAGCTAACTAACGTTAACCTCCGTGACTGGACCACCGCAATCCACTGGTCTCTGCCTCCTCCTGTAACATTTACAAATACAAATCCTACAGGATAACTCCTCTCCTCCAGTATTTGTAGTATTTGCAAATAATACTACAGGAGCCTGTCTGTCACTCTGCCGGTACCGCGTCCTGTGTTTAATTAATCCTGTTAACACACACCGCGTGGCCGCAGTACCGCCGGAGAGTGACAGACATTGTCTCTCATTTCTCATTGTGCAGAGGGACGAAATGACATCTTACTTTCCCTACTCCCGACCAGACACTTAAACCTGTTGCTTCTATACTGAAAAACTCTGACATGTCAAACTTTAGGATGTGTTAGCGGACTAATTCATCTGTCAAACCATCATGACAGCTGAAATGGTAAACAGCTGATCGATCAAAAAAAAATAAAAAATACCGCTCGAGTTTTTTTCATTTAAAAAACATATTGAGGCTATATTGTCCATTGTATTCATATACATGAATATACTTTTGACCCGGCTCTGCCTATTGTTTCTGTTCTAAATATCCTGTGATTGGACACGGAAGTGATGTTTTGGACCTTGATGACGTAGTCACTAGCCATCCCCATTCTACTGGACTGAGATGTTGTAACTATGGAGGCCGTTTGAGTACGATGAACTCATTGTCATGGTCAACAAACCAGGTAGAGAGCTTTGTGAGATGGTGCGTCATCCAGCTGGAGGTAGCCTTCAGAAGATGAAATGCTGTAGTAATATAATGTAAGGATGCACATTGTCAGTGATTATACTGACGTAGACTGTGTAATTTAAATGATGCTCAGTTGGTACAAGTGGGCCTAGAAAATATTTCCTCTCACCATCATACTCCCGCCACTGGCCTGCACCCTTGAAACAAGGCAAGATGGACCCATGCTTTCATGTTGTTCAAACCAAATTCTGATGCTACCATCTACATGTTGCTACAAAAATCTCTCATCAGACCAGAACGTCCCTTCTTATTAAGTCCAGTATCGGTGCCTATTGTAGCCTCAGTTTCCTGATGTGAGCAGACACGAGTGGCGCCCAGTGTGGTCTTCTGCTGCTGTAGCCCATCCACACCCTCAGCCTGCTCATTCCCCCCACCCTCAGGAGTCAACAAGGCATTTCTCCCAGAGAAGAGAAGAACACCAGGTCACTGGATATTTTCTCTTTTCCAGCCATTCTCTGTAAACCCTGGAGATGGTTGTGGATGAAAATCCCAGTCGATGAGCAGCTTCTGAAATACTCTGCCCAGCCCCTCTGGCACCAACAAACATGCCAGGTTGAAAGTCACTTAAATCACCTTTCTTCCTCATTCTGATGCACCGTTTGAATTTCAGAAGATCATCTTGACCCTGTCTACATGCTTGAATGCACTGAATTGTTGCCATGTGATTGGTCTGTTACATAATATAATGAGCAGTTGAACAGGTGTATACCTAATAAAATGTGCTGTAATTGTAATTTTCTTTTTGTTAATCTTTGGGCTTTTTAAAAAAAAAATCCATTCAAATCCATGTCAAGAGAGCTGCTGCTGAAGCCAAAATCCATTTGCAATTTTCTCTCCTTTATTCTGTTATTATGTTTTTTTTTTCTTGTTCAGTCTTAAGTCATCAGGTCTTAGATTGTAGCCTGACTGCAATTCATAGGAATACTGTAAAGCTAAAATGGCAAAGCAAGAAACAAGAGCAACAGAAAAAGGATAAAAAAAGGAAGAAAAAAAAGAAACAAGTGAGAAGGTGCAAAGGAAGAGCAAGTGTAAGTTAAAGAGCCAAAGAAATTGGAGGAGAGAGAAAGAATGTGGAAAAAAGATTAAGGGGAGGGGAGGGATAGAAGAGTGATAGTGACAAAGACCAGAGAGAGAGAGAGGGAGGGAGCCAGCTCTCCTCTCTCTCCCTCCCTCCCTCCTTCTCTGAAGCGTCTTAAAGGCCTCAGACTCTCATGTATATTAATGGAGCTGCGATATGACAATGGTGACACAAAGCCTGTTTACAGGGAGATGGCTGGCTGCAGCCAGGTTGAAACTGTTTAGCATGCAACTCTGCTGGGATTTATCAAAGTGCACCCGTGTCGGAGTCTGCTCAACTTAATACAGCAATACAGCTTTTTGTACAGTGCATCTACGTGAGCTGACATGCTTATTCGGAGCAACTTACAATGAGAGCGCCATTAGAAAAAAATGAAAATACACTGCTGGATCATCCTGAAAGATTTACAAGGGGACGGAGCGAGAGAAGGTCAGAGGTCAGAGGTTTAGACATCTAAATCATGTAAAATGGGAAGTCACAAGGAAACACAAAACAAACTGAAATGTAAGGCTGTTTGTTATCAAAATGAATCATAGGAGGATAATCTCTGTCAACCACCAGCAGCACTTAACTCTGTATCCGACAGTAAGAGTGACAGGGAAACCAATTTAAACAGCTGAGCAATTTAATGCTGTATTACAGAATAGCTCAAGAACTTTTACAAGATGTCTTTAATTTTACACCATAGTCTGATCAAGTTCTGTGCCTTCAACATTTCCCATTATACAAAAAGTATGTACAACCCAAACACCCGTGCCATGTATGCTTTAAAAAATGTCTGTATTGTCCATGAAATAAAGTCCAAAGTGCTCATAATGCATGTAATAATAGGTTGTTGCACATTAATGTCTGTGACATAAACTGTAATCTGTCTTGTCTGTAACAACATCTATTGCACGTCTGCCCGTCCTGGGTGAGGGATCCCTCCTCTGTTGCTCACCCTGAGGTTTCTCCGATTTTTCCCTGTTAAAAGGGTTTCCATGGAGTTTTTCCTCAGTGGATGTGAGGGTCTAAAGACAGAGGATGTTGTTATGATGCCATGTAAAGCCCTTTGAGACAAACTGTTTGTAAAAACGGGCTATACAAATAAAATTGCCTTGCCTTGCCTTGCCTTGTTTGGAAGGTGTGCTTTCAGCTCAGAGTTCAGTAGTCACAGCTTCGGAATAGGCATGATCGTCATTACCAAGCCATACATTGGGATTCCTAAGCCTGTTGAAACTTCACAACTTGACTGAGTTTGCCCCTGACTGTGGCAGAGTGTGTTGCAGACTCCATTAACTACTGTCACCTCTGAATGGAGATCAGCTCTGTGGGCAGGAAACAGAGTAGAGGCCGTTTTCAATCAGACTCCAGTTTGTCTTTCACCTGCTGATGCACTCAGATCATGGAAGTGATCAAGTGTGGTCAGATTAATTCTGAGAAGTTGTGTTTGTGGCAGAAGCGTGATTTGACTTTTATCTGACTACAAGATTCCAAAGTTTGACCCTAAACAGCTCCTGTAGCCAGATGTGCTCTGCATAATGGGATGAGGTTGAGTCAAATCTATTGCAAGCAGCTAGCTGGAGAAATAATCCATCTTTGATGTAGGCTAGTGATGACGCACATGTATTTTTGGATATTTTGGTATTAGGAGCTTCTTTAGGAGCTTCTTGCTGCAGAACTCAGCCGGGATAAATTCAACTACAGGCTTACACTGCGCCCCAATCAGGTGTAGGAACAAGATGATCAAAGGAAATGAGAGGAGCCTGAACTACATTTCAAGTGTCACAACACATGGTTTGAATATTTATACTGCATGTTGAAGTGACATTTCTGTTTCTCTTTTTAAATAAATTTGCGAAATGTCTTTAATTCTGTGGTAACTACTGAGATTAGTGAGGAAAATAATGAATGTGTGTGATTTCAGCATGAAGCTGGAACAGAACTTTGAATGCAGTTCAGAGTTTTCAACTCCATCTCACACTCTTCTGTACTGCAGCGATACAACAGTGATATAGACTGTCGCCCATCTCACATTATAATAATACTGTAGTAATACGTTGTATTTAAAAAGCGCCTTTCAAGGCACGCAAGGACACTTTACAGAAGAGAGCATCAAAAAAATCATTAATAAACAACATCTAAATACAATAAACATACAATAAATAACGTCCCAAAAAGAAAAAAGAAAATTTAGCAAATATTAAATGTAAAACAAAATTAAGAAAACAATAATGAATAAAAGCTACATTACATGATATGCAAGCAAGCCTGCATGAATACTGTTTTCACACTATGTATGTAAAGCGTACATCCAGATGCAAAAAACAACAAACTCTACTTTAACACACACACCTGCAGTGTGTTTGCCTCCAGCTGCTCCACCTGCAAGAAAGAGCTGAGTCGCTCTCTTGTTCCCTCCCTCTCTCGTCCATGTGAGCTGTGAGAGGGGTGAGTGTGTGTGTGTGTGTGTGTGTGTGGGG
>NC_140921.1:30147824-30440324 GCF_045865225.1 Trachurus japonicus | reverse complement strand
TGTTTTCAGCACCCACCTCCCTCCCTCCCCAACACACAGACACCCCTCTTACCTTACCTCTCCAATGTCTCCATACACTTCCATGGTTACAGAGTACACAGTGTGAGTAAATACCCGTCCTGAGTCAGACTGCATGGTTTGGATTAAAGCAGAGTGAATAAGACTGCCGGGCCGAGCTCGGTTTATAGCACAAGTGCTCCATATAAACACCACTTAAAGTGTAAGTGCAGTACATACATCTAGCTCACTGCTGGTGGAATGGACAGTACAAACATGGGGCAGTAAACCCCCCTCCACCCCACAAGTTCTTCAAAAGCACCGGAGGAGAAGAAAGATAATGTTACAACTTTGGTGTTTATTATATTGTACACATATTGGCTGAGTTAGACCTCAGTGGGTGGAGCCAAATAAGATGTTGAAATGGCTGGAATCAGATCTTATTTTTTATCATTTTGGAGAGAAATGTGAAAATGTAAAACAATAATGAGGACAAATCATGCTCATATGGATCAGCCTGGGAGCCACACCTGCCATGTTGTGATATCTGTATGTAGTTGATAGCTGTGTAGTCCAGGAGACTTCTTATAAATGGCGACCACAGTCGTTTCCCTGGCAACTCCTTCTGTCCCCAGTAAAGAGGCATGGATTAAAGATACTGAAGATCTCTGACAGTCTGACAGATATTCTGTTTCAGCTATCTGACTCTTCCTCCTACATCACAACAAAACACATGTTTGCTTTGGTCACAGCGAAGAGGCTCATTCTGAGAGAGTGGAGATCAGGTTCCATTCCTCACTCGGTCTCTGGTTTGTACCTAGTGGTTGACTCTGTCCAAGGTTCACCCTAAGCTTCTGATAATCTAGGTGACACTTCATTGAACACATTAAGAAGACAGGACTTGAGAAATTAATTTAATTGTCGGTGCAAGCTAATTTTAGAACGGCGGAGCAGAGCCGCGAGCTGCTCAGAGCTACGCTACAGAGGCTCATGGGATTTCTTGGTTTCCCTCATCAAACTCATCAAATACACAATCCAACAACTGCACAACGCTCTGGTGGACAAGTTGTGACCTGCACATTCACCACGCTATGAGATAATAACAGAACGTTACCAGACAGAGTTGTTTTAGAGGCAAATTCATGCAAAACCAGTCTCGTAACGTTATTATCTCATAGCGTGGTGAATGTGCAGGTCACAACTTGTCCACCAGAGCGTTTTGGAGTTGTTGGATTGTGTATTTGATGAGTAGGATGAGGAAAACCAAGATGATAAATTCCAAAACATGCAAAAATATTTACACGCATTTGCATTATTACAAATGCAAAAACTTATTCCAAACTTTAGTCCTTAGTTTAAAACTAAACAATTTGTCAAAAGTAAGTTATCGAATGTGGATACTTGCCCATGAAAGGGTTGAGTTGGTTGAGCAGTCAGGAACAATAGAAACAACATTATTGTCCACCACTCTCTTGCGTCACATTCATTCATCTGCCACATCCAACCAGTCATAATTACTACCACCACTAAATGATGCCTAGCAACAAAACTATCTTTGGGTCATAATAACCTATGACTGATGACCTCTGGTCTTGAACAGCTGTTTTCTTCACCAGAGAAAACACAGGACCAGACTAAAGTTTGATCCACACTAAAACAAAGACTGGAGTCTCATGGTTGGGTTGTAGTCCAGACCAGCAGAACTACAGACCTGTGGAACAAACCTGTTTGTGAATATAATGTGATAATGAATTACAAGTGCTTAGCAGCTGTTATTCACTCTGTATTTAAAGCTGCATCTGTTCATTCATATGAGTTTATGCTACTAATCAAGTGCAGAGCAGATGATCCCTTCCAATTTACACCACATGTGCACGCTCAGTGTGGTGTGTGTTTTCAGGAATGTTAATGTGGAGACCAGTGGTGTTAAGACAGTAGTAAATCTTTTAAAACCAGGGCCTGCTTGTCTCATTCTTATATTCTTCATGTCTTCTTGTCTCTGCTTTCCTCTGAACAGACCATAAACGCATCAAATCAAATGTAGAGAAATATATCTAAATGGAAAAAAACAGATAAGTGTGAAAAACAATCCACTATGTTATTGTAGTAATTAACAAGTTAAACATGTAATATTATAAATGATTACTTATATTGTAATAATGATGGGGAATTCTAAGTACCAATAACTGCAATATAATACTTCGTATATACGTCATACATTAGAGTAGATTAGAAGAGGTTATTAGAGCTGTTACAACACTGTACAATCTGAAATGTAAAAAATAATAATAATAAAAATCACACGCTTTCACACATAGTGACACTTGTCTTTCTCACCACACATATGAAATGAAAGCAGTAACACCTTTATTTCACATCAGCATAATCAGAGAAATATTCTGTTTGTTGTCAAAGGTTATAAATCAACATAAATAATTTACCAGGATGAAAAATGAATTGCAGAGAGGAAGGCTCTGCAGACCTTTGCATTTCAATGAGGTGGTGTAGGATTTTACTGAAACTCTGTTCTTTAATGCAACACTGGATGTTCTGAGATGATCCTGACCACAGCTCAACAGTGTTTCTCTACCGGTTTTGAAATAAACTACAGTTAAGTGTCAAGTCTCTGCTTTAATTTCTTAAAGTAATTGACAAACAGGTTTCAAAATATTTTGTATCAATTTGAAATGCGAAGAAAGGTTATACAAATGGCTGGATTTATAACAAACAAATGAAGAAACACAGCTGATGGAATTACAAGATGACTCTTGATCTGATGTGATCTTGATTTGGCAGGAGACAAACTTCCAACGCTGACAATGATCTTCATAATAATCTGAAATGAAACAGTCGACACGTCTTTGTTATTAATGCAAATGTACATTATGACCCGGTAAAACTGTGAAGTTGTTATTGAACATGAAATGAAAAACTGCATATCAATAACTATGATGCTTTATCAAAACCCTGACTGAAGCGTTCATTCATTCATTCATTACAGTAAATCAACCATTATTTTACCTGTGTGTAAACACCAAAAAATGCTGTGACATCACCTGCAAGTTCCTGCAGAGTGGTTTTGGAACTGGGAGTGAATTGATCCACTGTCACCTTATTGAAATTATCTGATATATATAAAAAAAACAATACATGTAAAAAAACAACAACAACAAAAAAACACAACAACAAAAACTTGTGCAGTCATTTCAGCGTTACCAGTGATAAGCAGTTAGGACCATATAAAACCCAGTGTCTTTTTGCACCTCAGAGTGATGGAGGGACATCCAACCTCTGCATACAGAGTGTTATAATTATCACCAGTGATAAATCATGTAGCTGCAGAGTCATAAACAGGACTCAGAGTGGTAGTTGAGGCAGCCGCTACTGACAGTGCTGCTGGATTCAGGATGATTATAAAGTTATGGGTCGAGTGCATCAGTGATAGAATAAAACTACTGGAGCTACAGTTTAACAGCACGCCAGCAGCACATTTAGACAAGAGCATTTTAGCAGCACCACACTTAGTTGTATTGTTGTGTTAGCTGAGGAAGAACGTGCCTTTATCTCAGCAAAGAGTGAAAATAACTTAACATGAAAGACTTAGACAACTTATCAGATTTAAAAAAAACTCCTTTACCCAGAGGACTAAACAAAGCTGCAGCAGAATGGATGTAAGCAGCTTTACACACAACAGGCAGCTTCAGGGTCAGTGCACAAGTTTTCCTTTTAGATCACATGTGCAGTGAGGACACGCCCCCTTGTGGTTCACTGCAGTACACAATATTCAATAAGACTAAGATCAGAAAGCAAAAGAGTGTTGATCCTCTCTCACAGAGCAGATCCAGATCCAGATCCAGATCCAGATCCAGATCCAGGTCCAGATCCAGATCCAGATCCAGATCCAGATCCAGATCCAGATCCAGGTCCAGGTCCAGATCCAGATCCAACCAACAGTTTGGAGTTGAACATTTGGACACGTGGCATTCAAGGATGCCTCCCCCTCCTGCTCACATACAGCCATCTCTGCCTTGCACTGCTATAAGGAAGTGTAAAAGTCATTGGCACTTTCTGAGTTGACTGTATTGATTAAATTATTTAAACCTTGTTCAATAAAATCCTCTTCAAATCTGTTCAGAGCTTTAGATTCAGGTTGTGGGGGAGTCATCTAGAATTTTGCTGCCAGAAAAAAATATTTTAGTTCTTGGGTTTGAATGTTTCTTCAGTGGAGAAGAACTGGGTGTATGATCTAAAGGCTCCACACAAACCTTATAGCTTTTTTTTTTTTTTTTTAATATGACATGATATTTTAAAAATAAAATATTGATATCATGTTAATACACATTATGGTGATGGAAGATGTTGAGTCTTTTGTGTATCAGTGCATCTTGATGCCTTTTCACACACTGAACCTAGACAGAAAACACAATAGATGAATTTACTTTGAGTGTTGTTAATTTGATCCACTTTATTCAAAATTGATATTGTTATTGTGATAACAATGTTACGTAACGTGATTTTTTTTTTGCTTAAAATAACTCTTATGAAAATCTGACTTTCCTTCAGAGTAACATCCATGCAGTATATGATATGGACAACTTTTCAACAGCTTGTTACCGAGCCTATAGGAGCACAGATTTTGGCTCTCTGTGCACCATTTTCCATTTTTCCATAGTTCCATATTTCCATATTTCAAGCAGACGTTCCTCTGCTTCCTCCTGCTGTAGAAGTCTGAGCCTTTTCCAAACCACTGGTGGTGTGTCAAAGTTTCATCAACCTGTCAGCTACATGACCCTGCAGATACATGACTCCCCTGATTGTCATTGTTATTGTCATGTTATTTATCAAAATGATTTCCTCACCCAGCCCTGTGAGACATAAAGACCATCCTCATCTGTGTGAGTCTTCATCAGCTCATATGTATTTTCTTTGTTGCTGACTTCAGAGTTTAGGTCCAATTTTATATAATAGGCCTACTTAAAACATGACAGAAAAATGACAGGGACAGATATTCTTCTTAAATGAAATTGTAAGTTGATGATTTCACCACAAGGTGTCAGTAGAGGAACAACAGACAGGCAGACCATCACCACAGACCTGTGAGGCTGCAGCAGCTGAGACTCAGTCAGCTGTTATTATCAGTGAAGCAGGAAATCAGGGTCACCCACTTTCCCTATAAGGTAGGCTACCTCTACCTTCAGCTCCTTGGCTCTTGCACATGAAGGCCTGAAGCAGCCCTGTGCTCTTTCTTCTCTCAACGTCCAACAGATAGTTCAGAATTATTTCTATTTTATCTTTTAAGGCCATCAGAAATTTAAGTTACAGCTCAGTCTCAACAAGACACCTAGTCAAAGAAGAGTAGGACATAGAGCCAAAAACACCAGGCGGTGCCAGGACAGAACTGAACTACGGCCTGCTGCCCTCCTGAGCAAGCAAACAGCATCAAACAATATGCAAATAATATTGTCAACTGAAGTCTAAATGTGTTACCTACCTGCTGGACAGGAACAGGAAACCAGCCGGTGAGAAGTCATACTCATCCAAGACCATCAAATCAGGTTTACACATGGTACATGCTGCCTCCAAGAAATAGCCATAGGCTATTGTCATTCCCTGAATTCCTCTGCTTTTACCTGTCTCTGAATTAAGTGTCACTACGGTGGCCCTGAGAGCTCACACTGCAACTTAAGAAAACAGGAAAAACACACATTTAGAATACATCATCAATTTGACAATCCATGCGCTGCAAATACAACGTAGCTGAAGTGTGTCCAAGGAGTGCATGATGGAGTAGTTATAACCACAGTTGGCCATGTTTTGAAGGCAAAACATAACTTGATGATGTAAAGTGCTGAACCTGACTGGTGCATGTTGTCTGACTTAAACTGTGTGTGTTCCAGCCAAACTGATTTGTGATTTATCTGTATGCATTTTGACCTCTTAGGGTTACCTTAATTAAACACCTTAAAGCAGAAGTAAGTGGAATGTTTGTGTTAATATAAGTCTTAAATAGTTGTATCTTCCGACAGCAATCACTTCTATAGAGTGTTTGGTCTGAAACACGGGTCTGTCAGTCACTCTGCTCTGCCGTAAGCCGAGGAGAAAACTTTCCTTGTATCCTACAACCTTTATCCAATGAGGAGAGAGAACGGCATAAAGGGGCGGTCCTCTCTGTGTGTGCAGCCAAGGGATGCGCGTGAATGTGGTGACGTAGGGGCGAGGGCGGGGACTGCTAACTCCATCGGCTGACAGGAAGTTAGCCAAAATGACTGGATCGCTTACTTCTGCTTTAAGGGTCCCGTATCTTTTTGACCATAAAGCAGATGTAGGTTCCACAGGCCTGAACTGTGAAAGTACACAGCTCCCAGTGACAGAAAGGTGCAACCAGCCTATATTCAGAATACCCTGGTCAAATGAGCAGATTTTCTAATTTGGTGATGTGATGAGCTACACAGTCAGCTCCCCCATCCATCCCCCCTGGACAGTCCAGTCTTTCTACTTTATTACTGTGATAACACAACAGCAGCTACACAGTTATTGGTTATCATGAAGCCACTGCACAGCCCTCCCAAGGACAGCAATATTACAGCTCAGTGGCTGACGTTTAGTTTACTGAAATACTGTAGGAGTTTAATCTGAATTTGAATTTGTCCACTTGTTCAGTTCACTGTGACACTGACTAAAACATTCACATTGATCTGTTAATTTTACCAAGCTGTAAGAGGCTACAGTCTGAGCCGTGTGGTTGGCCTGGTAAGAATCACTGATAGGGGTTTCATACTGGCAGGGCTTGGGTACCGGCTGGTTCTGGTTCCCAAACTCAATTGGAACCAGCCAACGCGTTCAGACTGAAAAAGTGGAGAGTAGCAGGAAGAAGAATGCAGCAACTGACAAAAAGAAAAAGAGAAAAATAATTTGCAGTTGTTCTGCTGAGGAAACAAAATGCTCGGTCAAGAAAGAGCAAGTTATATGGTGAACTTGTGGAAGAGATGGCTTAGGCTGGGTTCACTCCAACTGCAGACCAAATAATTAATCAACTGAAAAAACTGAGAAAGGACAGAGGCAGCAAAAAAGCCAAGGTTCTGAGAGACCAGAACGGTGCCAGAACCAGAACCAGAACCAGAACCAGAACCAGAACCAGAACTGTGTCTGTCTGAAAGCGACCCGAGTAAGGTCTGTTGCAGAGACGAGGTCAACCAACTTTCTTTGTCTTGTAGTATAACCATACAGTAGTAACTCATGTATGCTACAGACCACAGGGATGGAGTTCAGGCTCATAAACACAGTACTAATTAATGACAGAGTTAAAACGCTCAGGGTAACTAGGACAGTTCATCTTGTTGATGACCTCATTCAACAGACTCGTGCAGGTAGACTCACTGGTCTGTACTCGAGTACACACAGCTGTTCACGTATCAGGATTGATTGCATGCAATTAGTAGCACAACAGGTTTGATTTCTGCTGTGAGCTGATTTGCAGTGAGACTTCTAGAAATGATGTAGCATTGAAGTACAGGCAATCTGTGAAGAAGATAATAGAAGGTAGCACTTCTGTTACAGCCTCCACGTGCCCTGAGAACCTGTCCAGGATTTTGGAGCAAACACCCTCTGAAGAATGGAACTTCTAGATAAACGTACAAGCTGCACGTCACTATCACGATGTGCCCGCTGGACCAAACCAGCCGGGGAAGAGAGGAGGATCATCAATGTTTAGCTTGAGTCCCATTCAATAGTCATCAGTGTGATCTGCAGCAGCATAGCAGAGCTCATCGACGTCCCGGTTGCTGCTGTAATGCACGCACATGTGGTACAGTAGGTCTGACGGCTTGATGTTGCCTCGGTCTCATCATTGTTGAGATACGATCAAACTCTACAGTAATGATAACATACCATTCTTATTCATATTGAACTATTTAAAACAACTTTTCAATGATTGATTTCAATTTCTTACCAAAACGGAAGAAAAATATTCATTTTTTTCCCTTGTTGTTGTTGGTATCAGTTGGTGGTGTAACTCTCCCTGGCCACATGTTATGGGATTTACTTTTTTTTTTTTTTTAACTTTATTTGTTTATTTGGTCTGGACAATGCATATTACTGTAATGGACAGTGAGTGCTAGAGTACCCACAGTAAATACACCGGATTTAGCACATGTGCTAAATTACATCCGTAGTCCCCAAAACAATACAACAAACTAGAAAATTTCCTTTCGGGAAATTTTGAATGGGCCACGGGGCTACTGCCGGTTGTGCCATCTCTGTCAACATGGGAATCAAACCCACGATCTTAAGGTCAAGACAGAGCTGATCAGACAGACACATGATCATCTTTCTATAAGCACTGATATGGAGGAGCTGTAACCACATTAGGTTAACTGTGTATGTGTGTGTGTGTGTGTGTGTGTGTGTGTGTGTGTTTATCTTGTGTAATAGGGCCAGGACTCAATTAAAACAATTAATCGAATTAATTAGAGGCTTTGTAATTAATTAATCGCAATTAATTGCATTTTAATCGCATATAAATATTTGACCTGAGAACAGTGAGAAGCATTTTTTTCACATGGATTTTAGTATACCATTGAATGACTGAATAGCTTAAGCAACAAAACATTGTTTTTTTTTTCAAGGTGGTACTTAACCAAGACCAACATGCAAATTATCGATTAATTCATTAATCGATATTTGATACAGATTTAAATGGTCTTTCCTGCCAATACACTATGATGATTACTGTAGTATTTAACTAGGCTACATAAATCACAGTAGCATAAAATGATTTGTTGAACGGACCAGGTGATGGGCTGACTGGTCCTGTCTAACTTCTGTGTACTGGGTGCCATTGTGCAGGGTGTTAAGGCAGCCTTCCTCCACTGCAGTCCCTATGGTCCTGGACCCTCTGGCTGGTGGGGTGGGCTGCTTTCAGCTGGGGGGGACTCTATCAGCTGCTCCCACGAGAGGCATTTGACGCATTTGACACCAACAAGGTTTAACTTTAAAACCAGATTAAATCATGGTTTAAGTTTAAATTCTGTTGCACGTTAACTGTGTTTTAATCACATGAAGGTGTGTGTGTGTGTGTGTGACTGTAATCACATGAAGCTGGCTCTAGAGTCTGTGTGTGTGTGTGTGTGACCGACTTGACACATAGTTAATTAGTAGCTGCATCCTGTGTCAGTCTGATTTAGCTGTGTCTCTGTTTATAAACATTTAAACGAGCGCCAGGTGGATTGTTTATGAAGTTAACGAGCTCTGGCCTGAGGATCAAAGAGGTTACCACGGCGATAGGGGCCCCCGCAGGCAGACAGAGAGAGAGAGAGACAGACAGAAACATGGAGAAAAAGAGCCATTTTCTGCCTCTGCACCAGTCTCACATTTAGGCTTAGGGTGAGAAAACGGTAACTCCTATCAGAACAAAACACAGATCAACGTTACTGAAAATTTCGGTACAATTTGGTGTTTCTACAGTAAATATTTTGGCGACGCTGGCAGTTTTAAAACATCAGGCCGTTCTGCTTCTCTCAGAAAATATTTGTATTGGACTCAATGAGGAGCAGGGACAGACGTGGCCGCACTTAGAGGCTCAGAGTTTAAATTCTGTAAGTCTCTCTGATATTTTGAGCAGATTAAGAGATCAAGGATGAGCTCGTCTACAACCGTGGCCGAAATTATGTGTGTTTTTCTGGCATCTCTCCCACTCTAACCGATGATGTCACCCACTCTGACACGAACATTCTGTGCAATACACACCCATTATAATCTCATAATTTCTCCAAAAATGATCATGGTCATTGATCATGGATTGATCAAAAACTATATGACCTATCAAAACGTGGAGTAATTCCGCCAATACACAAGACTTGTGTCTACTGTTTAAAGTTTAAATGGAGTCTCTAGGTGAAAGTATGCCTGAGCAGTAGACGTTTGTTAAACTCCAATGATTGGTCTTTTTCGCTCTTTTTTTTCCGCCCGTCCCATTGACTTACATGCAAAAATTTTGCGCAGTTTTTCGCGACGTAAACTGTTGAGAAAAGTAATAGCACACCGATCCCGATCAAGCCGCACGTTTTGATATATAATATAGTAGTAGCGAATCGAAAGTCGAAGTAATAGCACACCGATCCCGATCAAGCCGCACGTTTTGATATATAATATAGTAGTAGCGAATCGAAAGTCGGCCGGAAGTGGAAAAATAACTAGAAAAAACATTTCCAAGAATGGAAATGGTGTGAATGCTGAAAGCAATGCTGAATGAGCTGAAGAAATTGTTTAAACAATGCTGAATGAGCTGAAGAAAGAAAGAAAGAAGAAAAGGACAGAAGGAAAGAAAGAAAATGGGAAGGGTAGATGGAGAAAGAAAGAAAGAACAAAAGGACAGAAAGAAAGAAGACACAGAGAGAAGGGTAGATAGAGAAAGAAAAAGGTAAGAAAAACAGAATAATAGAACATAAAGAGAATAGAGAATGAATGAAAGAGACAGAGGAGTAGTAAGAAAGAAGGAAAGATATTGGGGTGGATAAATGAAAGAGAGATATATACAGAGAGCAGTAGAAAGAAAGAAAGAAAAAGAATGGGGTAGAAACATAGAAAGAGAAAAGGAGTAGAAAGAAAAACAGAAAGAAACAAAGATGTAAAAAGAAATGGGGTGAAAGAAAGAAAGAAAGAAGAAAAAGAGAGAGGGGGATGATAGATAGAAAGAGGTAGATGGATGGATGGATAGGGAGGGAAAGATAGAAAGAAGTTATGTAAAACACAAATGAAGGAGTAAAAGAAAGAAAGAAAAAGAGAGAAAAAAAGAGACAAAGGGTTTATAGATAGATAGATAGATAGATAGATAGATAGATAGATAGATAGATAGATAGATAAATAGATAGATAGATAGATAGATAGATAGATAGATAAATAGATAGATAGATAGATAGATAGATAGATAGATAGATAGATAGATAGATAGATAGATAGATAGATAGATAGATAGATAGATAGATAGATAGATAGATAGATGTTAAAAGCTGCATCCTATGTCCCAGGCTCCACCTGTAATTGTACTACTATTAAAGCAGATATCAGTGGAATGTTTTTGTTAATATAAGTCCTAAATAGTCCTATTTTCCGTCAGCAATCACTTACATGAAGTATTTCAGCCTAAACACGAGTCTCTCCGTCACTCTGCTCTGCTGTAACCCGAGGAGAAAATTTTCCTTGTGGGATACAAGTGTTATCCAATGAGGGGAGAGAACGGCATGAAGGGCTGTGTGTGCAGCCAAGGGATGCGCGTGAATGTGGTGACGTAGCACGAGGACCAATTGATGCCTGACAAGGGCGGGGGCTGCTAACTCATGGTGCGTTCAAGGAAACTCGTACTTTGTGTTTTTCCTTCCTGTGAAGTCATACCAGTTCGATCTGGTACGAGTTCACGGGTCGGAAGTTACGAGTGGCCGTTATAGGGAACTTTCACAGACAACAGGACGGTAAAAACACGAGCTACGGGTTACCTGGAACGCTACCAAGTCGTAGTTGTGACTTGAAGCTGTAACTTACGGTTTCAAAAGCCTGCCTTGAACACAGCATTAGCCGAAACGGCCGTGCCGATGATATCTGCTTTAATAGAGTTGGAAAGACTAAACGTCTGAACTTAAATTCATGAGAAAAATATAAATTGTTGGAGATGTTTATGTGACAGTTGAGGTTCCTGTCACTATGCCTCCAATTGATCATGTGCCCTGGCTACTTGGCCAAGGGGATGTCCCTTTGGGTGACTGGCAAGCGCGCATGACTCTTACCCGGGAGGTGTGGGTTCAATCCCCGCCCGGGCCCTCTTCACCTTGCCACATTCTGGCGTTGTTGGCAGGATCCATGTAGTACTAGTGGTGGGTCCATGGATTCCTAATGTGTGGCAGCCTGCGCGGAAGCACGAGGACGTGCTTGTGAAAAGAGGGGGAGAGATGTGACAGTTGAGGTTCCTGTCACTATGCCTCCAATTGATCATGTGCCCTGGCTACTTGGCCAAGGGATGTCCCTTTGGGTGACTGGCAAGCGCGCATGACTCTTACCCGGGAGGTGTGGGTTCAATCCCCGCCCGGGCCCTCTTCACCTTGCCACATTTACATCAAAAGTATAAAATAATTGAGAGGTTGATGAATGTGAGCTGAAAACCTGTGTGTGTGTGTGTGTGTGTGTGTGTGTGTGTGTGAGTCTGACGGTCTCTCTGTCTGCGTGTACATGTGCAGAAAGCCACAGAACTCCT
This sequence comes from Trachurus japonicus, assembly GCF_045865225.1. NCBI lineage: Eukaryota > Metazoa > Chordata > Actinopteri > Carangiformes > Carangidae > Trachurus > Trachurus japonicus. The sequence goes on along the minus strand of NC_140921.1, from coordinate 30,428,086 downwards.
CTCTCCCTAATGATCTGATTGATTGGCAGCCTGCCCTCAGAAGTTACCATGGCGACTCAACTAACTGCTTACATTTTACTGTGTGGAACAGTGTTGTGTTTGTGTGTTTGTCTGTTTGTGTATGTGTGCATGTGTGACTGTATGTGAGTGTCTGTGTGTGTCTGTCTGTGTGAGTGTGATGCCTGTGTTTGTGCGTGGACATCCTCTGTCAGTCTGGTTTATCATGTGTGTGTGTGGGGCTGTGTTTAAAAACATCTTAACGAGCGGCCAGGCTGCACCTGCACTGTTCTATTAATAGACTTTGATCACGAGCTGGCCGCTACAGCTGGACCAACTGCACTACACAGAGCTGAGCAGAGCAGTGAGATTTGAGCTCGGAGCAGCTTCTGAAAACAGCCCAGAAAAAGAGAACTTATCAGAATGTGGCCATGACTACTGGGGCAAGGAGACCTTCCTGAGCACATTGATGTGCATTAAATGTTTGTAGGGAAAAAACTTTTCTCAGGGTCGCAAGGTAGAAAAGGGGGGCATTTCTGTTTTTCTAAAAAAATCAGCTCCTACTTTTATATTGAAGTGGATGAGCCACTGGAGCGGGTCTAGCTGCACAATTAGGCTCATAGAGACAATTCTGTAAGTCTGTCTGCTGTTTTGAACACATCAAATGAGACACGACAAGTGTGGCTACAAACCGGTGAGGAAATCATGTGTCTAGAGTTTAATTTGTGGCCGTGCTGGCAATTTATCCAGAAAAAATCCTGAATGTTTTTTCGATCCCTCTCACTCTAGCGATGATGTCACTCACTCTAAGCCCTGCTCGTTAGACGCAACACACACCCATTATAAAGCTGGATTTTGTCAAAAAACTTAATGATTTTAAAGCGGCCAAATATCAGAAACTGTTGAAGATATCAATAAGCTGAGTCATAGAGGAATACTTAAAAAGTTTGTCTACAGCTCAGAATTTGAATGAAGTCTCTAGCTGAAAGTATGTGGACACTTTAAAGGCTGAAAGAAGTAAGAAGATTTGAAGAGTTTCAAGACTGTTCCAATGCATTCTCTATGGGGAAAAAAAAAATCAGAAATAGTTGAATATTGCAAAAGTATGAATAGTTGAAAAGAGAAAAGACATAGCACACCTGTCCCGAAAAGGCTGAACATTTTGATATTTGAATTGTTGAAATAGCACAAAGTATGAAGGACTAGTTACATGACGAAGAAAGGCAGAAAATGGCCGAACCGAATGGCCGAACCGAATAACAATAGTGTGAATGCTTCCAGCATTCACACTAATAATAAGAAAAAATCCACACAATAACAGTTGCAGGGACCAGTGCCCGGTGCGATTGCCTGCGGCCCTAATTAACATAAAAAGTCCAAAAAGACAGAGGACCATTAGATAACAGGAAAAGTACATTTACATAATTACAGGGTTATACATGATTTTATATAATCTATATAGCTGGAATTAACATGATTCATTGAAATATAAAAATATATACAGTATCTATACAGTTGCGATTGACATGATTCATTTTAAATATAAAAATATAAATCTATACAGTTGTGCTTGACATGATTTGTTGAATTATAAAAATATATATATATCTACACAGTAAGTTGCAATTGACATGATTCATTGAAATATAAAAATATATATATCTATACAGATGACCACAAGTCTGATTTTGTGACACAAGACACAACAATGAGGCATCACTAGTGTAACATTTCTAACAACTGTTCTTTTCACCTACACCCACCCTATCATACTAGTGGTTTAGAATCTATTTCTGGCTGAAAATATCCCTTGGATTTCAGTGTACATTAGTCACCATCTTCCTCCACCCACAACTGGAAGCAGGGCCGCTAGTCTGCCAGGTTACAGCCAAGGTCCTCTCTTGTATTAGCTTATTTGTTTTTTTGGAGGTGTATTATGTCAGGCCATGTCTTGTTGCACTGAGCCCGGCACATGCTGACACATTCATGCAGTGCAACCTGATGAAGGTGCATGAACACTTCGACCAAGAGGCTTTGCTGTACAACTGTACAAATCTCACAGGTGGTATGAACTAAGCCGACCAGCAGGAATACGATGCCCTAATTGATGGAGCCGGGGCTCCAGCAGAGCGCTAACCACAGACCGGAGCGACCACATGTCTGAAATGTGGCCCTTTCAGTGGCCGGGCCCAGAGCCTGAGCCCTGAGCAAAAAGGAATGAAAAATAATCCGACGGGCCCGGGACAGGAGATCTGGCTGATGGTGGAGCCCCCCTGCAGAGTCCTGAGGCTGCTGATGTTTCATCGCATCTGCGCTCCAGAATTGTATCTAAAAAAAGAGGTAACGGTGAGCTGCCTCCCTGGAGGTGAAGAGTCATAAAAGATGTAAGTATTAAAATAAAATGTGGGCGAGAGGAAAACATGTGACAGGACCAAAGCCGTCCAAGATATGGTGTCATGTACAATCTGTGGCCTTCATTTCTCTAAGGGACTTAGTGTGGATGTGCTCACTCCCATATTGTTCAAGGGCAAGAGGGACTAGTGTTTCTCAACCGGTGGTACTCGGACCCCTAGTGGTACTTGGTGTAATTGCAAGGGGTACTTTAAATGATAAAATATCATTTTATTGAGTTATCTTTACATACATTTATCATTTTATTAAAAGAGTAAGCCATCATTATTGCCTCAAGCTAATCTGCATTTTCCCCAGTCCCATATGCCATAATATAATTTTAATGGTTTTGATTCACTCTCTCTCTCTCTTTTTTCATTGACTACATTACACCATACAACAATCTACAACAAACTCAACACTTCTTGTATTCTTTTCAAATTATGAGCCCCACCAATAGTGTTTCATTGGACAGTTTTCATTTAATTGGGCCTTTAAATATCACAATGGAAGATGTAATACCCACTAACATGCAATCTTTAGTGTACCGCACCTTTTAGAAAGAAACTTTTCAACTTACATTTATTGAAACTTGGTATTTACCTTTAAGGGAGTACATACATTTGCTGTTTGCTACATCTATCTTTAAAAATACAGCATTGAAATTGCATATTTGGCATCAGGAGAGTTATGCAATGATACAATAAAAAGGCCATTTCTATTTCTGTCAAATTGATTTGGGACTTTTTTGCCCCCCAACCTCATGCTTGGGTAGTATGGGGGGCCAAGGGGTCCTCAGGGTTGCTAGAAAATATGCAGAGGATCCAGTTGACTGCTGTATGCTGCTGCTATGTCTTATCAACAGCGCCCTGCTGGTTCCTCAGCGCTGGCAGGAAGAGCACAAGAGTTAAGATAGACTGTAATTCCAGAAGATTGATGTGCTGTGGAAACCAGGGCGTGTGCCACTGATCGGTGGCTCCCCATCCACCAGGGAGGCATCAGATGACACGATCTGGCAAGGGACAGCGGCCCCAGTGCCTTGCCCCGTACCAAGCTGGCTGACTGCTCCTGACAACAGAGCGCTACACATAGTCTGTGTGTTACTAACACTGGTTTGCATAATGTCTCTGTGGGCCAAGTTCAAGGCTCAAGATGCAGCAGCGCCGCTCTGGACACATGTTCAGAGGAGCAATGTGAACGGTGGCTGCCATGAAACACCACAGGGTGGAGACAAAATATCCAGCTGACCCCGATGCCAGGGGTCAACGGACTGGGATGGCTGAGAGGGCTGGAGCTTAGTGCTGCTGGAGCTTAGTGCTGCTGGAGCTGGCTCGCACACAGGCCATCCTTGTGTAAATATGGATGGGAAGACCATCTTGATGCAGGGGTCCTAGACCTGCATCCATTTGAACCTGTGAGGGTCTATGTGATAAAAAGGGCAATGAACTCTAGATTCCTCTTTACTGGGCAGGTAGAACCTCAGATAGCGTTTGTGTGCCTCTTACAATAAAAATGTTTTATTTATATTCACTATAGAACCCAGCCCTCCCCAGATCAAAAAAGAGCCAATAGATCGTCTTAGGTGGGCAGGAACATTTTACATCCACATCATGGGTTTATTTTACAGTAATCCGAGGTTCTTTGAGGACGTTTCAGTGTGATACTGTGCCGATTAAAGACATCAATGGCTTGGTAGTAATTTATCAGTTAAGTTAAGATCTCGAATAAGCAGACGGGTGATGGGGATGAAAGAATATCGATGATGATAGATAAATACAAAATACAAAATAAATACAAAAGATGTATGTATGTATGTACTGTATGTATGTATGTATGTATGTACTGTATGTATGTATGTATGTATGTTTGTATCTATATATGTGAATGCATAATACACCTACGCCACGCATGTAGGTTTGTGATACATGTTTGTACGTATGCTTTTTTTATGGATATTTAAGAAAAGGGGTGGGGGCTATATATAAGCTGAGGCTTACAGCAGAGCAGAGTGACAGATCCGTGTTTCAGACCAAGCACTCTATAGAAGTGATTGCTGTCGGAAGATAGAACTATTTAAGACTTATATTAACACAAAAATTCCGCTTACTTCTGCTTTAATATTGTGATGCACTTTAACTGTGCATGCACTAATGTCCTGTCCATGCACCATTGTACGTATGTAGCAGCCTGCATGTATGTCCAAGACAAATTTCCTACGGGACAAATACATTTAACTAACTAACTAACTAGTCGAGAAAATCCTTTTGTTGTGAGTTGTGAGTTCTTCACATGATTCTCCTCTGCAGCCAAACTACCTGAGGTGGGTCAATGCAGCCCCCTTTTATGACTGAACGTATGACTAACATCTTCAACATTGTAGGTTATTTCACAATTTGAGTTATATTTTCATCAGCATTTTCCTTCCATTCATACACCTTTTTACAGAGGTAAAATAATATGATGACCAAACTATTCCGAATTCCGGTCACATGACCAAAAAAAAAAAAAAAAGCACGAGACGACGAGAGGAAGTGTTTTGTCTCGGTTTGACTGAACACAGAGACAACAGGTGAGCTGGGATGCAGGTAAGTGGACATGAGATGAGTTCAGATGTTTTTTTTTTTTTTTTTTTTATGAGTTCAGATGTTTGCATGAATGAAAGTAAGTGTGCACTAACGGTCGGTCACTCTGTGAATAGGGGTTTGTTAGCTGGATTGATTAAGGTGAAACCAGGGTGGTGCGTGTGTCTCCACGCTGTGTGCAATCCATGACGCCGCCGCTCCGTCATATCATCTTTTGTCTGTTATCGAATAAGACATACAGTCTGAACCAAAGAGGCCCCGTCCAGACGAATACGCGGCTTCACCGAATCCGATCTTTTTCTTAATCGTTTTGAATAAAATCTCCGTAAACACGGCATCGTTTTCAGAAATATCTGCGTCCACACGGATCACCTGAAAACGACCCAAAACGCTGTAGTAGCCTACCTACATACTGCAGGCGTGTGTGGGGTGTGTGTGGCGCTGCAGCGCTGCCTGCCACACATAAACACTTAGACAGAGAAGAAGACGGGAAGTCCCCGCTGTAATTCAATAGAAGAAGAAGTTCCCCGCTGTATTCAAACTCAAACATGGATTAAATGTTGACAGGGAGTCGTGTCAGAGTAAATATGATGATCAGTGATGATTAAACAGGCGCGATTCAGCCGCAGCGTCTGAGCGACGCAACGTTAGTCGGCCGTTGTTGTTACGTCCATAGACTGTCAGTGTGTAGCTGCTGCAGCGGTGTGTGTGTGTGTCTCAGGTTACAGGTAGAGCGGCGGGGGGCATGACATCATCGTTTTAGAAAAAGTCCGTATTGGCCGTCCAGACGAAAACGCTGGGGCGGCGTTTTCAAATTTTCCCACTCTGGGACCCGTTTTCAAAAAATACCGTTTTCACCCCCTGAAAACGCCGGATTCGTGTGGACGCGAGGCCGATCCGATAAAGTATTTATCTGGATTCGAAAAAAACGGATTCGTCTGGATGGGGCCTAACTGACACTGGACTCACTAGTGATGACAACGCTTTAGAAGTGATGCAAATATAACTCTGCCTTTGTGTGCAATCACTCTCTCTTGCCATCTAACATTATAGCATTATAATTATTTGAGCACATTATTTCGCAGTCTATAGGCACTGAGTGACTGAGTGGTGAACTTACACCATTGGCCGGTCAGTCGGGTGTTTGAGTTCCCCCACTGACCGCTGCTCTTTCTTAAAAGGATAGTTCAACATTTTGGCAAATTGGCCCATTGCCATAATCCCTATAGTCATAGCAGTAGGTTTGTTACCTTTAATTGTCTGTGCAAGCTATTTTTAGAACGGTGGAGCAGAGCCGTGAGCTGCTCAGAGCTACGCTACGGAGGCTCATGGGATTTCTTGGTTTCCCTCATCAAACTCATCAAATACACAATCAAGTGGACAAGTTGTGACCTGCACATTCACCACACTATGAGATAATAGCACAACGTTACCAGACAGAGTTGTTTTCAAGGTGAATGCAGAGACTGCTTGATGAAAAACTGCTCCTGAACACGCAGCAGTTTTGCACAAATTTACCTCAAAAACAAGTCTGCATCAGCCCAAAATGATCAATCTAACAGTGGTTGTCAAAAAAAAGAAACACCACAGTTTTGTCTCGGCTTGATGCACAGTTGCACTCAGAGCTGGATGTCTGAGATCCTCCTCCTCAAGCTGCCAAACCCTCTTGTCTATTTATACTGGTTTGTAAACCGAGAGCGTCCTCTTAACCACCGCAGCCTGGTACAATGCCTGAATTACTGCTGATCCATCTGCTCGTCTTGTATTCCACCCATTGCAGTGCTCTTGTGTTTAGAAGGCTTTGAAATTCACAGGCGTGTTACTCACCCTGGACTTCCTGTTTGACAGCATGTTGGATTCAGGACCACACTCTCTTGTCTCCTGGACTGGAACATCAGCGTGGCTCTCAGAATTTGAAACACTGGGGCCTGTGACTGTGGCCAGAGCACACACACACACACACACACACACACATGCACACTATCTCTACATGTAAGATCAGGCTTATACTGTCCTCTTTGGCTTAGTCTCAGGTAGTTATGCTGCTTTAGTCCCAGACTGCTGGGGGTTCTCATGATGCACTGAGGTCTCTCTATCTCTCTCTCTCTCTCTTTATCCTCTCTTTCTCCTCTCTTGATTTATCCTCTGAATGTGTATATTTCTTGGGGAGGTGCTTCTTATAAGCCCATGTAGGGTTTTTTAACCTCTCCTGCACTTACTATTCTTCTTTCATTTCTGTTTTTTGTAATTGTCGTTTTTTATGGTGCAAATAAATAAATACAAATACAAATAAATATATCTGTGATGCCTCCAGGGCCGTTGCTAGGAATTCTGGGCCCCCTTAAATAATACTAAAGTGGGCCCCTCCCTCTAACTTTTCCAGTTTTTTTTTTCTTAGAGTATAATCATTTTTTATTTAGCCTACTTTGTTTTGATGCTAATGCAGCATTACACTGCAAAAACTCAAGTATCTTACCAAGAATATTTGTCTTATTTCTAGTCAAAATGTAATTTCTAGTCAAAACAAATCTCATTATACTTAAAATAAGACACATCATATTAAAAGTAGCTTGTTTTTAGACACTTTTTACTCCTTTCAAGCATATTTTCACTTGAAATAAGTTAGTGATAGTGGGACACATTTTTCTTCCTTATAACAAGCACAAAAAACATGTTTTCACTGGCAGATTTCTCTACTTATTTCAAGTGAAAATTTGTTTGAAACAAGTGAAAATGATCTAAAAACAAGTAAATTTTTAGGTGATGAGTCTTATTTTAAGTGGAAAGAGATTAGCTTTGAGCTAAAAATGAGACATTTGGACAAGAAATAAGACTGAGTTTTTAGAGTGTACTATGAGTATTAGTCAGGGTCTTATGCAGAATAAATCAGTCATACAAAGATTAGACTACTGGGGTTTTTTGTGGGCCCCACTGGGCTCTGGGCCCCTAGAATTATCATCACTTTTCTCCCCTATACAACGGCCCTGGATGCCTCTCCTCTCTCTCTCTCTCTCTCTCTCTCTCTCTCTCTCTCTCTCTCTCTCGCTCTCTCTCTCTCTCTCTCTCTCTCTCTCTCTCTCTCTCTCTGTGCCCTTATTCTGCAGTGATCTCTGTCTGTCTTATTATTCATAGATTATCCTCCAGTATTATAGGGTTATAAAAATAAATGACTAACAACACACAGAGTCAACATTACCTGTATAGCTGTTATTATCTTTCACCATTACAGTTAACAATCATCAGTATTTGCTGCTGTTTATTTTTTGACACTGGCTCTCGCCTGTTCAGAGGCAGAGATGGATGCTCAAAAGAAAAGGCTACATTTATGGTCCTTAGCACAGATCCACATTTGAAACACTTTGAAGTATTCACTGTGCACAAATATTGACCATTTAATCAGAGTTAATCAGTCGTCTGCAAAGTTTCTGCTATTGGGAATAATTCATTATGTAAAAATCCCAGTAGGTATACATTTAAAAACCTGCTGTGCTTGTAATCATAGTGATTGCCATTAGATCTGTGCTGACATTTCTTCAATGGACACAGATATTTGATTTCATGGCCTCACCATCCACCACAACTTCTGAGTAAATATTTTTCTGCATTATTTCTAAAACCAGAATACTGTCTCCTCAGCGACACGGATGTGACCCTTTTTTTTTTTTCTTCATTTTCTTTACTTTGTATTTGATTTCAATTCTAAGTTATAAATTGAATCATGACGAATATAAAGCATAAACACACAAACGTATGTCCCAACAACGCTCGCTCATGTTGACATATTAAAGGGGATCCTAACCCCCAAAATGTGAGAACTGACAAAAAATCTGTAATGTTCAGGCTCCCTAGGTTGAAATCCATGTGGTTTTATGAGCTGTTCCCTCAGTTGTCTTCCAGTGATGTAACTAGGTTTAGAATTTGCATAACCCCACCCCTACCTGCTACCGGTAGAAGGGGCGGGGCAAGCAGTGGTTCATTAGCATTTAAAGGGACAGACACTGAAACCAGCCGTTGTGAACAGGGCTGTTTAGAGAGGATGAAAAGAGCTGTGATGTTTGATCCTTGGGGGATTTTACCACAGCATGTCACAGACATGTCTTTAAGACACCTGGGAACTATTTTAATTTGTGGAAAGGGGGCAGAATATGTCTCCTTTAAAAAACATTTTTATGATTAAGCAAATTTAAATGACTGCAGAAAATAAAGATTAACATATCACATGACTGGAGCTCAGTTTTTTTTGTATCTCACCAATACAAGCTTGGAACACACTTCAGCCAAACACCAGTGGGTGTCACCGGGTTTCCCTTTAAATCCACTGCATGTTTGTTTGCATCTATACTATTCATATTTAGCTGCAGCACATGCATGAGGACTTTTCTGCTTGCATCAACACATCCAGATCATTCTGCCTTGTATTAAGCTGCAGTATGTTCACTTCCATTTATCAATACACTTTGATTTACACACAAGTGACCATACTGTACAGACACACACCTAATCTACACATGCACACAGGATAACCCCCCCCCCACACACACACACACACACACCTGCCCTCTGTAAATCCCGGGACACTCTGACAGGCCACATTAAGAAGAGCCTGCTCAGCATGAACACATCATAAAAGTGGACAGGCAATTTCTGTTTTCACCAAATAGCCAGCCGAGCTCGTTCTGCATCTGTGATTTTAATACACTCGACAAGCAGCTTAGCAGCCAGGGAGAGAGAGGGCTCAGGCCCCGGGGGGGGAGGGAGGGCGAGGGACTGTGTGTGAGAGTGCAAACAGAGAGAGAGGGTGTGAGAGAGAGAGTTATGCCTTCCAGCACTGCTAAATCCATTTCTCCATCTGAATTATCAACTAGAATTTGATTAATATGCAAATTCCGAGGGGGGAGGGAGAAAGTCATGGGATAATTCTCTTTGTGGATAGTAATTAATCACCGCATAAAGTAAATTAATACATATATCAATTTTGTCAGGGACACGCTTAGTTCAATAGCCCGTAAAATTGAAGTTTGAAGTGTTAAGGGGCTCTACAGGCACGTTATAACTAAAACTTTCAAATCAGCCCCATTTAGTGATCAATCAAGCTGTGCCCTGCGGCAGAGGCAGCTCATTTCTTCAGCTCCGTCCTCACACAGAAACACACACGGCTGCTTAACACACAGTGCTCCTCCAGCAGAGCTGCAGCAGAGTCAGAGTCACTACAGCACAGAACAGCCCTGCACTGCACAGTGTGTAGAGATGCACAGAGCACACAATGCACTGGACAGGGGTTTGTTGTGATTGCAGAGATCTTCAAGTCCACTCTGAAAACCTTTCTCTCCAACCTGGTGTATCATCCAGCCTGAGCATGACAATCTGAAGTGTTCTTTTCTTTAATTGCTATTTTAATGTTTGCAGTTTGCTTTGTTTTCTTTTCACTGTGTTCTATTCTATTCCACTCCTATGTTGTATTGACTGTACATACCCATGTGCAGCACTTTAGTCAACTGCTGTCGTTTTTAAATGTGCTATAGAAATACATCCTTGACTTGATTTGAAGAAGACCGAACACAATGTATCATCTGATTATTAGACAAAGCTGCTATAAGGACTGTGGCCATATGTCATTATTACAATAAAAATCAGCAATGTATGAATATGTTAACAATTTTTTCTCCCCCTGCAACTAATTATGTACGATTGTATTAATGTAATTAATATAATTACAAATATTGTTACAATGTTTTTAACAATAATATTTGTTACACCATGATGTAAGTGCAATTTTATCTATCTATCTATCTATCTATCTATCTATCTATCTATCTATCTATCTATCTTGAAGAATATATATATATATATATATATATATATATATATATATATATATATATATATATATATATATATATATATAAGTATATATAACACTGAATTATCAGACAATCATATTAAAAACATTGTAATAATTATTATTTTCGTAACAAACAATTATTTTATAAGATGAATAATAAGTTACCAGGAATTATTTATAAATAAAAAAAAGTTATAATGAAGTAATAATACAAGTAATAATAAATATATATGTGAATTTACATACCCAAATCATAATTGTCATACTCCTCTCCCTGCTGTTAAAATAATAATAATAATAATAATAATAATAATAATATAGCTGTAACCTAATATTGCCAGTGAATACTTGTGTGTTGTATTAATGTATTTGTCATTGTGTGGCAGGTCCCAGATGGTGACATCCAGTTGTTTAGAGGTCCAGAGAGAGAGGGGGGGGTGTGGAGAACAGGTACATGCATCAAACTTCCAATTTTCCAGCAGACTGATTAAATTCTCCTTCTTTTTCCTTCATTTATCTGGCAGACTAATCTGCACCGGCCTGGGTACACAGTGGTGTTGTCCACGTTGAAGGAGGAACCCTTCTTTTTCTCTCTTTGACCTCCATCTTACATTTATGGGGGATTTAATTAAACCAAATTCTACATTTTTAAAACTCAAGCTGACCACTGCATGCGTATATAGTCAGTCGGTTTAGTCCCCACTGTCAGATTCATTAATATGACATGACAGAAGATCAAATAAAAAATGTTGCTAATTTTTGACCACCATCTTATTGAACAATGCTGAAGACCGTGAAAGCTCCAGAAAAAAACTAAATACTGATCATGGACTTTATAGAAAAAAACGGAAATAATTAGGGCTACAACACGTTTTGGAGTTGCTCACGTATAGGCTACTCAGCCTAAAATGTAAGATAATAATAATAATAATAATAATAATAATAATAATAATAATAATAATAATAATAATAATAGGCCAAAAATACAAACAAATTGCTATTACTATTATTATTTTTAGTAGTAGTTTTAGTATTATGATTATTTATAGCCTAGCACTCTCTTCAACAAAGTGGTTTAGTATGTGATTTAAAAGCAGACAAAAAAGAGTAATATATAAGTGCGTGTGTGTCTGACAAATGTGCGTGTAGAGCATCTAACTTGTAATGGGCTACAGTGTAATAATGTCTTGTGCTGAACCAGGTGCGGACAGAGCAGACAGACTGCCACAGGTAGCTGATGGAGAACAGATGAAGTGTGTGACTGACAGCTCCGTCCTCTTCCACTCCATTATTTCTGAGCCGGGACCGGCCCACACAGCTCCATTCACATTCATGACCATGTTGTTTTCTCTCTCTCTCTCTCAGCGCAGCGGGCCCGCAGACCTGCAAACATGTCCCTCATCATATGCGACAAAAGGATCAGGGCACGGCGCTGAAGAGACGGGTTAAGTCAATTCATCAATGTGAACTCGTAATTGAGAGGAGAATCCTGAAACCATATGGCCGCTGAACGCGCTCCTCTGGCCGCCATTGTGCGCTGAGACACACGCGCTGCTGGAGAGCTGCGGCCCCCGGGGGAACACACACACACACACACACACACACACACACACACACACACACACACACACACACACACACACACACACACACACACACACACACACACACACCCCAGATTGTGCTTCTCACAGAGCAAAATGAAAATACAGGCAGGAGGTCAGAAGGCAACTCGCTGCTGTAATGAATCATTTTTTCTCCCAAACACAAACACACACAGTGAGTGTATAACGGAGCTGTGGTTCACTGTATTATAAAATGTGCTATACACTGAATATTTGAAAAGGTCCTTTTATTATATGTCGTCGGTTTAGTTTACATTACATTTGTACACTTTTCTGCGTTGTGTATATAGCAAAGGCACTTAAAGGGTGTACAAAGCATTATAAATATATTAAATCGTGATTTATTACAAGCTATTACACATTACTTTATGTGTGTGATTATCATTTCAGAACAAATAGAATATCAAAACACTCGGCTCGAGTTTATAAAAATGATTTGCTGAATCCTTCTGAACCGTTTCCAACATCTATGAACCACCTGACCCGCGTGTCTGCGCACCTGCGTGTGTTCCTCAGTTTGTCACACTTGTGTGTGTTTATGTCTGTGAACGGTTTGAGCGTGAAGGCTGCCATCCCATAAATTTGTCCCTAAACACCCCCCCCCGGCTTCAGTCGTCCACGTCGATCTCCTCCTCTTCATCCTCGGAGCAGAACTTGCTGCTCAGCCGGTCCGTGCACCGCGACGAGGCGGGGGAACAAGGCGACATGTGCGGCCTGCTGGGGTCCAGGCTCTCGGTGTTCGTGGTGGTGTCGTGGTCGCGCGGGGACGTGGAGGAGACCGGGTCCGGCTCGGTGTGTCGGCTCAGACCTTCCGCCGCGCACTTCTCCAGCTCGGCCAGCTTGGACAGCTTCTCGAAGGCCACGGGGCCCACGGCCTTGGCCGACTCCACGTCCGCCTTCATCTCCTCCAGGTCCCGCTTCAGCTTGGCGCGCCGGTTCTGAAACCAGGTGATGACCTGCGCGTTGGTCAGACCGAGCTGCTGGGCGATCTGGTCCCGGTCCGCGGGGCTCAGGTACTTCTGGTACAGGAAGCGCTTCTCCAGCTCGTAGATCTGGTGGTTGGTGAACGCCGTGCGGGACTTCCGCCGCTTCTTCGGGGTGTTCCTCTGACCGAACAGAGTCAGACCGTCTCGGCCTGAAACAGAGGGACAGAGTGGGTCATGAAAAACAACAACCAAACAGAACAGGAAACATTAAAAGAAAATCTCAATAGTCCAGAAACGAATGAGCCATTAACAAACAATAATAATTAGTTTCATTCAGCTGATCAGATTTGTATTTCTCTAATCCTCAAGACTTTCTTCCAAAGATATAAATTTATAGATTATTCCCTCATGGAAATTAAAATGTATTTTACACCAACTAAACAATGAATTTTTAAAATTACATGACACTGTTACATCTTAAAAACATTTTTAATAACCACAGCAACCCTGCACCACTACACTAAACCAAATACTTTCTTAATGTCAATGTGCAATATATATTTATTCTTACAGGTTCTACTGATTTTTAATAACTGGATGATTTTTTTTCTTCCTGTGTGAGCATGCATGTATGTCGTTGAGGATGTCCGTTTTTAGTCTTTTTTAGTCCTTTTTAGCCCTGGAATGGATGTGGCACCACAAATCTCGTTGCACTTTGTTTGTTGCAATGTCAATAAAGGCTATTTGAATTTGAATTCATAATAAAAGAAGACTGAAAATTAAATGTGAAAATTCATCTTGAAGTTATTTTCATTTCTATTAAAAACAACAACAGTGTTTTATGTTATTACACTACACTTTTTTAATATAATAAAAAAAAGGCCTAACGTTTTTAATAACTGATCAATTTAATGAGAATATCTTAGTCTCACTATTTCACACAAAACGAATTACAGAATCCTGTCAGAATAACAACAAATTAATAATAGTAATAAAAAAAATTAACTACAAAATAAAGTTAAGACCAAATTAACATTTACAAGCACATTTGAGTCATCGATTACATTTTAGATTTTTCTTTAATTAGTACTTAGAAAACAGAACAGGCCTGCTGCGGCTCAACAAACAGCGTGTGTGAAGCATATGTGTCTGAACATCATACAGAGTAGAAGTGTTTTACCCTCGGCCGCCTGCAGCACGCTGACCTCCAGGCCCTTGAAGGTCTTGCTGGCCAGCTCCTCCAGCGCGCAGAGCGGGGAGGTCTGGCTGAGCAGCGGCCGGCTCAGGCTGTGTCCCGGTCCCGCCGAGGACAGCTTGTCTCTGGGGGAGAGGAGGTGCGCCGCTCCGCTCAGGGAGCAGCTCCGTCTCACCGGCTTGTTGAGGATGTCCTCGATGCTGAACGGAGTCAGCGGCTTGTTGGAGTTGGCGGGCGGCGGCAGCTGGTCCAGCGGACTGCGCCTCCGCTCCTCCAGCACCGCGGGGTATGTGGACTCGTCCTTGGAGGTCATGGTGAGGCAGCGAGGGGGGGACAGACCCCCTGACTCTTTTTTGTGTGTGTGTGATTTCAAACAAGAGCGATTCAAAAGCGTTGGGAGTTGCGCGCGGACAGGTTACCAAGCAGAGGGAAGGTGATGATGATGATAATAATAATCCGCGCGGCTCGGATCACAGGTGCCTCTGCAGCCGCATGTCGGCCGCGTGCACAGCTGCAGGCTGCAGGGACTCTTCTCTCTATCCCAGCTCACAGTCCCGGCGCGTTGTCCGGAGTGACGCGCGCGCTGAACCCATCCGCTGGACGGTGATGAACAGAAAGCAGCAGAGATTGACCACCAGTAACAAGTTATTGCTGACTGGAAGGCAATCAATTACTCTCTCTCCCTCCCTCTTTCCTCTCTCTCTCTCTCTCTCTCTCTCTCTCTCTCTCTCTCTCTCTGTGTGTGTGTGTGTGTGTGTGTGTGTGTGTGTGATGCAGTCAGATACCGGGGAGCGGTAATTAGAGGGCAAGGCGGAGAGGAGGAGTCCAATTAGAAAGTAGAGCAGGTCCCACTTAACACTTTCTCTCTAAAATTAGATCATTTGTCACAAAAACAAGCAAATGTTTCTCTCCACGTGACATCATCCTCATTTGAATACGCGGCGTGTAATTGGCACCGCGCGTTTCTTTCTTTCTTTTTTTTTGATTTTTTTTTTTTTTAGTTTTTTCACCGGGCGCGTTCGTGCCAATTTGGAAACACCAGCGCACTGTGTCAATCTTCAGGCCAATTACACTCAGATAAAGTCCCGCCGAGCAAGACAATCAGAGACAGAGAGAGGGAGAGAGAGAGAGGGAGATCAGCGTGGTAACACTAGATGAGTGACAGACAGGAGGCATCATGGGCCGAGCTCCTCCACCCGCACACACACTGAACAGCACCATGCGCAGAAACAACGCGCACGCGAAATGACACTAGTTTACCACTAGAAACAGACATCAGCAAAAAATATAGCTCACATTGGTCCTGCATGTTACTCATCTGATAATTAACATCATTATAGTCTGTTTGCAAAATTATTATTTTTGACAGATGTTGGTGTCTTGTATTTTAATGTCATTTGGAACAAGGCCTAATTAATCATTTATAACATTAGTGATTCCAGGGCCGTTGCTAGGAATTCTGGGCCCCCTGAAAGAATACTAAAGTGGGCCCCTCTCCCCTGACTTTTCCACTTTTTACAGACTACGTAGGCTATGTATTATCATTTTTCATTTAGCCTACTTTGTTTTGATGCTAATGCAGCATTACTACGAGTAGTCAGGGTCTTATGCAGAATAAATCAGCCATACAAAGATAAGGCTACTGGGGATTTTTGTGGGCCCTATAGGGCACTGGGCCCCTAGAATTATCATCACTTTTCTCCCCTACGGCCCTGAGTGATTCCCTGTTTAGGATGTAGACATGTTACAGTAACACATATCACAACAGCTCAGTGTTATTTTAAAAAGTCTGGGCCATAACAAATATGTTCACACTGTGTAGGTTCAGTGACAGCTGAAATCAGTCCTATTCTTTGGACTGATTTCAGTCTGTATTCAGATATATAATGATTGTTTGCTTTAAAGTGTTGGCTTGGCAGTGTGGAGCATTCAGACCAAACCATTATTGGGGGAGGGGAGGGGGGTTGTCCTGAGGCCTGGCAGCTCTCACCAAACAGTTACACACTGCATGGCCTGCTCCAACATACTGTAGTACACACAGGAAGAACATCTGCCACAGCTATTTACTGTCATCACACGGCCACTGTTTACTACTGAGAGTAGGAATGACAACACAGCATGGAGGTCGCCATGTCGCCCCTTAGATCCAAGCAAGTTCCTGAGCTTTCATCTGCCACTCATGTTTTTATTTTTTTTATTTAAGTATTTCTGGGGGGCCGCTATGCCTTTTAATGGGGAGACAGAGACAGGGAATGACATGCACCAAAGGGCTGCCGAGGGGAATCGAACTGGGGTCGCTGCAGGGAGGAGGACTGTAGCCTCTGTATATGGGGGGCCTGCAACGCACAACACCATCTGATCAGTGATATTTATTTTTATCTAAAAGTACAAATGTAAACCAAACACATAATATCTTACCCATATGGTATTTATAATAATGATAATATGATCTTCAGAAATAGATAGATAGATAGATAGATAGATAGATAGATAGATAGATAGATAGATAGATAGATAGATAGATAGATAGATAGATAGATAGATAGATAGATAGATAGTCCAGTTAGCCCCCACAGCTAAACATTTAGTTGCAGGCCATAAAGAAGATGGATTGGTGATTAGGGGAGTTTAGGGAGGCCATCTGCAGTCACAGCCTTTTGGAGCTTTGACAAAGTCCTCGGATGGTTTTATTTTGTAATTTACTCCTGCTTGGGTCGTGCTGTGACATTTGATTACACGCCTTGTCTTGGATCTTTGTGGAGCGGGCCTCCCGCCTGCACCCTCACCCGTTTCATTCTCCATCACTGAGCTCAACATCCACACTGATGGATGCCATGTCTTCATCTGATACCCGCTCCCAAATGGAGAAACATTCACTTTCTCTACCTAGGTTTTTAATTTCATCTTTGGGAAGTGGTCTCTTGTGAAGTGCCGACCTGGGGGCCGGGGGCCGGGGGCCCCCACGGCTGCTCAGCTGTAAATATGGACCGCATGTGGCTGCGCGGGACTCTGCTAACATTAAAGAGCTGCAAAAATCTGTAAAAGGAAATGGGCTTAGTTTCTCCATGTTTTACGACTGTCTCGCTGTAACAGTTAACTACAACACAAGCAGTAACTGATATTCAAACTGGGACAAATTCAACTTTTAAACTTCACTCAAATGTCCTTGTTCTGAATTACTGAGCTCTCCTGTAAAGCTATCTAATACAATGAGTTTCTGATTGTGTTTCGTCTATAGACTATGGACTGATAGAATATACATTTCTGTTCAAATACAGTGAGTTAAACCCTGGAGAATTTCTCAAACTATTTTACTAATCACACACACCAATATGACATGTGTGGCTGAGCTTTGTAGAGTCAACACAGATTCAGAGGAGATGAAAATTCAAATTGAAGTGTTTTACAGTGGAGAGTGAACAAAAGTCATGAGCTCTGAGGTCTTAAAGGACATGGTCAACAACAATAGGCTGTGGTACCAAGGTGTGCCAAGAAAACCATCAACAGCCTGAACCGTTGATACAAGGCAGGATGGATCCATGCATTCATGTTGTTCTGATAAATCTGAATGTGATGATATTATGATATTGCTCGCAGTATTACACACAAGCACAGATGTGAGTGGAAACAAATTAGGAAATTACTTTTTTAAAACTAAATGCCTATAGATCTACTGTCAGGTTGAAAAGTTTGAGACTGAATGTTGTCACAGGAGTGGGACAGCTTCTCTTTCTGGAAGAGCTCGGTATGCAGGTCAGGTGTGTGTAGGAGAGAGAGAGATGCTGGTGAAGTTAGTGTAGCTGTTAAAGTAGCAGTGCAGTGTATGAGCATGATGAATAGCACTGATGCTCATCCCTCCAGGAGAATTAAGAGTCATGTAGAATCAATACTGAGGCACAACAATCCTGTTCTGATGGCATGTGGTGACATGACACGTTGTGAGTCACAACAATTGGTTTACATTATTGGTGTAATGTGATGATGCATGGTCTGATTTTCCAGTTCTGGGGATCAGTGAGGAACAAAGCCTGCCTATATTTATTAATGCACTATTTTACTGTGCTATTATCACAGCAATAGGGTTTCCAGGTCAAACTCTATAGAAATTCATCTATCTATCTATCTATCTATCTATCTATCTATCTATCTATCTATCTATCTATCTATCTATCTATCTATCTATCTATCTATCTATCTATCTATCTATCTATCTATCTATCTATATTGAATAATATAAATGTAACTAATTATTAGATAATATCAAATATTGTAATAATTATTATTTCCATATCATATTATAAACTATTATTTTATGAGGAAAATAAAAATATGTTACCAAAAGTTATAATAAAACATAATATGTTCTATTTACCTATCTATCTATGGACAGTAGCCATGTTGCTAATGCTAATACTGCTAGTAGCCACAGAGCTACCAAAAAAAAAAAAAGAAAGAGAGAAAGAAACAAATATCTATTCGGAGACTGAAAATATTCTATTTTTACTTGCTATGATAAATGAAAAACAAAATCACAATACACAATAAGTTACATTTTTGTGTCAGTTAGTAAAGGTGTAATGTGTACGATCTGGCCACATCTGTTCTGAAATAATTACACTAAAGTAACTATATCAACAATAATTGCACATATAAAAAGTAAAAACAAATTGTAAGCACCAGGGTGACAACATATACGTAACAATATGATTACCTGGATGGGGACAAAGAGTTGAAATGCTGCCTCCCATGGATGTAGAGAGAGTCACATGATCTACATCCTTAACTGAACAAGATTTTTAAAAAAGAAAAGAAAAACAAACACATCGTAACTTACTCCTAAAATCTGACTCATCTGACAGGTGGGATTACACTCACACCTGTACCACACATCCACACCACAGACGTGTAGGCGTGTTCATGAGGAAGGATTTGACTGGTGATGAATGTGTTTGCCGTGCAGACGCTGCTGCTGGGAGCAGACTACAGGACAGCTGCACCTCTGCTGCAGCGTGTGATGGATGGTGCTGCTTCCACCAGACAGGACAGAGTTTAGGGAAGGAGCGCACGTGGACACACATGAAACACACACAAGACAGAAACAAAAGCGGCCCTGCAGAGGGTCCAGTCTGACCCGTAGGATGAATTTGTGAAGTGTGAAGTGTGAAAATTTCATAGAAGACAGAAGAGGCATATTGTTAAAATTGCAGATATTTTTCTCAAGAAATTTTTGGTTGTTCATAATGTTTTGTAAAAGGATACTTCATTAACTTTAAACAAGTTAATAATGTACTTGTACTTCTTTTTTTTTAAAGCATATTTTATTTTATTATCATTATTATGATCCTATTATTTTACTGGTCCAGCCCACTTGAGCTCAAATTGTGCTGTATATTGCCCCTGAACTAGAATGATGTATTGATAAAAACTGAAATAAAACCTAAACAATGTGCATTATGAAAATGTTTGTTAGTGTACGTATGCAAATTTACCTTAACTAAATAAAACACATTTTCAGAAACAATACAGAACAGATTTTAAAAGGATCATAAACTATGTGCATTATATTTATGAAAATGTTTGTTAGTCTGCATACATGCAAATTTACTGAAACTAAATAAAACACATTTTTAGAAACAATACAGAACAGATTTTAAAAGGATAAACTTAAATTCACGTTTTACAGTAAATAAATTAGAAAATCATCACAAATTCATATAATAGCTATAGATTCATTATGAACAGACTGAAATATTTAATGTCTTTATTTTAATTGTAATGATGCTGGCTTACATTTAATGAAAACCCAAAATTCAGTACCTCAAACAATTAGAATCTAGTGTAAATGTCTTCTTTATTTAGAGAAATATATTATTGAAATATTGTTGAAATATTGTATAAAATGTTGTCATTTCAATATATATATGAGCTCTGGTGTAAGTTTGAATATCAATGTTTCCTGTTTACACAGACAGTGGCTTTGTCTTCAAACATGTCTGACTTTAGCAACCCCAGTGGAGGTGTCAATAAAGACAGACCTGAGGGCTGTGATATGTCAGATAGAAACTACCATGACATGGATGTGAGAGTAGATTGTCTGGACACAGAATAGTGGTACATCATCAAGATATTGTTGCCATAGAAACAAAATTCTCATTGACAGCGGCCTTTTTGGTGAAATGGTGCGAGATGCTCCTGAAAGACGCTTAAACCACATCTTGCCCTCCGCCTACACAGAGGTGGTGGAGATAAATGCGACGCCGTGTGTGAATGTGATCGAATGTCTGGGCTCTGAGGGCGGGGCCAGGTCATGTGATCGTCCCAGACTGATGTCTTCAGTGACCGAGGACCATGACTAAAGGGATTTATTCATTACTGATGACTGATGACAATAGTCTGATGTGTTCATTAATGGTGAGCGGGGGGCCCCCCGACCTCCCCCCTGCTCCCCACCCCTGCCCAGCTGCACACTGTGACAAATCAACACTTTGATGAGAGGAACTTGTTACTCCAGTTTCAGTGTTGAGTTTTTTTTTCTTTTTTCACTTGTCGACTTGTATGTCTGGATGTGAAAGGTGAGGAGACGGTTCTTTATGTGCTCTGTACTCTGGGCCCATGAATGCATAGAAAACACTTCTCTTATTGATTTAAAGAAAGAAAAAGAGTGTATTTTATAAATAACAAGCAAATCTGACATTATTGAGTTCATCACTGCTTCTGTAGTCTTTCACAGCTGCAGCTGTTGGAGGTGGAGCTGGTTGAACTGTTTTTGTGTGTGTGTGTGTGTGTGTTTTTATAAAGCGATGGCTTCAGTCCAGTGGTTCCCAACCTGGAGGTCGAGCCCCTCCTAGAGGTCACCAGATAACTCTGAAAGGTCGTCACATGATTAATGGAGCAGAAGGTGCTTCTGGCTAATCTTTGGCATTTGCTGAACTGTTGAATAATTTCACCTCCTTGTGCCTCAATCAGTGATGGAAATGAAAGCATACAAAGTTTAGAGGAGAATGTCTCTTTGGTCTAGTTACAAAAATTGTTGACTAAAACTGAGTTTAATCCTGTTTCAGTGAGTTTGTGTGCGCCCCCTCCCATTAGACATGTGACCACATCTGTTTCCTGTTACAGCATGGAACAGGTTCTCAGCTGGAGGAGAACTGCTCGGACATGAGAGCATTACAGTTGTCTGAAGGATAAGGAAGTAGAAGTTTTACGTTCATCAGATCCAGGGCCGGCTCTAGCCATTTTGGTGCCCTATAGGCGAGATTACTCTCGGGCGCCCCCCCCAACAATGATCATAATGATCATAACGATAACATAGCAGTGTATCTCTATGTCCCCTCTGACCCTGAGATACACAACTTGCACAACAATCAGTAAAATTGCATTAAGTAGGCTAAATCCTGGGTGAAGACATGAAAAAATTAGTCTCTTCACAATCATGAGAACAAACTGTTGTGGTGCTTGAAATGGGTATACGAAAGTCTGGGCTTCACAAAAGCAGTGGAATATACTGTATGATATAAGGCGATAAGTGCAGAAAAAAAATTGTGAAATTGCTTTTTGAGCATAAATGATAGGCTTAACTGTCATTCTCACCAAATGTCTCAAATGTGGGATAACAGAAGCTAAATATTGACTTCACGTTACATTTCAAACTTCATGAGATGTGTGTAGCCCTAAATGAGAAATTTTCTCCAAATATCAACTAAATAGACAAAAAACACACAAAATGTACAATATTTAGCCTATATAATGTACAACAAACAAAAAAAAACTAGTTTGATAGCTCAGCAGGTCTGAATACAGAGCTGGAGCTGATCTGGAGCTGTGGCCCACTGGCCCTGCTGTCTGAGCAGGCTGAAATCTCAACTCTCTCTTCTTTTTTCATAATCTTCCTCATCAAATTAGTCAGAACTTTAAACCTCTGAAGCACCGTCATCATCCTCACTGCTTCTCTCTCTCTCTCTCTCTCTCTCTCTCTCTCCCTCTGAACGACTCTGCTGTTTCGAAGCGCTTCACAGTTGTTTTGATTGACAGGTCGTCAAGGGCGTGCGGCCGTGCGTATTTGAAAGAGGAGAGTCTCCCGATCACAGTAGTTGAACCGCATTTCTACTGCGTAAATGACCGAAATATGAAAAAAAAAAAAAAACATATCGAGACGGTCGCGCAAACGCGCCGGCATTTGTGCCACACATCTAATTAAAAATGTGGCGTTTCTAACAAGAAAACGGCTTGAGAGCATTCCTGGTATCTGCTGTGTGTGTGTGATTATACACAATTTAGGAACATGTTTGTCATTGTTTATTTATTTGTTTTGGGGTTTTTTTTCTACACAGAAAACACTAAGTGAGGGGGCGCCAGCGGACATAAATCATTATTATGATCTTTTTTTTTTCTTTTTTTTCCCCCTGGACTGGCGGCGCCCCTCCAGCAGTTGGCGCTCTAGGCGACCGCCTATATCGCCTATGCCTAGAGCCGGCCCGAATCAGATCTCTGCCATGTTGAGTTGTAATTGTCCTATCACTTAATTCAACTATTTAATTATAAGTGAAACCAGTTATTTATCGATATCATTTTGTAGTTTATCTTTTTTTTTCACATAAATGTGGTATATAACAGCCTTCCTTCCTTCCATTTTTTGTGAATGAATAACTGGCAAGAAAGTATTCTCTCCTTCTTCTTCTCCTCCGCTCCTCTCCTCTCCTCTCCTTACCTCCTTCTTCTTCTCCTCCTCTCCTTTCCTCCCCTCCCCTTTCCCCTCTCCTTCTCATCTCCTCCTCTCCTCTCCTCTCCTCTCCTCTCCTCTCCTCTCCTCTATAAAGAGGTTCACTGCAGGGACAACATGGCGTTAGGTGGAAATCATTCTTTCCATATGTCAGCCAGCGTAATGATCCAGTCCATTGTTTTCTAGCCAGTTGTGGTCAATAGGGTGTCACATCTAAGGTTGTGTAGTTAACTACCTGCTGCTGGGCGATGACTTAATGACATTCAAGAGATAATCTAAAGACCATGTTGTTGTGTTTTTTCCCTCTGTGAAAGATATCTGGCATCATTAATACCAACTAATATTGTTATTGCTTGAGCAGCGTGTCATTTGTCAGTGAGAAGTGTGCTCGAGGAAAATCGATGTTTAATTAAAGGGAAGGTGTTTAGCAGCATCAGACAAAAAAACAAAACAAACAAAAAACAGAGCGTGTTTAAAGGTGTACAGAAAAGAAAACTGAATTTGAGCCCACTCTGGATCATAAAATTAATGTGATAACTCATCTTACAGACGATGTAGGCCAAACTTTGTGCAAAATTCTATTTTTGAGTAAATCCGGGATGAAAGTGTGTATTTTTTTTTTCGCATTGGATAACGCAGGCGCACGGATTATACGTCAGCCTGTACACGATTCACCAGCCACTGATATTGGATCTGTCATCCGTCATTCAAACGTCTGAGAGACGCACACACACACGGAGCTCGGGCTCGCCCCAAGCTTTGAATATCCCGCCCGCTCGATAACGACCAATCAAATTCGTTTTCCTCGCTCGGGTAAACTCGTGTTGCAGCTCGTGACAACTCGGCGCAACAAACAGGACAAACGGCCATTTCTGTACACCTTTAATGGACGGTCTCAGCTGATCACTGCTGTTTGACAGGAAGCTCACCGCTCTGATTAGCTGCATCTATCACCTCACTCATGGGAAATGGAGTACTACGACCAGAAGATTACAGTTAACTCACAGACAGTGTGCATCTGTAGTCATTTGTGTGTTACTGTAATTTAAAGGCGTATGTGTGTGTGTGTGTGTGTGTGTGTGCTCAGGTCTGGAGGATCTCAGTTAACCAAATGATGTGCATTAATGAGTGGGCGTAGCATCAGTTGAGTTCTCAGTGAGTGTTAGTGCAGCCTGAGTGACTGTCAATGAGAGGAGGCTGTGTCCTCCCAGCTGTAACACACTGCCATTCACACTGATGTATGACACCACTAACACTCTCTTAAAGGAACATTGTGTAACTTCTCCTGTTATCTATTCAGGAAAATTGATTATTTCATTCAAAAGTCTGTTTTTCATTAACCAGTAACCCCCCCCATCAACAAAGTGAAGTGTTCCTTTCAGCTCTGAATGAGCCGTTCATATCATTCATATCTCCATGGAGCGGGTAAGCTCGGTGCTGCTGCCATGTGGTGTCTCCATGTTTTTACCTTCAGTGGCAGCGTGACGGTAGGTAACCACGGAAACTACGCTGCTGCTGCTTCATAGCTGTCGGCTCAGGTGGAGGTGGCGTCTGTGAAAAGTCACTGCGGTAACGCAGTGAGGAGGAATGGAGCGTTACACTGATGCTGCATTCACCTGCAGTCGGGCAGGGGGGGCGACCCCCATTCCGAAGGACCGCCATTCCGACGGTCTGCCAGTCCGAAATTATTTATTTAATCATTTATTTCTATATTGTTTGCATGTATAACTCTGTTTGGTACTTCCGGCTGGTTTCCGGTTGCGTTCACCCAGCTCGGTCCCGTTAGTTCCCGGTTAAACGTTAAACACGGGCGGACCTCTGCTGCTCGGTAACCACGGTAACCAGCTGCTCCGCGGACACAAGGGACGGACCCGCCGACCTGTCCGGTGTCTGAGCGACTCAGCGGACACGCAGCGACCGGCTGCCCCGCTGCTGCTGCTTCGTTTGTGGGGACAGAGCTGCGTAGGACCGGAGCACCGGGCGGTCTCCCCGCTGCGTTAACCTGTTGTCAGTGACTACGGGAGCCCTTTTAGCTCAAACGTGTTGAGTTCGCCTGGCAGTTGGCTCGCACCAGAGTGCGGTTGCTTTCACACATCAACTAGTGCACCAGAGTTCGGCTGGAGCCGAACCGAGACCGCCTCCTCAGGCCGTACTAGTTCTGGTGCATTAGAGTGCGATGTGCTTTCACACTGACCCAAACGGGACCAAATTTAGTGCGATCTAAATTTAGTGCGCACTAACACTGCAGGTGACACCCTTAGTCACAGAAGTCCAGAGAAAGCCAGTAAAACGTGGGTCAGGTCAACAATACGACATCGCCATGACAACATATTGTCACGTGTATTGTTTTGCCTTGTGCTGACGGACCACTTGTTTACATAGAGGCTTGTTTATGCCGTTACGTGCAGTGGCTGTCGTCCATCTGCCGTCTGCCCAATTTCATGTGAATGCAGCATGAAAAATACGATTGAGTTGCTTGCGATCTACAACCACAACGCTAGATGGGAGGAATTCCTACACAATGTACCTTTAAACACCAGATCACTTAGTCAATCACCAGCATCCACCTCAGAATGTGGCTTTTGTGAGGTGCTTCCTCAGTTATCTCAGTTAATTCACAATTACAATTACTCAAACACAATTGCTTTTTGAAACCTCAAAACTGTAAACACAACACCACTGATCACACAGAAAAATGGAAAACACTGTCACTGCACAAAGTGTTTGCCCCTGTGTCCTGCTCCATCCATACTGTAGTACACTACCATCACAGGCTGGAAATGCCACCTCGCTCCTGCATTGATCCAGCACCGGCCTCTCCAGATCAATGGGAATTAAAATATTCCTGAGGCTAGACAAGAATCCAGGGTCACAACCTTTAGGTGACTCACACTGATTGGATGAAAAGGTTGCTGTTCACTCACACTGTGATCCTGCCATGAAGCCACAGGGTGTTCTAGATATAGGTGCGCACACACACACACACACACACACAAACTTTTACATCTACCATGACCACTTCTTGGTGACTGTGATCGTACATAGGAATTCCAAAGTGCATTTGTTGAAAATACATATTATGGAAATATCACTTTCTGAAGGCTCTTTAACATATATTTAGGTGTTTGTCTTGGCTTCCGGCCCCCAAAATGTGAGAATTGACAAATACAAATCTGTAATGTGCAGGATCCCTCGGTTGAAATCCATGTGGCGTTACGAGCTGTTCCCTCAGTTGTCTTCCAGTGATGTAACTAGGATTCGAATTTGCACAACTCCACCCCTACCTGCTACCAGTAGAAGGGGCGGGGCAAGCAGTGGCTCATTTGCATTTAAAGGGACAACAGCTCTGGAGTAATTGTGATGGTTTAATAAATGGCTTAACTTGTTACAAGGGAGAATGGAGGCTCTCTGCCTTCCATGTGCGTGTCACTTATTGCGTCTCTTGACTGAAAAACAACTTTGCAAGATCAGCACCGCTGCCCCCGGTGTCCCAGCTCTCCTCTCCACGCACTGCGACACAAATGCACTCTGTAAACCATAATCTCTTGTTTATGACAGATTAAACTACACAAATATACACGTCGTAACATCGTATATGATATATAACGCTATCTACTGCTCTATTGATTGATTTCGTTTCATTGTAAACAAATGCACATGGCCAGGAGGAGGGTTAGCAAAACTTACAGACTTACACAGTTCCTCTCTAATTGTATATGAACATAATTTCTGGGACACAGGGTTACAGTTCTACACATGTCATGAGGACATCGTACCCACCAAGACAATTTGTTCAGACTATTCATCACAGTGTTAGACAGGGCTACAATGATAAAACCATGGACTGTTTTAAGGCCTGAAACTAACACCACTGGGTTTGTTTTCATCCACACTGCTCAACACTTAAGCAAGAAGCGCCCAGGACACTCAGTGTGTCAGTGTGTGTGTGTGTGTGTGTGTGTGTGGGGGGGGGTTGGGTGGTAAATGTCCTTTTGCCTTCTCTGGCTGACATTTTTCTCCAAATCAGCTGGTAACCAACACTTGTTCCACACTTGAACTCTTGGTAATGGATCACTTGGTCCAAGGTGTGTGTGTGCATGTGTTGTCTCAGTCTTACAGTGCACATGCAGCTCACTTTCATCACATACACAGACACACACACACTAACACACACTCTGGGCCATTTTCTCTTTGTGCTTTTTTGCACGTCCTTGTACATGTCTGCACTCTATAAACATGTGTGTGTGTGTGCTGCAACTGAACTTGTCCGTGTACCAAGGAAGCAAACACACACACACGCACACACACACTCAACACCTCACCCCCGCTCCTGCACAGATGTGTGCGCGCGTGTTTGCGCGTGTGCACAAATAAATATCTCAGGCCTCTCAGATTGCTGAAAGATTTATTCCCCTGCCAAGGCAGCAGAAAATTGACTTGTTTCATGGAGGCAGGGTATTGACACACTACAGAGAGAGAGAGAGAGACAGAGAGGAAAGAAGGCAAAAAAATCAAGGCACCGAGTCAGAGCAGAGAACGATTAATGGAGCGCAGGTAAAGAGAGAATGAAGAAAGGGCGAGAGAGGTAAGCGGCGGAGTGAGTGAGAGAGTAATGTAATCAGCAGTGTGGGAAATAGCTGAGAGTAAAATGGCCTGGCTGACATTTATATAAGAGGATATTGATGACATGAATCCACCTCTCTGATAAAGCTGCTCATTTAACCAGTACATCATTCACAGCCTGCAGAGACACCACACGGTCGCTGCCTCTGTGTGTGTGTGTGTGTGTGTGTGTGTGTGTGTACTCTCTGTGAGTTTTATTCCTTTAGAGCAGTAACATTTTTCTCCTTCAAAGGACAGTTCTTTAGAATTAAATAAACTGAGATAAACAAATGTAAATGTTGTTCAGCTCACAACAGCATCAGATTTGTGCTTGAATGAATGAATGAGTGTAACTAATGTTTTGAGAATGAAAGAAGCTCCTACGACTCAATGCAAGGCAAGGCAAGGCAAGGCAATTTTACAGGGAGAGCCGATCAGCTCGATGGGAGGACTGGGTGGCAGACTGGTCCATGGGAAGGAAGGGGAGGCCGGTCTAACAGCAGGGGAAGGGGTGGGAGGGGGGGCGATGCAGGGGGCTGTTGGTGCAGAGAGATGGAGCTCCGGTGGATCTGCGGAAACACAGAGAGAGTGCGAGACACCAAGGCCAAACTACAAAGTACAACAGAAAATGACAGTTCAAAAATATATACTGAGGAGAGGAGAGGAGGGGAGAGGAGAGGAGAGGGGAGGAGAGGAGAGGAGAGGAGAGGAGAGGAGAGGAGAGGAGAGGAGAGGAGAGGGCTCTGTGTAACCAGATGTGTCCCCAGCAGTCTAAGCCTATAGCAGCATAGTTATAAAATGGTTCAGAGCTACCTGAACCAGCCCTAACTAAAAGCCCTGTCATAAAGGAAGGTCTTAAGTCTAGACTTAAATGTAGTTAGAGTGTCTGCCTCTTTGACCCATGGAGTGAGCTGGTTCCACAGTAAAGGAGCCCGGTAACTGAAGGCTCTACCTCCCAGTCTGTTTTTGGAGATACTGGGAGTCACTAACAGACCTGCATTCTGGGAGCGAAGTGCTCTGGTAGGACAGTAAGGAATGATTAGTTCTTTCAGATAGGTTGGAGCTTTATCAGTAAGAGCCTTATAAGTCAGCAGAAGGATTTTGAAGTCTATTCTAAATCCTACAGGAAGCCAGTGGAGAGAAGCTAAGGTGGGAGAGATGTGCTCTCTCTTCCTAACTCCTGTCAAAACCCTTGCTGCGGCATTCTGGACCAGCTGGAGACTCTTTAGAGAGTTTTTCGGACATCCTGACAGGAGAGAGTTGCAGTAGTCTAGCCTAGAAGTGATAAATGCATGTACTAGTTTCTCAGCATCACTCTGGGAGAGGATATTCCTAATCTTAGTGATACTGCGCAGATGGAAGAAGGCGGTCCTAGTCACGTGTTTTATGTGGGAGCTAAAGGAAAGGTCCTGGTCAAAAATGACTCCAAGGTTCCTCGCGGTTGTACTCGGGGTCAGGGTGATGCCATCTAGAGTACTGTAGCGATCTGATTAGAGAACGTGTCCCTGAGATGTTTAGGTCCAAACACAATGCAGAGACGGTTACAGGGAAATGACTTAACACCTCTGTTTGCTGGATGTGAGAAGCCTGTCCTGTTTGCATGTCTTTAAACCAATCACAACCTTCATGTGTGATGATGAGCTCAGGATCAATCAATCAATCAATCAATTTGTTTATTTCGGGCATGTCAATTTAAATCATCATCATCACACTTCATCATCAAATAATACAATACATGGCCGAAAGGGAAAAGCGGGAGAAGCAAAAGCTTATCTAGTCCCGCCCCCATTACCCACAGAATAAGAATATTTGTCATACATACATATCTTTTTGCTTTTTTTCTTCTTTTCTTTCTTTCCAGGATGCACTGATGGAGTCACTGCAACATCATGTTAGAGGGGAACATGTGCACCAAACCTCTACCTGCCTGCTAGACTTTAAAGGGAACCTATTGTGCTTTTCCAGCTTTTCAGATTTATAAATATGTTTAAAATGTCAGATACTTGTTCTAGAGGACGTGGAAGGGGAAAAACACTGTTTAGTACATCAAAGTACATCAAGTGGTTTCATTTCCCATGAGGCTCTACACCGTTCAAAGACGATCAGATACCGTCATAGTTCTGACCATAACGGCGATTCGGTGGTGTTATTCCTATGAGCCGCCGGGCAGCCTCCGGGAAACCGAAACTAGAAATGCCGACCTAACAAAATAACCATAAAGACAAAAAAGTAAAAGTACGATTTACATTAACCATCTCTGGAATTTAAAGGCCATTTTCTCAAAATGAGTTTTTCCTCATACTTTCCACTTAAGCAGCACTTTGAGACACCAAACCTTCCAGTTTTATACCTGTCTATATTCTGAAGGTTTTTACAGAGGGGATTGTTGATATATCATTCAAGCCTGATTTATACATCATGGTGAAATTAGATTTTTTTTAGGGCTGGTGACAGTATTTTCTCATTTACAGAGTGATAAGAGAGACATCCATAATCCCCTCTCAATCAACACAATAAAAACAGAATTTTGAAAGGAGTTTATCCATTGTTCAGATTTCAGTTCTGGAAATGTATGCAAATTAGTGCATATTTCATTAGATATTGCCTCCTTTACATAACATACATTTTGACAAACCTTGTAATACAAAAAATATTTGTCTTAAAGCAATACTTACCAATCTGGCATTTCACTCAGCACAGCACAAACATTTGAAAATCAACAGCTCCACCTCCCTCACAAGTCCCACCCACCTCTCGCTCCTGCCGCATCTCCACGAGCCCCCTCCCTCCCTGTTGCATGCGTTGGCATGGCAACGGTAAACAGAACAGGAACACGAGTGAAACGGGAACAACACAAACAAACACAACACCGGAGTTTTAAACCATAAACGGACTCAGTGATGATGACTGATGAGTTTTATAATAAACTGTTGTTAGCCTACTGCTACTGGAGACGCAGGGGAAGTGATTGTTACAGATTACAGTTCTCAACGAGCCGGGCTGGCGGCCGGACCAGCGCCACCTGATGCGCTGGTTCAGGCCGAAAGTAAATCCAGACCGAGCCGAGTCGAGCCGCGGCGGTCCGGATTTCAACCGGGTCCGGACCGTAGAACTCACAGAGCTAACAGTAGCCTAGCCGTTAGCACAGAGCTAACAGTAGCCTAGCCGTTAGCACAGAGCTAACAGTAGCCTAGCCCGCTAGCCGTTAGCACTGGATGCTTTATAGTAGGGTTTCTCAACGGGGGCGGTACCGCCCCCTGGGGGGCGTTGTAAACATTTTGGGGGGCGCTGGGAGCGTGAGGGCTGAGAAGGGGGCGCTCAGACATGAATAGGGGGCGCCACAACTTGGCTTGTACAAAGTCCATTTTAACTCAGCACTTAACATTTTAACATTGTAACTTTCATGGTTTCCCAGCTTTTTAGTGCAAATAACCGACCTATCTAATTTATGGGTGTTTCAATAAATTCTAGGCTACTGAGCTACATGAGATCGGTGTGTGTCCTTTCAAGAGCGAGAGCGGTGTGTGTGTGTGGTCGAGAGAGGTGAGCGAGCGAGAGTAGAAGCTGTCGAGAGGAAAAATAAATATCTTAACTAGGGCCGGGACTTCAACGCCTTAATTAAGATTAGGCCTAATTAATTACACAAAAAATAACGCATTTTAATCACACTTATTTTTGCACCGCGAAACGGTTCTCACTGGATGTGTTTCAGGCATAGCCTACGGATTATACTGGAGCACAATTATTTAACGAGTTAAAAAGCCACCGACACTGATCACTGCCTGAGGAGTTTGCAGCCTGAACGCAGCTCAAACCGACCCGGTGCACGGCGACCAAGCTTTGATAAACACACCGGATCCGCGCTGGTTTACAGTATCCTATCATCTCGTATTTTAGCCGGTCGCTACCTGTGTTATGTTCTAATAACATGGTCACACTGTGATACATGGGTTTGCTGTATGTTGCTAAATAGTGGTTACGGTCCCTTTAAGAGACTGTGTGATTATTCTGGGATGCGACGTGACGTGTAATGCGCGCGCATTGTAAACAAGGAAGTGTTGATCTACACCTGAGACTGAAGTAAAGAAAGGCAGTGTATGTTCTGAAGCAACACGTATGCGTGTCAGTCTTTCACACACAACATTTGGCGACGAGGATGGGATGGATTTAGCCTTCCCCCACTCGAAGTGTTTCTCGCGGTGCCCGGGGAACCCGCAGTGCCATGGACACGGTGGCTGACAGGTTTTAATGCCTATGTTGATGCGCTCGGATTCTCCGACGACGAGCTTCCCGACAAGCGAAAGACCGCTATCCTCGTCCACTGCCTCGGTACCGAGGGCCAGCGTGTTCTTGGAGCGCTCGGCTCAGCAACAACTTTCGAGGATACAGTCAAGCTGCTGACGGACCATTTCTCTGGGAAACAACGTGTCCTGATACGGCGGTACAGACTCAGGAAGCGCCACCAACAACCCGGCGAGTCCATACAGACTTTTGTAGCTGACCTACGTGAGCTGGCACGAGCCTGTGAGTATGGCGCTTTGCATGACCAAATGATCAGAGACCAGCTGATAGAAGGCACGTCATGTGACAAGACACGGGAAAAACTGCTTATGGAACCTGATGATTTGACACTGACTGATGCAATCAAAATAGCGTTGCAAGTGGAATGTGCTCTAGAATGCTCTACTCTGCTGACCAGCCCTGCTCACCACACAGCGTTAGCACAACAGCTGCAGCGCGCAGAAACGTCACAGTTTTCCCCGTCTACTGATAGCGATGACAGCCTGCCTGTGCAACAAATGAATAGACAGCGCCCCACTGTGGGCTCCAGACGCAATTGCGGCAACTGTGGATCCAGTTCTCATGCTACAAGAGCATCACAGTGCCCTGCCCGTGGACAGGTTTGCAGAAACTGTTCTAAATTAAACCACTTTGCTAAAGTCTGTCGTTCAGCTCCAACCAATGAAGCACAGCAGCACAGGCTTCCCCAGTCCACTTCCGGATACACAGAAATTAGTAATATCCGTTCTACACGAGTATCATTCAAAACTTGCACAGTGCAGCTGGGGGAGGTAAGCGTGCCACTCATCCTGGACACTGCGGCTGCAGCGTCGCTCCTCAATTTGGCCACATACAGGAAATTCTTTTCCCGCATGCCACTGGGACCCCCATCCACAAGCTTGCGGGGATATGCAAATTCTGCCATTGAGATTGTGGGCACAATTGACCTGCCTGTCCGCTATGGTACGACGCACCTTCCCTCCTTCCCTTTTCATGTGGCACAGCGGGGAACCAACCTTCTTGGCCTCGATCTCTTCATTGCACTGGGCTTCTCTCTGATGGACAATAGTGGAAGAGCTATAATGCAGGTCTCCCCAACGATGCACCAGCAGTGGCCAGCGCTGTTCGACGGCCTGGGCCGCTTGACAGCATTCACTCATCGGCCCCTGGTTGACCCTGCCGTGACACCAGTTATGCAGCCCCTCAGGCACCTGCCACTCACCTTCCGGGAGGGCGTCACTGCAGAGCTCACCTCCCTGCTAGAAGAGGGCATCATCGAGCCAATAAATGCAGCACCTTGGATCTCAAACCTGGTGGTCGCACAGAAAAAGTCAGGGGGCCTCCGGGTCTGTGTGGATTTGCGACAGGTCAACAAAGCTATCATTCCAGACAAATATCCTTTACCTACAGCTGAGGAGCTCACCTCTCTTTTCCATGGATCAACGGTCTTCACAAAGTTGGATTTACGCCAGGGCTACCTGCAAGTTCCCCTTCACCCGGCCAGCCGGGACCTGACAGCATTTGTGACACACGCTGGGGTGTTCAGGTACACATGCATGCCGTTTGGTCTTAGCTCTGCCCCCAGCTGCTTCCAAAAGGTCATGTCTACAATTCTCGCTGGGGTCCCGGGGACAGCAGTTTACCTGGACGACATTGTGGTGCATGGGCCAGACCAAGCCACCCACGTTGCCCGCTTACACAGAGTGTTTGTGGCCCTCACCAAACATCACCTGACACTGAACGGGGAGAAATGTCTCTTCTCAGTACCGACTGTGGACTTTATTGGATTCCGCCTCTCAGCTGATAGCATTGCACCTCTCTCCTCCAACGTTGACGCAATACAACGCATCCCTGAACCAACCTCCACCACACAGGTTGCATCGTTCCTAGGAATGACGGCTTATTATTTGCGTTTCCTGCCCAACTACTCACAAACGACAGCACCCCTCCGCCAGCTCCTGAAGAAGGAGGAGCCGTGGGCTTGGTCACCACAGTGCTCTGAGTCATTTTCCATTCTGAAAAAACAATTAACCTCACCTCCTGTCCTCGCCCATTTCAGCCTCTCAAGCCCAACCTTCATCACCTGCGACGCCTCCACTGCTGCAGTTGGAGCTGTCCTGTCGCAGCTTCATGACGGCACGGAGAGGCCAATCGCCTTCGCATCTCGGGCCCTGACACCCACTGAGCAGCGGTACTCCGTGGGTGAACGTGAAGCATTGGCCTGTGTGTGGGCGTGCGAGAGGTGGCACATGTATGTCTATGGCCGTCATTTCACCATCAGGACGGACCACCAGGCCCTCACAACAGTGCTCTCCACGTCAGGTTCGGGACACAAGCCTCTCCGACTCCATCGCTGGGCGGAACGATCTCCTTTCTCGCTCCATCGCAGCCCCAAACCCTTCTGTACCATCACACGATGAAGAACCGGCTCTCATCCGAGCGCTCTATGCACCATTGCAGCCAGTAGTCACACTGGAGGAACTGAACACTGAATCAGGAAGAGACCCGATACTATCCAAGCTGTGCACCTACATCAGAAACGGCTGGCCGTCCCACATCCCGGAAGAGTTGAAACCGTTTGCTCGGGTGAAAGACGAGCTCTCCTGCTGGGCAGACACGTGTGTCTCGAGGGGGCTCTGCACCGTAGTCCCAAACACTTTGCGTGCACGTGTCCTGTCAATGACACATGAGGGTCACCTGGGAATCGTGAAACTCAAGCAGCGGTGCCGTGAGTTGGTGTGGTGGCCAGCCATCGACCGCGATATTGAACATCTGGTCCAGGACTGCTCAGCGTGCCTCCTCAGTGGGAAAACCGGACCCCCTTCAACCCCTCCCCTGGCCTTCACGTCCCTGGGAACATGTACAGCTGGACATCTGTGGGGAAATCCATGGCCGTGGTGTTCCCCACCACCAGCGCTTCCTGGTGGTCGTTTATGACCTCCACTCTAAGTGGCCGGAGGTTGTGCCAGTGGGGACGGTGACGTCGCACGTCATGGTTCGGGTACTGGATGGCCTCTTTGCCCGCTGGGGCGTGCCTCGGGCCATAACAACAGATAATGGCCCGCAGATGACATCTGCGGAGTTCTCTGACTTTCTTGCCAGCAGGGGTGTCAAGCACATCCGAACCGCTTTTTACCACCCACAGGCCAACGGTGGAGTAGAGCGTTTTAATGCAACACTGAAGAACGGGATTCGTGCACACCTGGCCCAAGGCTGTGCATTCGAGGAGGCACTCAACCAGACCTTGCTGCACTACAGAGCGAGCCATCACTCCACCACGCTTGTGTCACCAGCGTTTCTGATGCTCGGACGAGAATTGGGACTGCCATTACACAGGCTCCGAGCACCAAATAGAGACTTTCCCATGCCCTCCCTGGCCCGAATCCGAGAGACTGTTGCTGCACGGCAGCAGGAGACGAGGGAAAGGGTGGACAAGAAGTGCAGGGCGAGGCCACCGTCCCTTCAGGTCTCAGACTGGGTCAGGGCTCGACGGCCGCAGCGACACAACAAGTTGGCCTCGTTCTGGTCCCAACCCAGACAGATCAGTCGCCTTCTTGGCCCCGCCACATTTCTGCTCGACGACGGATCACGGTGGCATGCTAGTAGGCTGAGGAAAGTCCCAGCACCCCTCTCTGAGCACTTGGCCACGGCACGAGCCCAGTCACCATTCCCCTACAACATGGCCACTGATCCGGGCCCACCCCCGGCCCCGGTTGCACCCCCCGCCCCTGTCCCGCCCCCCGCAGCCCCCCTGTTGCCTTGCAGGACTATGTCGCGAATTACCATGCTTAGTCTAGCGGTGTTCAGTTTTCTTGACGAATGTTTGGGCTGGTTGTTAGTTGGGGTGGTATGCTGTTTGCTCTTTCGTGGGGGGAGGAAAATGTTATGTTCTAATAACATGGTCACACTGTGATACATGGGTTTGCTGTATGTTGCTAAATAGTGGTTCAGTCCCTTTAAGAGACTGTGTGATTATTCTGGGATGCGACGTGACGTGTAATGCGCGCACATTGTAAACAAGGAAGTGTTGATCTACACCTGAGACTGAAGTAAAGAAAGGCAGTGTATGTTCTGAAGCAACACGTGTGCGTGTCAGTCTTTCACACACAACAACCTGAGCTTCAAAAAAAAAAAAAAGCGGAGTTTCCTCTGCTGCAGCTGAACAGCTGATATGTGGTCAAGACAGCCACAGACCTGTCACTGCCTCACGTGGATCTCAGAGCTGTCTGTCCTCAGACTGTCCTGTCCCTGAACATCACACAGAGACGACATGGAGCTGCCTGTGTGACTGGTTACTGAGATTTATTAATGTTTACATCAGGCTGAGTTCAACAAATCAGTTTATGCTTCTGTGATTAAAGCAGATATCAGTGGAATGTTTTTGTTAATATAAGTCCTAAATAGTCCTATTTTCCGTCAGCATCACTTACATGAAGTATTTCAGCCTAAACACGAGTCTCTCCGTCACTCTGCTCTGCTGTAACCCGAGGAGAAAATTTTCCTTGTGGGATACAAGTGTTATCCAATGAGGGGAGAGAACGGCATGAAGGGCTGTGTGTGCAGCCAAGGGATGCGCGTGAATGTGGTGACGTAGCACGAGGACCAATTGATGCCTGACAAGGGCGGGGGCTGCTAACTCATGGTGCGTTCAAGGAAACTCGTACTTTGTGTTTTTCCTTCCTGTGAAGTCATACCAGTTCGATCTGGTACGAGTTCACGGGTCGGAAGTTACGAGTGGCCGTTATAGGGAACTTTCACAGACAACAGGACGGTAAAAACACGAGCTACGGGTTATTGGAACGCTACCAAGTCGTAGTTGTGACTTGAAGCTGTAACTTACGGTTTCAAAAGCCTGCCTTGAACACAGCATTAGCCGAAACGGCCGTGCCGCTGTTATCTGCTTTAAGTAGTTAAATACAACTAATCGTCATAGTGTAACTTAGTGGCAGGAAAGACCATTTAATCTGTTCTCAGGTCAAATATATTAATTTCGATTCATTACAAAGCCTGTAATTAACTCATTGAGTGCCAGACCTTTTATAAAATGGTCAGTGCCAGGTGCCAGCGTTTTGGGGCATTTTGAGTAATATGTCAAGACCCAGAGAGTATTTTGTACTATGACTCTGAAAACACCAAACAGCTCAAAGGAAAGAGGAGACTCTCTATATAACTAGGGAAAAAACCATTTGTTTGTACCTTGTTCCATTCTTGATTTATCTTAAGTTGAATAGAGCCTGGTTGCACCAAAAAGACCACTTTTTTTCTAGAAAGCTGAGAAAAATGCATTTTTGTGAAAGAGAGTCTCTCAAGAAAAATAGTGATTTATCCGTTTTAATTTTGGCTTCAAAAACATGTAAGACATCAGAAAATTTCATTTCACATGTTCCCCCCCCCCCCCCAAAAAAAAAAAAAAAAGACTAAACAAAAAACAACAACAACAACAACAACAACAACTAAAATACAACAAGTACGAGCAGTTGCTGCCTCTCCTACGCCCCCCTCCCCCTCCCCCTCCACTCCCTCCCCTCCCCTCCCCTCCTTCTCCTCCTGCTGCATCGTCTCTGAAGGAGGGAGGGAGACGTCGTGGCGTCTTCAGCCTCTCTGCTGGACGCGGCCGCGGCAGCGACTCACCGCGCTGATCTCTCGGTTCGTCGTCACGTCGGTTAGACAGCAATTGGTGAAACTGACTCCGCGATCCGCCTCCGCTTTGGCATTTTGGTGCTGATCATCTAGATGAGTTTACCTTTCCTGCCTCCTCTGATCACTTCATGCTGGAGCTATGCTAATAGCATCCGTGGCTAAGCTTTCCTCCAGCTCCGTTACACTTGTTCCAGGCTCTGCCCGTCGTTTTTCTCCAGAAATAGAAACTTTTTCCGACTTTTTTATCTCTGTACCGATCGCGCTCGTCTTCTCCTCCTTCTTCACTTCTTGCTCTGATCTACAGTCTCCTTCGTTCTACACATCCCAGAAGCCCCAAAATTACTCACAGTGTGCGCGAGAGCGCCCCCATTTACCAGCCGCAGAAAACTGCATTTGACGTCTATGGACGTCAATGGCACTCAAGCGTTGGATTTTGATTGACGTCCATAGACGTCAATGGCACTCAATGAGTTAATTAGATTTTTTTTATCGAGTCCCTGCCCTAATCTTAACGTACATATAGTTTTCATAAAAATAAAGCTGCTGTCTGAGACCAAGAACCAGAGTTTGCCGCTTCCACTGCTGGGTAAAAGGGAAGAAATTATCCTCTCTCTCTGCTCCCTGACCACGATCGGACCATGGATGTGGATCGGACGAGCCGAACAGGAACGGTCTCCATAGTAACGACCGTAAACAAACCACAGCAGCAGGGAATCCCCGGGAAATCCCGGGGAACCCTTTCCGACACTTGGCTACTTTTGACAGCTGTCACCTCCAGCCTATTAAATGGCGGGCTAACACTTCAATAACCAATGAAAATGTACACAAGTACGATTACGTAATCACATTTAATCACAATCCATAAACACATTACAATCAAAAATGGCGGAAAATAAGAAGAAGTGCCGGCAGTACAATTCAAATTACATAAATTATGGATTTATTCCATCACCGACGAATGTACATCTGCCGATGTGCCTGCTATGTGAGCAGGTTTTCTCGAATGAGGCCATGAAGCCGTCGCGATTACAGGAGCATCTGTCAAAAAAACATCCTGACAAGGCATCGAAAGACTCGGCCTACTTCCAGTCACTGAGGGATCAGCATTCAAGGCGCCCTACGATCAACACCATGTTCGCGCGGAGCATCAACCAAACAGAGAGCGGGTTGGTGGCGTCTTATAATATAGCTCTACTAATTGCAAAGGCCGGCTTACCGTTCACTGTAGGGGAGTCTCTAGTTATTCCCGCAATAAAGGAGGCGATCTCCACCGTCATGCAGCGCGACCCTGCACCAGTCACCAAGTCCATCCCGCTCAGCAATGACAGTGTGGCCCGGCGCGTACGGGAGATGTCCATGGACACTGAGCAACAGCTGTGTGCTACGTTGCGTGACTGCCGCTTTAGTGTCCAGCTGGATGAGACCACCACGGCCGACAACAACGTTCTCCTGATGGCCTATGTCCGTTATGTGTCCGGGAGGGATCTGCTTGAGGATTTCCTGTTCGGGGAATACCTGGCCACAGACACGCGAGGGGAAACCATCTTCGCCGCCCTGACAGAGTTTGTAGGAGGAGGGTGAAAGGAAGCAGGAGATGACATCACTGGTGAGGAGGAGGAAAGGAGGTTAGAAATCAGACCACCTGTGAGAGTCTGGGAGGCGGGAAAATCAAACAAAGGAGAGACTGAAAGGAGGAAGGAGGTCTGAACACAAGAAGTGAGAACAAAAGGAAAGGAGGAAAAGAGTTTAAAGTAAAAGTGAAAAAAAGACTTTAACTGAGGAAAGCTGAGGAATCGGTACGTGGACCCAGGACTCGGGAAAAGGAACTGAATCCCTGGAGCAGGCGGATCTGTCACTGCTCGGACTCAGGCGTGGCTTTCTCTCCGGGTCGGAGGACAACCGTGTACCCCTGTATCAGCAGATAAGTCCCCTTTACCCCAAACTCTCCTGGCTTCTCCCTGTCTGACCTGAGAATTACTCCTGCTCTCTCTCCCCCTCTCCCTCCCCTACACGACACACACATACCCCATCTCCTACCTGCCCGGAACTGGATTCTCTTCCCCTCTCCCTCCCCCACACACCTACATGCACACTCCTATGAACTGAATTGAACTGAACTGAACTGCATTCCCTCCCACACTTCACTCCCTCACCTTCCCCGGAACGGACTGGCCCCCTGAAGACTCACATACAAATCCCTGTCCCTCCCCACATACCCCCCTACGCTCATACATACACACTCTTGGACTTCATTTAAGCAGAGACTTTATGTAAGGAAACAGTCTGCATATTTACGTTTAATTTAAGTTCTGTGAATTGACTGTTTTACCTCCTGATTTATCCTGCTTGATCTGATTAATTAGATTAATTAGTTAAACTGTTTGATGATGATGATGATGATGATGATGTTGATGGCTGTCTGAGAGACAATAAGAATCTTTACTT
Source organism: Trachurus japonicus (assembly GCF_045865225.1). NCBI lineage: Eukaryota > Metazoa > Chordata > Actinopteri > Carangiformes > Carangidae > Trachurus > Trachurus japonicus. The sequence continues at coordinate 30,387,841 of NC_140921.1, read as the reverse complement.
TACCATCCTTAACCTCCTTGAGTTTGATGTGTGTGATTTTTGCTGATTATATGATGTGACTTATGTAGCAGGGAAGCGAGCTGCTGGGTTTCTCTCCCTTAGGAAGTAATCGTTTAACATAGAAATCATAATATAAAAGTGACAGTCAGAACTTACTATTCTGCTGTCTGGCGCCCAACCTTTTATTCTACTTAGGGAGAGGCTTCTACGCTACAGAAATGGCGCCCAACGTGGGGCCTGAGCCATAAGCTCCTGCTTTATATTACGTTAAAGGAGTAAGACATTTTTTTGTTGTGCCTGTTCTTTTGGGTTCGTTGTGTGGGTTTTCAGGTGCAGCCCCTCTGCACCTGCTATTTGCAATGTTCAAATGTTTTCCATGCTGCTTCGACTGCTATTGAAATTTGTTTAAGGTGATGAACAAAGCGGTTGTGCTGTATTCTGTGCCATAATTCATATTTCATATATTGCAACCACAACCCCCCCCACACACACACACACCCCCACCTTGCAGTATGGCTAAACAGAATTCTACCTTATCACCAAGTGTTTCCCTGGATATAGAAGCTCCAGATGTTCAAACCCCTTGTGCCACGCAATGTGCCCCCTCTGGATTCGGTGCCCACTTACAGACTTACTTTCCAACCCCCAGACAAATTCTAGATGGAGCATTGGAAGCCACAGTCCCGCTTAAATCCTCTCCCCCCTCGGATAACTTACATGCAGGTGATCAATCTCTCGCTTGGGAAACTGAGCCTTCTTCACCTTATTCAGCAGCGTCGCCTCCTCAGTATGAACTTCCCCGGGCCATACACACCCCTGCTCGGGGTCTGAATCATCTCGCAGAACAAACACAGAAAGGCTGGAACAGGATGCACACGGAGATGAAGGAGCAACATGTGGCTATTAAGGAGCTAACAACATACTTAAAGGGAAGCCAAGATTCTTCAATGGGACAGATTAAGGATCTTGGGAATCAAATAAATACCAATCATCAACAACTTCGTACTATGATTGCATCACTTAAAGAAGGTACGGAAACTGAAATGGATAAGCTAGTAAAAGGAGTCAAACTGATTGTGGAAGAGGAAGTGAAAGCCTCTGAAAAATCTGTGTTGTCTGAGGTTCACTTCATGGTGGAACAACTTCAACTGGAGGTCCAACAGGAGCTGAAAGGTTTCCACAAGAATACACAAGAATGCGTTCGTAAGTTGGCACAATCAGTGGAGACAAGTAGCGTTGAGCTGACCAGGATGGCGACCAGCCTTAGGAAAACGGAGACTGAAAATAAGGAGCAGTTGGCACGGCTGGAACAGACCTCTTCTGGTCTGGAAGGACGGCTACAGTCATTCATTGCAGAGGTCAAATCTACCTCCTCTTCTTTAAGTTTTAAGGAGTCTTCTGACAAACCATCCCCAGCTATCGGTACAACACCACCTGTAATGAAAAGTGATCATATCCGTTTGACCTTTCCCACCTATGGAGGGCCGGAGGATGATCCGGATCCCCTTAATTATTTGTCTAAGTGCCATGACTTTCTTGCCTTGCATCCTTTAATCGATTCTGATGTTCTGGCCACTTTCAGAACTGTCCTCCATGGCACTGCTCGTGACTGGTGGGAAATCGCCAGATTAGATGTCACTACTTGGAGCCAGTTTGAGACTGTCTTTTTGTCTGCCTTTCTTTCAGAAGACTATGAAGATGAGCTGGCTGAACGTGTCTGAACCAGCCGACAAAAAGAGAATGAATCCATCAGAGACTTTGCTTTTTCTTACCGAGCTCTCTGTAAAAGATGGAAACCCTCTCTTACTGAGTCTGACATTGTCAAAAGGATCTTAAAAAACATAAAACCTCTTCTTGCTAGTCAGCTCAGGGGTCGAGTGGATTCTGTTGAGGAGCTAGTGCGTCTTGGTCATCAGTTTGAAAAGGACTTTGAGCAGCAACTTGAATACAATCGTAGAATGGGGACTCGAAATGTTCCTCCTTTTCACAAGCATGCTACCTTAGTGCAACCTACTGACAAACCGAGACCAGCTGTTTTGTGCTGGAGGTGTAAGGGAGACCATGCTCCTGGCTCTTGTCCACATTACCATTCACCTGGTGGCTCTGCTACCCCTTACCGGCAGCAGGGGCCGCCAAAGCACCATCCCCGACCCCAAAAATCAAAAGGGTTGCCCGGAAATGGTTCGGTGTCAGTAGTGAAATCAAAGAACTCTCTCGCACCATCCTTTCAGCAAAAGCAAAATGGATCCTGTGCATCCATCCCCTTAACTCCATGTGCCCCACCTGAGACCTCTAGTCCCCAACAGCTTGTTGTCCCAGTTTCCATTGGTGCATGGCGTGGAAAAGCCATTGTGGACACAGGGGCTAGCTATACTCTCCTTCACGAGTATCTCTGGGTGGAGTTAGCAGGCTCCAAAGCGGACCTCCAACCCTGGACAGAAAGTCCACTGTACCTGGCGAATGGGGCGGCCGCCATTCCCATTGGATGGGGAAAACTGAGCATTGATCTTCAGGGAAGAGTGTGCACTCTATCTGTCGCTGTACTGGGACCAGAGGCTCTGGCTTATGGTATGGTGCTAGGCCTTGATTTCATCGCTAGTGTGGGGATGGTAATCACTGTAGCTGAGAGAGCTTACAGTTTTGTGTCTGACCCTTCTGTAACCTACCCGTTTCAGCCAGGTAGTGCTTACTTCCCACAGCACACCTCTCGGCTGACAAAAAACAAGCCAGGCCAGTCACTTTCCCTGATCAGCTCTGTTCCACCTCCCATCCTCACTCTGGAACCAGTGCGAATGGAAGTGCAAGATTACATCAACATCGCTGTGTCTGGTGCTCACTTAAAGGAGGAAGGAAAACAACAATTACGGCATCTTCTGGAATCTAACCCACAGGTCTGTAACCATACACCTGGGAGAACTGATGTTCTGCAACACACCATCTACACCACTAACTGTGTGCCAATCAAACAGAGACCTTACAGAATGCCGGCTGCTAAGCAAGCCATTGTGGAGGAACAGTTAAGGGAGATGATCGCTGCTGGAGTTGTTGAACCCTCCCATTCTGGGTGGGCCTCTCCTGTAGTACTGCCTCCGAAGAAAGATGGTGGACACAGGTTTTGTGTTGATTTCCGGAAGGTCAATGCTGTCACAGAGACAGATGCCTATCCTCTCCCTAACATCAATGAAATTCTGGAGTCACTTTCGGGTTCCTCTCTGTTCTCCACAACAGACTTAAACAGCGGATACTGGCAGGTACCAATGGATCCTGATAGTAAAGCCAAGACTGCCTTCGTCACTCATGTCGGCCTGTATCATTTTAATGTCATGCCGTTTGGACTTAAAAATGCCCCGGCCACTTTCCAACGACTAATGGAAAAAGTCCTGGATGGTCTGCGTGGTGAAATCTGTTTCGTCTACATTGATGATATAATCGTGTACTCATCCTCTGTAACCCAACAGTTTGAGCGCTTACAGGCTGTAATGGATCGACTTCGCACCGCTAATCTTACGGTCAATCTAAAGAAATCTAGATTTTGCCTGCAAGAAATCAAATTTCTTGGGCACATCGTCTCGGGAAACGGAGTCAGTGCTGATCCGGACAAAGTTGAGGCAATTCGATCCTACCCTGTACCAACAAACCTCAAGGATGTTCAGAGATTCCTAGGACTTGCGGGTTGGTACCATAAGTTCGTTCCCGACTTCTCGCTCAACCTTTGAACGATCTCAAACCTGTCAGCACGCTTTCGATCAGCTGAAGTCCTGTCTGATCTCTCCCCCTATCTTAGGGCATCCTAACCCAGAACTTCCCTTCTCCGTGTATACTGACGCCAGTGACATTGGACTAGGAGCTGTGTTGACCCAGAAGGACCACACCGACGGTGAAGTAGTTCTCGCTTATGCTAGTAGAACGTTAAACCGAGCGGAAAAGAACTATTCGGCAACAGAAAAGGAATGTCTTGCAATCATTTGGGCTCTAGAACGATGGCAGCATTATCTGGAACCAAAGCTCTTCACTGTTGTCACGGATCACTCTGCCTTAAAATGGGTCCTCTCCTCAACGAAAACCACGAGTCGGCTGATCAGGTGGGCACTAAGGCTGCAACGTTTTGATTTCATTGTGGAATACCGGAAAGGAAAGCTAAACAGTGCTCCTGATGCTCTTTCCCGGATCCCTCCTCAGGTCCAGTGTGGTCTGTACTCTAAAAAAACGGACGAAAACATATCCCTATCTCTTGAAAGGGTTCCGACAGAACAACATAAGGACAAAAAAGTGGAGGAAATCTTGAGGCAATTGGCTGAAAAGAACAAAAAGGTGGAACAGGAGTTTGCGGCCGTGGAGGACAAACTATATCATAAAAAGCAGCTCACACCAATTCCACTACCGGCTTTACATCCCCCTCAGTCTTGTTCATGAAATCCTCCAGAATTATCATGAAAGCCCTTTGAGTGGACATGCGGGCATCTTCAAAACCTATAAAAGGCTGTATGAAGTAGCCTATTGGCCTGGGATGTGGTCGGATGTAAAAGCCTTCATCAGACAATGTACGGTCTGTCAGAGTTTGAAAGCAGACAACCAGAAACCTGCCGGCAAAATTCAGCAGACCCGTGTCTCCAGCCCCAACGAGATGTTGGGCATTGATCTCATGGGACCCCTACCCAAAAGTCCGCAACGGCACGAATATTTATTGGTGGTGGTTGACTATTATACCCGCTGGGTCGAGTTTTCCCCTCTTCTTTCTGCTAAATGGGACCAACTCCTTCCGGAGTTCCGGTTTGCCATTAACTCTGCAGTCCAAGAAACTACAGGGGTCACCCCTGCTGAACTACATATCGGCCGGAAGCTTAGCAGCCCGTTGGATAAAGTTCTAAAAGGAAAAGTTTATTCCCCAGATGCCCCTGCCTATGATGTCGTCCAGCAGCTGTCGCAATTTAAAGCAAATGTGGAGGAAAACATAAAGAAAGCGAAACAAAGGCAACTGAGAAGTTATAACAAGACTCGCCGTGATGTTGATTTCCGACCCAAACAGAGAGTGTGGGTTAGGAATTTTCCTCAGTCACAGGCTCAGCGAAAGTTCACGGCTAAGCTGGCGAAGAAATGGAAAGGCCCCTATAGGGTGGTCCAACAATTAGGACCCCTGAACTACCGTGTCGTTCTGGAAGATACGGGTGGGGATGTAAGGACGGTCCATGTCTGTAATCTGAAGCCTTTCTATCCGAGTGCGGAAGACTTGGAGCGCCTGGAAAGACAAAAGATACTAGACATCTTCCAGGAAAGTTCAGAGGAGGAGGATTTCATCGGATTCTTGGAGTAACGCTCTGTGCGACCACTAGGCGTGGTCTTGTCGATGGGAGGAGGAGTGTAGCAAGGAGGAGGGTGAAAGGAAGCAGGAGATGACATCACTGGTGAGGAGGAGGAAGGGAGGTTAGAAATCAGACCACCTGTGAGAGTCTGGGAGGCGGGAAAATCAAACAAAGGAGAGACTGAAAGGAGGAAGGAGGTCTGAACACAAGAAGTGAGAACAAAAGGAAAGGAGGAAAAGAGTTTAAAGTAAAAGTGAAAAAAAAGACTTTAACTGAGGAAAGCTGAGGAATCGGTTCCTGCGGCAGAGGGACATCCCGGTGACAAACGTCATGGCCTGTGCCACGGATAGAGCGCCAGCTATGGTCGGCAGATACCGGGGATTCGCCACCCTACTCAAGCAGCAGGTCCCCCATGTGTTGACAGTGCACTGCGTACTGCACCGTCACAACTTGGTGGCCAAAAATATGTCCCCGTCACTCCATCAGTCCCTGGATGTCGCAGTCAAGGCGATCAACAAAATAAAAGCCCATGCACTTAATGATCGGCTCTTCAGACAGCTGTGTGGGGAAAATGATGAGGCATTTAAGCGCCTGCTGTTCCACACAGAGGTGCGCTGGCTGTCTAAGGGCAACTGCTTGGCCAGGCTGTGCGAGCTTTTCCCTTCAGTCATTGAATTCCTCGGACAGGCAGACGCAGCCTTGAAGGCCAAGCTGTGGTCCTGCCGCCTTGACATTTTCTACCTGTCCGACTTCTTCGGGAAAATGAATGAGGTCACAATGAAGCTCCACGGGGATGGGATCACGCTGGTCCAGTCCAAGGCCACCATCTGCAGCTTCCTTGCGAAGCTGGAGCTCTATCAGCAAAACCTGGGAAGGCGACAATTAATTCACTTTCCGCAGTTGGCCAAGGTGGGTTTGAATTACGGCCTGTTCATACTACGCAAGAAAGAATTGTGTGATTGGTCAGAATGTGGAAATATTAGGCATTTCATAGGTCGGACATGCCAGCTCCGTTGCCTCTTTCTTTCCATCTTCTCCGCAATCGCGCATAATAAGCTATCAATAAATCCTCCTCCGCCGCTTCAAACGTGTTGTTCTTCTCCTCAATCAAAAAAAAATTGCCATCTCCGCTAAGGGGATTCCCACAGGGGGATTCCCTCAGGGGGATTCCCTTCGCGCGCGATATGTGTACTGCAGTGGGCGGGGCGTATGAGGGACTCCCAGGACTAAAAAAAAAAAAACAACTCCCAGGAGTTCCGCGCATGAGTTTCTCCTGAAGTAGCCTAACCTATGAAATGCCCTGACCATGAGTATGAACAGGCTCACTACGTTTTTATCTCTGCTCTCATGATAAAATGAAATAAGTGTGGGCTACAAAATAATACTAGTTTTACTGTGCTTGTTCAGGCGTTGGATGAGCTGACGGAGAGTCACCTGCTCGTCTACACTGGCCACTTGAAGGCGGTCAAGGCCGACATGGCGACTCGATTCAGGGATCTTGAGCAGTTAGATGTGCCTGGCTGGGTGATGGAGCCATGGCAAGCAGATGCTGTCAGCTGCGAGCCCGAAATCCAGGAGAGCCTCATTGACCTCCAATGCGACGAAGAGGCAAAGGCATCGTTCCGGGCCTCTGGTTGGCGTGCCATGTGGCTGACGCAAGGCCAGCGTTTTCCCCCGTTGTGGGAGAAGGTCCACCTCCTGCTCCTCGCCTTTCCCACGTCATATCTGGTCGAGCAGGGATTCAGCCAAGCGCAGCACATTCAGACCAAGTATCGAAACCGTCTGAACCTGGTCTGGCGCGCTCAGACTTAAGTTAACATCCCAGTGTCCAGAAAAAGAAAAAAGCTTGCAGCGGCCCACCAAGCACAGGGCTCTCATTAGGATGCTTTCAGTAAAAAGCACTAGTCCTGTATAGTTCCCTTCTTTAAAATACATGTGTTTTTTTTCTTCTTTTTCCCTTGGTTCAAGTCAGCGTCTCAGTCCTCAGGCAATGACCGTTGGGTTTCAAATGTTTGATTAGCCTAGAGCCCATTAATTAAGGCACGAACCATTTCTGATTTTCTATTGGTTCATTCATGTTGTTCACGTGAAGTGTGCGTGTTGTTGGCATACATTGGCCTGCCCTACTAAAACTATTCTTCAACAAATTCTGCTGTGGTGGTATTTTTCTTCCCAAGTTCCATGTTGCTTAATACACCTGAGGTTATTTTCAAATGTTGTGATATTGTGAAGTGATATAAACGTTAACCACTTATATTCAGACTTAATATGCAATTCATTCATCATCCTCAAAGGCTGTGTGGCCTTTCTCTCAGTAGAAACACCAGTTTGACTTTAATTCTATCTCACAGCTCTTTTCAGAAATTTCCTAGCAATTCAAGAGCTCAGGGTCCCATTAACAAAAATAACATTTCCATGTTGTTTGCAGTTTCTCCAGACATAGTGTTGAGTAATATACAAACATGGCCTACTATATGTGTCAAAAACATACATTTTGGGGGCAATGTTCAAATTAAAATCCATGCTTTCATTTCCTATAAAATGGTCAGACTTGCTCAGCAGCACATCATGTTTTGGGGGGCATAAATACAACTCCAATCCAATAAAAACAGGGACTTTAAAGCAAACGAATGGCTTCTCTCATCATACAAAACCCGATGTCAATTGAAGTCCTCTGGTCTTAACACACTGTTTACTACAAGAACATTTTTTTTGGGGGGGGGGGGGCAGTAAGAGGATCATGGTATGGTCAGGGGGTTTTTTTCAAAAAAGGTTGAGAACCACTGCTTTATAATGTGACTTCCTGTGTTTACGTATCACTCGGGGCTGCTCACTATATCAACGTTACAATATCAGACATGAAACTCCGCGACCAGCTGCGGCTGCAGTTATTGGTCTTTTAAAAAACTATTTATTTCCAAAAACCTTCTTTCTTGTGTGTGTTGTGACTCTAGTCTCCTCTGCTCATGTCCTGCTACTGCTCTGTCAATAAGCGTTCTTCCTGGTCGGGAGGGGGGAGAGGAGGAGAGGGGTGCACAAAGTGATTACATATTAAGTAGGTTCGGTCGCTCGTCAAATCTTATTAATCGGACCAAATAATATTATTGGTCAGACTTTTCTCAGAATTATATGAGAATGAAAAAATGATGAGTTTTTAACCCTGTTGGGTTTCTCTTACATTTTAATGTATCATCAGATTATTAATAGCATTTTAACTTAGACAAAGAAATGTGCAAAAGTTCCAGAAAGGTAAGTATTGCTTTAATGTTAGTGATAAACTTGGGAGGTGTCATGGTGATATCTGTTAGTTAAAACTTTTACCCTATTCACCTGTAGTGTCCCCCCTGAAGTAATCCACATGGGCAGATTCAGGAGCTCTGAACCACGAGTTTGACACATCACAGGTTGAGGGGAAGTTCCACTGAATCCTGGTATTTCAGAGCAAAGCAGGAAAGAGCCAGAATTTACACAGACAGCATGTATGAGATAAGGAGTTGTTGTTTTTTTCCCAATAGTGCCCCCACTGGGGTCCAATATCATATTAAAAGCCCCTGAAATAAGCATAATAGGTTCCCTTTAAAACCCTTAAACAGGCAGGAGTGGAAAATAAGTTGCAAAAAATAATTTAATGTTATCACTCATCTCTTTAGGCCCTAAGAAAAATATTTCAAAATTCAAAATATATATATATTAAATATTTTGGATTTTATGAGTTGTATCTCCCGGGATACGTTGCCCTATTAAGGTATAAAAAGAGCCCAAATGATAAACATATTAATGCTCATTTTGATGAAGATAAGTTATACATTCTTGTATTCCTTGGTCATTTACATTACACATAGCCCTTTTAAAGTTGATTTTATTCATTTTTTCCAATCCAATTTTGTAATCTCATTAGAAAGCAGTCTCATAAAGAAGTGACACGCCACTGCTGCTACTCCATCAAAAAATCCTAGTGGAAACACTGTTTTATAGTGAAGACAGGCAACAAACTTTTGTATGTTTTCAAGTCTGCATAAGGGAGAAATTAAAAAATAATATTTTTGCATATACCTTTAGAGAGACAGAATTTTATGTTTGTATTTCGCACTAATATTAAATTAACTCATAATAACATTTTATTCTAACATTTTGCACCTGGGAATGGCAGAAGATGGCAAAATACTTGCTTGTTTTGTGCACATAGTTAGGAAAAGACTGAAAAACAAAAAGACCTCTTGTGGTTCAGGTTCAGGTTCAGGTACCAACTAATTAATCCAGGTGTGCCTGACCATAGTTGTGAGGTCAGACACACCTGGATTAATTAGTTGGTCCAGTAATGTAAGACAGGAAATAAACAAGCTGGCTTATTTCAGGAAGTAGTGGAACTGTGCATAAAGTCCATTTGCAGTCAAATTGTTTTTCATCAACAAAAATTTGTTACACAGATCTTCATTGGGTACCCCCCCACTTTACATTATACCGTGACTATTTCATATCGTGAGCCCTATGTCGTATTTCGTAACGTATCGTGAATTGACTATTTGTTACACCCCTAACTACATACATACCACCAGTTATTATTTATTTTTTAGCTATTTATAGTCTGTATTTATTGTTGTGTTGTGTGTGACTGGTTCTGTGACAGCAGTTGACCACATCCTTTCTTTTCCCATAAAATGACCTAGCCGAGATGCCCTGCTTGAAAATAAATATATTTATTTAAGTAAAATACAGTTATACTGTTGTAATGGGCAAAGCTGTGCATGATAATATCTGATACTGCAGTAATTATTAGCATTCCTTCCAGTTTGAAACAACATTTTGAATAATGAACATTGACCAAATTCTACCCCTAATCTGGCAACGTATCTCATGGGATACATACATTTCAAAAGCTGCTAAGTAACACCCCAAACACAGTTGGAACATTTTTTCTTCATGAGAATGTTTAGACAACTGTTCTAATTCATTTTAGGAATTTATACTGTTGTTTTATTGAAAATAAGTATGATTAATATATGATAAGTTGCACGGAAGGAAGCAGGTTCTCCACCACCGGCAGCCATGATGTTTTCAGATCAGGCTGACGAAACGATGAAAGATAGCCTGAACCAAATCATATCATCTAGATGCTAATACCAGACAAGACTTTTGATAAATGCAAACTTCATTAGTGAAAACCTCCCAGCACACCCCCTACAGGATGTTAAAGTGGGTGTATCTCCCGGTGCACGTTGCCTGTTTAAGGGTTAAATTGGAGTCTGTCCTCATTGTTGTATGCTCACCTTTACCAGTTCCAATTAGCCTAACCTGCTGCATGCTTGTTCTTTATTTCCCTCATCTGCCTCCTGTTTCCATAGTTACTCATCAGTTCATTTGCTTATCTCTCTGCACACACACACACTTGGGTATGTGTATCTGGTGAGATGGGCAGTTTTTCTGCTGTTCTCAGCATTGGGATTACCAGCTTCATATTTAGCTGATACTCTAACTGGGTCTGTACACACAGCAGCTACACTGCTACCACTATGTACACTTTTATACTGTGTTGATACTTCATGTTACTGTCAATGAAGGGTATGTTCATTATTTACTTAAACACACAGCACCATGACAATGACAAAGCAAATCCTACACCTCTAATGGAAAACAATGGGCCCTGTTGTGTTTTATATTATATTATAGTCTTATCATTGGATTATAATGGGAGTTTACATGGAGAAATGTTTGATCAGTCTTTGGGTAGAGTTTTAGTCCACAGTTCGGCATGGCACTAAAGACAAGTTATAGTAATAACAACACCAGCAACAATAATGATATAATATAATATACAATTACAATAATACAATATTACAATTACACGTATAATTAATATGATACATTTTATACTCGTTTAACAGATCAGGTAAACTTGAAAGGTGTGTTTTATGTTATTATATGAATTCACCCTTGTTGTTTTGACTGATATGACTTTAAGGCTGATACTGTAATATTGGTGTTGGTTCTTCTAATCAACGTGCTAGATGCTGAAGAAATGCTGGGCAGATGTAAAAAACAAAACAAAAAAAAACAGTAAAGAGTGTGACGACATGACCTCATAAACAACACACACACACACACACACACACACACACACACACACACACACACACACACACACACACACACACCTCCTCACTCCTATGTCTATTCAGCTTCCTGTGCACAGTCTCACAGATCCATTGATAACAGCCATATGTAACTGAAGTCAATGATTTAACAGTCTGAGGCAGCGGAGCTCAGTGGCTAACAGTAACCTGAGCTCCACAGACTGTGTGAGGCCAGTCTCTTTGTGTGTGTGTGTGTGTGTGTGTATTCACACAGGTGCCTACAGAAACACCACGCCAAATTTAACTAAAGATCTTACAGATAAATCTAACTGTATCTACAGAATGTAAACATCATGATGTACAGTGTTGGTTGGTTGGATGCAGTTTCCCTCTATAACATGCAGACACCATGGCACTGTGTATTTCTCACCACATTATGTTGATGACAGTGCAGTTGCTTATGCTGACCTCAGGTCAGTAAGTCACAGAACTGTGCTGAACCTGTCAGAGCTCTCCACAATACTCTACAATATTACACATGACATTTACACTACCCCATAAGAACAAACACAGAAAGTATGCATTGTACACTCTCATGATTAAAAGTAGAAAAAAGGCTTGCCTTATGTACAGTCACATTCTTCAGCAATACTGTCTATTCCACCAAACCTGAGTTTTTACACAATCAAATTATCAGATGTAGTCAAATTTATAGTCATTCCACTAGATCAGCAGATGATGGTCAAATAGCATTACCATGCCCAAAATCCAACGCTTTGAAAAGGACAGTTATCTTTTGTGCCATTAAGCTTTGGAATAACTGCCCCCACCATATACGACAATCTAACAGCAAGTCCTCTTTCAAATACCATCTAAGAATGCACTATTTAACAGCTGAGAAATAATCCAGTCTGTCAAGTATAATATCTTATCCCTGTTTCGTCCCGTCTGTTTTGTTCCTGTTAAATGAATGACTGATATTAAGACAACTACCAACTTGTTTAAATGCAATCAAATGTAAGGCATAAAATGTAAGATTTCACAGCACCAATGTGCAAACACGATGTATTAAGATGTCTATTTGACTGTTATGATATTGAAAATGTGATATGTTTTTTTTACATCTCTTTTCGATGTAAGGTACTTTGGACCCCAGGAAGACTAGCTTGTGCCACTGGCACGAGCTAATGGGGATCCTTTTAAATAAATAAATAAAACATGTAACAACATATTCCATTGTTAATAATACAATAGTCATTGTCAGCATGGTTCTGTGTATGACACTGTGTGTGTGTATAATACATTGGCATAAACCTGGCACAGTGGATCAGACATCTTCATCTTTACCTCTTTAGAAGGTGTAGACAGTACACACACACACACACACACACACACACACACGGATACACACTCCATGTTCAGCGTATATAAACAAACACAGACAAAGATGCAATCACTCACTTCCCCGCTGACTCGTGACCTCAGGAGTTGACCTCCATTAACCTGTGATGACCCAGAGCAGCAGGCTCCACTCTGATACTCTGAGCTGTTGTTGTTTACTGACACACTTTACTTTCTATCACACACACACACACACACACACACACACACACACACACACACACACACACACACACACACACACACACACACACACACACACACACACAGCGTTGTCACAGCAGATATTTTGACAGGTGATAGTGGGAGAAAGACAGACGACATTAACAGTATTAGCGGTGGCTTCGGTCCATGTAGGTGTAGATCCAGGGCCATGCCAGTATATTGTCACTGTTATGTTTTGGTAATGTCATCATCAGTTTGTCATTTCAGCTGTGGTGAGATTACTGTATTACTACTACTAATTGTAATGGTGATAATAACCATAATATACAGCACTTATTATACACAAGCTCAAAGTCCAAAAAAAAAAAAAAAGTAATACAGTAATAGAAAATAAAAATGTTGATGATAGTAAATTATTATTAAAATTAATAATATTAACTAAAATTAATAATAACAATTATAAGCTAAATTGGACAAATTTGTTTCCAGACACATTCCTCTTTTTATTCCAATTTGACCTTTGACTAGGTATAATGATTATATACTCAGTCCCAATAATCAGTTTTGAGAGGATATACACTTTATCTATCTAGAACAAATCACATTGTCGTCATTCATTTCATGAGAAGAGGTAAAAAAGAAAAAAAAATCTGGGCAACAATGTATTTTCTTGTAGGTCGTCCTACAGTTTAGGTTTTCATGTTATCTTGTGCTTTTGTACATTCAATTGTAACATTAATATTACAGTTTTTTTCAATTGCTAACAAGCAGTGGTCGAAACTGAAGACACATGTTCAAAACTCTTAGCACAGCCAGCATTTCCATCAGGCATCTCAACTAAACAGTTCATCTCATCCCCAAAATGGTGTCTCACCAACAAAACACTTAATACATGTCTCAAAATAAGCTCATTCTACCACAACACTAGCACATAGTATCACTTTGGAAACAAACACTGTCACTCTTAGCACACTGAACTACAAAACACTAACAACAAAGAACATTTCTTAAAATAAATTTTATCTTTGAAGTTTGAATGATTTTTTTTTTCAAAATCAGTAAATCAGTTTTATTATAAAATAAATACTGCAATATCTTTGCACTTTGAGTGTTCTAGATAATATATTGCAACAAGAATGAATCAGGAATGCAGCAATTTACATCAAGAAAATTTATTTTCTCTGTGCCCTTGCATAAGTACTACAGTAAGGGACCTTACAAAAAATAAAAAGGTTTACTGTAAACAAAAAAATGCAGAATCTCCAGAGGTAAGATAATGTAAGTAAAAACAACAACAACAACAACAACAACAACACATGTATACATTCACACCCTGTCGTCTGCATTTGGCCACATGTTTTCATCCACGTCACATCTAATGTCATCTCTGGCGATGCACCTTGGGTAGAACCTTTTTGCGTGTCTGATCCACCCCTGGCAGGCTTCGGGAGAAATATCTCCACACCCAGCATTCATTGCATCCAGCAAGGAAAGCTGGTTGTGTGGAGCATGATCATAGACCTTCCACCTCCACGCCGAGAAAAACTCTTCAATAGGGTTTAAAAAGGGCGAGTATGGAGGCAAAAACAGCACAGACATCCTGGGATGTGCGGTGAACCACTCAGTCACTGTGCGAGAACGGTGGAACGCCACAATGGGCCCTAGTTTCTTGGCGCAGTGCAGGTGGCGCAAGGTAACGCAGCTGGTCTAATGCAAGTTTCGACCAGCGCAGCCTAGCGCAAAGTCAGATTGGAAGATTGGCAGATCGCGCTGCGCTGAGATAGGCGTGGCCGCGCAGCAGGGGGAGGCGTCACAGATTCAGCTTGGTGCAGTGGAAGTTTTGTGCGAAAATGTCCCGCCGAGGTTGCGCTGAAAGCTCGCCACCTCCAACCAGGTCTAATCTCAGCGCAGCGCGAAGCGCAGCAGGTGCAGTGGAAGTTTGGCTGACTGACCTGCAGTGCACACACGTCACCAAGACCTCACAGGCAGATCTCCACAGTTCCAGACACATTTCAATGCAATAAATATCCACAATAACCACTATTTAATGCAACTAACGGAATCAACACGTGGATTTATATCTATATAGATTGTCCCGTCACATCTGACGTCAGATCAAAGCAGAGATCAAAGGCTGTCGGTGCGTAATGGAAACTCCACCTGAATTAACACAGCAGGGACAAACTGGCACTGAAAAGCAGCTGTGTATGTCCCAAGCAGGACTGAGGGTGGATGACTGCATGTCGCTGCCGTGTTGAGACTACGCACTGCCGTTGTGATGATCGCTTTATTTATTTATTTACTTATTAATTAATTAGCGCGAGCGACCGCATCACGCAGCCGTAATGAAAAACAAAACACAAATCATCATCTCTCTTAGCCCACCACAACAGCCTCGGTATCAGATAGTCAGTATATAGCCTACTACAGTATACTCAGCATCTCTATCACAGAAAAAAAAGAGAAAAAAAGAGACGGACAGAGAGAGAGAGAGAGAGAGAGAGAGAGAGAGAGAGAGAGAGAGAGAGAGAGAGAGAGAGAGAGAGCGTCCTTTACGCTGATTTCATTCCGCATGGTGTTTGTTTATGTTGTGATTAGTGTAGCCTACACCTCTCATCTTGGTTACACAGGGTTTGAATAAATGTGAGTTTCTTTATTAGTTTATTAGTTATTAGTTGTTGTTTCTTACACTGAGCACCGGTTCTCAGTGTATCAGATCAATCCTGGTTAAGTATATTAGTAAACTCATTATTGGTCACTCTGAGCTCGGACCTCCGGACCAAAACAGCTGTTTCCTCCTGGGAGAGGTTCGGCCTCTGGCGTCGCTGTCTCCTCCGTCCATGTCAAAGTATAAAATGACAAACTTGCAGTGCGCATCGCCCGCGGCGCAGTTAAAGGTGAGGAGAGGAGCTCCTTTGATTGGTGAAGATCCGAATCGGCTGTGTTAATCCCACTTCTCCTCCTCCTGTCTCCCTCCCGCCCTCTCTCCTCCCCCTTTGCCGTTTGCGCCGGTGGGAGGGACGAGGGGAGGGATTGCGCTGGTCTAAGTCTGACTGCGCGGCCCACCAATCTTGCGAAATGGACCTGGGCCACACCCCGTTGACGTGGCGAAGCTGCGCTGATGTTAGACTTCACCTGGTCTAAGAAACTAGGGCCCATTGTCCCAGACAACCACAAAAGTGGTATCTCTTGCCCTTTGACCTCTCTCCCCTGCTGGCACAAGTTGAATATGGAGCTCATCTAAAAAAGAAATGAGCCTGTCTGTATTGTACGGGCCAATGAGAGGTTTATGTAGGAGTAAACCATCATTAGAGATGGCTGCACACATCGAAATATTTCCGCCTCTCTGGCCTGGTACATCCGTCGTTGCCCGCTGTCCAATGACATTTCTTCCTCTTCTTCTGGTTTTTGCCAGGTTGAACCCCGCTTCATCGACAAAGATAAATTCATGTGGAGTTTGTCTGGCCTCCATCTCCATTACTGTCTAAAATAAAAGAAATTCACAGTTTTACAGCACATTATACATGGTTATGTATGTCTGGTTACAGTAGTAATTGAACAGACATCTTACCTGGACATATTGATAACGAAGTTGTTTGACACCTTCTCCATTTCTTTCGAAGGTTGCTTCATCCTAACTTTATGCTTCTTGAGGACTCTGGCAATTGTGGCAATGCTGACAGCATTCACATTTGCAAAGGTTCTGTTGTCTCTCAGCACTCTGTCCCGAATTTCCCTCAGCTTTATGGCATTTTTTGCGATGACCATATCAATGAGAGCTCTTTCCTGTGCATTCGAGAAGATTCGGCCTCTTCCTCCTGTACGTGGCAACCTATGCATCCTACATACAGTGCAATAACATAAAACACAAAATAATCAATACATATTTCCCAAAATGTCAGCTAATGTAAAAACAAAGATTCCTTTTTTTTTGTAAAATATGGTTCAATCATACAGTCTGGTTTCAATACAGTAATTGTGGAACGCATGTCTTACCTGTTGTTTTGCTGGAAAATTCTCATAATTGATGCAACCGTCGACCGCTGCAAGTTCGGCTGCACCCTTAAACCAGCCTCTCTATAAGAGAGTCCATGATTTACCACATGGTCAACAACTGTGGCCCTAATTTCATCAGAAATCACAGCTCTTGGTCTTCCTCTCCTTCCTCTTCTCCCTCTCCTGGCCACTCTTCTCTCTCTGCCAACCTCACCTGGTGCTCCTTGATCCATATTTCCAAAGAAAAAACAACCAGAAGCCACCCCTTATATGGTTTCTAATGAGGCCAAACGCATATCACCTGGATCGGTTTTGACCTGGAAACTAACCTCCCCTGTGTTTGGAGTTACAAAATATTTTTATTTATTTTTATTCAATAAAATATTTTTGATTTGATGTTTTATAGAGTTCAATGTTCCTGCAACAGAAATTACCCATGCCCTCCCCTATCATTCTGTTTTGATTGTGTTTTGAACTGTTTTGAACAAAGTGTGTTAGCATTTGAAAAATGTGCTGTAAAAGTCTAGTGTTTTGCAGGTGGTGAACTAGTAACTAAGAAAGGAGTCCATGAGTTTTGGTGACTGTGGTCACTGAATGCATTTAGTGTGAAAGCAATGAAAAGTGATTCACAGTTTGGTCCAAATGGACTTGAGTTTTGCAAACTGTGTTAAGAGTTTTGAACATGTGTCTTCAGTTTCGACCACTGCTTGTTAGCAATTGAAAAAAACTGTATTATAAGGTGGAGGCTTCAAATAAGCCCACCGTGGTTTCTTGCCTCTCCCTGCACAATTTCATTATTACCTATTATGTTTTATGCTGTATTCTTTTAAATTGTGCAAAATAAAAGAACTAAGAACTAAGGTGTTTTGAGGTCACATGCCCATTTGTTAAAAAATCCCGCGGCACACCACTAACCAAAAATGTTAGAAAATGACACAGTGCAGCCTAATACAGTAATGCAATTTTATAGGCAGGTGTTGTGTGTGTGCTTGTATATGTGGGTGTGAGTGTGTGAGCATATGTAATTCGGAAACATGGACACCAGGAAGAGTAGCTGCTGCAGTAGTAACAGCTAATGGGGACCCAAATAAACAAATAAACAGTAAATATAATACAAATTGTGTCTCTTACAGTGTAGTTAGTTTGTTCTGACTCAGTAATGGTCAATGCTAGGTCATGGTGCAGGCTTCTGCCACTACACTCATTGACATAAAAAAAAGTCCTATTTTATTAGCCAACTCTGCCAGACAGTCACTATTGCAGACACAGATGCTCAACAAAGCCAAATTATTTTAGGAGCTAAATGATTTTTGTTTGGACACAAACTGTTAACTGATAACAAGAACTTGGATTCTGATTTGACTTTGATTCTTCTTCTTTTTTTTAACTGTCAATCAACTCATGGGAGCTTGTCAACACCTGCACACTTCCACTCGTGCCTTCAGCCATATTTCACAGCAAACATGTTAAACTTATGTGGTATATTTTGATGTCGATGCTGATGAAAAGATGACCACTCTGACACGTCTGGTAAAAAGGAGTTTATTACAAAAAAGATGTAGTGTCAAAAAGCCGAATCTTCGAGAAGCCTCTATAGCCAATTGACCCTTTGTTGGCCTTCTGATTGGTCTGCTGATCCACCAATCAGAGCGCTTCTCCCCATGTCACATGTTGCACAACATTCTAAGGTTGGACAACCCTGGAATGAAACCCTATGAAACGAGATAGGTAGACAGCAATTTTTTTGGCAAAAACTACTTAATAATTTTTCAATATGGTTAAAATGTGCCTGGGGTTCCTGCAATAGCAACTCACGATATCTGTAACGTATTCCTGGAGTCATTTTTATCCCATTCCCCAAACCTAAGACATCAATAAACATAGGCTACTTGGCCCTTGTGTACTGTATTACTTTAACCTTCTGTTAGTTGAGCTTAATAATAGGGTTTGGGGGTGGTCCACTAGGGGGAGCTCTAGGCATAGGTCAGGGGTTAACTGCAAAGTTTTGTTTGTTGTTGTTGTTGTGTGCAGTGAGCCTGTTTTTCCCTGGCTGTACTGAAGTGCTATTGAAGCTCATTCATTCTCCAGTCCACTCTCTGGTCGTGTTCATAGACAGAGAGGATCTAATACCTTCAAAGTTATCTAGCAAACGTAACATTACCGCTGCTAATGTCTTTTGAACTTTGTGAAGTTTTACGAGGAAAAACGGGAGATCGGCGGAGATTAGGCGTTAGCTTGTAGCTAACGTTAGCTAGCGTCGTTAGCTACTAGCTAGTGAGTGACCAAAACAATGATTTTTCCCCATTTTTCGGAAAAGTCAGGTAATGCCCGTTCAATCGCTATTGAGCCACGTCTGTCCTCTATCATGGACACTATTTTTCTGATGCATAAGTTAATTAAAATTTTCTTTACAAGCAATTTAAATCTGCCTAATTTTCAATGGTTTCCAATGGGAGTTAACCCTTCCGTGACCATTGTTTGTCCAACCTAGCAACAGTAACCGTGGGGGGCGGGGCCTTGACAAAGGGTCAATTACGAGACCTCTTTCTCTTAGCCAAAAGTCCTGACCTTATATACTGTAGTATGTTCTAAAACTCCACCTCTCTAAACAGAAGGAATGAGTATTTAATCAATAAGAGTCAGCTGCCACACTGAGTGGTACAGTAGCTGACGTCATCAGTTACTTTGGACCTCCTTTTCAAACAATGATATTTATGTACCTTGAACTGTTTATTTATCTATAACTGTCATGCACTCAAGACTCAATCATTCTGACAGTAGATGTCCAGCCTGTGTTATAACGTCCGGTCTCACAATTAACCCTAAGGGTAAATTACTTAACATATTAGGAGGTAGAAAATACACCACATATTCCCCCCTTCGAGGCTAAAAAGTTTCGACAAAACAAAAAGCAACATCTAATTAAAAATAGAAAGATACCAAAAAGACTAATGGAGTGTAGGAGCGAAAACCTGTCAGGCAGTTAACTTAAACCAAGACAGGAAATTCTCCCACGGCCCCAACTGCTCATGGCGACCACTTTACAGCACTCCAAATACATTAACACGATAATACACAAAACTTTTACATACAATACTTCAAGCAGATACATATGGATACCTCAGAAAAATAAAACCAAAACGGTATCCAATTTCAGGCTGGTCAACCCATTGGACCCTCCATTGGATCTTTCCCTGCCTAACTTTAATCTCCCTCGACGTCAAAAAGAAAAGAAAACATCTGAAATCATCAGAAATGATCACAAATCATCAAAAACATATCATAGATGGTGACAAGTTTACCAATTCAAATACATAAAAACATGAAATCACACTGTCTCACTGTCGGGACACTGCAGCTCCTTCGCAGCGTCAACTCCTACTGTAGACATCTTATCAGTGTCCATGTTCAGGGTCCTTCAGTCCATTCTCAGGGCCCTAGTTTGCTGGCGCAGCGCAGGTGGCGCAAGGTAGCGCAGCCGGTCTAATGCAAGTTTCGACCAGCGCAGCCTAGCGCAAAGTCAGATTGGAAGATTGGCAGATCGCGCTGCGCTGAGATAGGCGTGGCCGCGCAGCAGGGGGAGGCGTCACAGATTCAGCTTGGTGCAGTGGAAGTTTTGTGCGAAAATGTCCCGCCGAGGTTGCGCTGAAAGCTCGCCACCTCCAACCAGGTCTACTCTCAGCGCAGGGCGGAGCGCAGCAGGTGCAGTGGAAGTTTGGCTGACTGACCTGCAGTGCACACACGTCACCAAGACCTCACAGGCAGATCTCCACAGTTCCAGGCACATTTCAATGCAATAAATATCCACAATAACCACTATTTAATGCAACTAACGGAATCAACACGTGAATTTATATCTATATAGATTGTCCCGTCACATCTGACGTCAGATCAAAGCAGAGATCAAAGGCTGTGGCACGCGTAATGGAAACTCCACCTGAATTAACACAGCAGGGACGAACTGGCACTGAAAAGCAGCTGTGGAGGTCCCAAAAGCAGGACTGAGGGTGGATGACTGCATGTCGCTGCCATACCACTCTGCCCTTGTGATGATCCCCTTTATTTATTTATTTATTTACTTATTAATTCATAAGCGGAGAGCGACCGCATCACGCAGCCGTAATGAAAAACAAAACACAAATCATTATCTCTCTTAGTCCACCACAACAGCCTCGGTATCAGATAGTCAGTATATAGCCTACTATAGTATACTCAGCATCTCTATCACAGAAAAAAAAGAGAAAAAAAGAGACGGACAGAGAGAGAGAGAGAGGAGGACAGAGAGAGAGAGAGAGAGAGAGAGAGAGCGTCCTTTACGCTGATTTCATGGTGTTTGTTCATGTTGTGATTAGTGTAGCCTACACCTCTCATCTTATACACAGGGTTTGAATAAATGTGAGTTTCTTTATTAGTTTATTAGTTGTTGTTTCTTACATTGGGCAGCCGTTCTCAGTGTATCAGATCAATCCTGGTTAAGTATATTAGTAAACTCATTATTGGTCACTCTGAGCTCGGACCTCCGGACCAAAACAGCTGTTTCCTCCTGGGAGAGGTTCGGCCTCTGGCGTCGCTGTTTCCTCCGCCCATGTCCAAGTATAAAATGACAAACTTGCAGCGCGCATCACCCGCCGCGCAGTTAAAGGTGAGGAGAGGAGCTCCTTTGATTGGTGAAGATCTGACTCGGCTGTGTCAAACCCACTCCACGCCTTTCTCTCCTCCTCCTGTCTCCCTCCCGCCCTCTCTCCTCCCTCTTCACCGTTTGCGCCGGTGGGAGGGACGAGGGGAGGGGCTGCGCTGGTCTGACTGCGCGGCCCACCAATCTTGCGAAATGGACCTGGGCCACACCCCGTTGACGTGGCGAAGCTGCGCTGCACTTAGACTTCGCTCGGTCGAGGAAACTAGGGCCCTCATTGTCCTTAATCAGGTATCTGAATCACTTCAACACCTCAGGATCCCTGTAGAACTGCTCTTACAGTAGTCTTCTTCCAATATCATTCTAAGAGAACAGATGGAAAACACACACCAGAATCTTTTGCGCCAAACAAATACAAATTAAAACAAAAACACATAGACACATTACATCTAAATCAGTTTTGCAATTTTATCCTTGCAATTTTATCCTTGCAATTTTGTCCACAAACTCTCATCCATTGTCTAAGAATATTCAATCTGGAAGTCCTCACCTGCATATGACTTCTCTAGACAAAAACTTGCAAAAAGTTTAACAAAAATTTGGCTAACTTGGCAAATGACTGAGTATTCAAATTCAAATCTATATCCATACACCTTCATACTCCTTCTTAACCTCCCCCCTTGCAACATGGGCTAACCCATGTGCCAACCTAAGTACAGTCCCATCTACTGTAGTTTGATCAGAAAATACTAAATGTAACTTATACATTCCTAAGGAGATGTTAATTTTTACTCTACCCTTCCTAAATAGTGGACATCTTGTTTTTGTCTGTTCATTCACAGAATCGACCTTTCAGAAAATATTTCATATTCAAACAGAAAATACTCATATTTCACTAATGATGAACTATAATTATTAATTCCATCCAAACACAACTGTTTTTGACTTCTTTTGAAAATTCACTCAGACCTCATACTAAAAACTCAAATAACCTAAGACCATACAACAGCAATGAAGTTTGGTTCCAACTGAAACAAATATTCAACTAATTGTATTTCAATTGTCACAGTTAATGAAAGACAGATGGATAAATTTCCCAACTTCAAAAATCAAAAGAGAGTTCTATAGATAAAAATTCAGAATGCCAAGTCCACACACCAAATTCATCAACTACAGAATCAATGTCCTAACTCAACACTAACCAATAGACTAAACACTAATATCCCATTAATTAAATGATCAGTCCGTTGTCAAGTCTTCTTTCTAAATAATTACAACATACAACTTTGGGTTTTATGTATGTGAGCAAGTAAATGCACTCTGCAAATCCAAACTACCAATCAAACTAGATGTGCAACCAAATGTATACACATTCATTTAAATTGTATTCTATTATAAAGAGTTTGTGGATAAAATCACACTAGCCTTAATCACTGGATCCAGATGCATGCGCTGTCGTCTGCAAGCCTCAATCCATGTGATGCAGACCAGCTGTCCTCTGTCCACCTCTAGACACACTTCTTGAGCTCTGGTCTCCTCTTTGAACTCTCACACCATGTAGGGAAGACAAACAAATAGTTAAGTGTTATATAAAATCACTAAATTGCACAAAACACATTCCTACTGCAAGTCTTTCTTTCAAAAATTGTGTATTATAAGTTTAAAAGGTTATAATTTTATAAAAACATTCTCACTTAAAGTGTTTTCCCAAAATTAATCAGGCTTTATCAAAAATTCTCCACCACATAAAAAAGTCCTTCTTCCGGGGCTCATACATTTCTTTACAGATTTATTTTCCAAAAGTCCTCTGAAAAGAGGCTCATAACATCTTTACCAAAAGTCCCCTTAGAGGATTCATATATTTAACCAAACGTCCTTTGAAGGTTTATAAGCACATCCTCCTCAGGCTCATTTAGATAAAATATCTTATCTTATAAATTCCTATTCATGTATATATTATCATTATTATTACTACTATTATTATCACTATTATTATTATTACAGTTATAACGTTCTTATTTCTCAAAATATTCTAATATTTCATATGTAAACTTAATTCACAAACAGACGAATAACATTTCTTTTACATTTTTTCATACACACACACACAAGGATCCCAACACAAAACATTCAAACTTTGTGATCACACTTTCTTCTTAACAGCGCAAAGATAGTTTCACTATCTCCTCGAGGTCATTCCTTACTTTAACTTTATTCTCTTCTACTTTACAAGTAGTCATTACCGGTATCTCTTAAATTCTCTTTCTTTCTTTCTTATTTAGGCCTAAAAAAACTTTGACTAGGTCAATCAAATGTCTACTTTACAAAGCACTTTTAGACTCTTCACCTACTCACATTATAGTTAGACTATATATGGTTAAACCATTTAGACATTCCTCATGTAGTTATACTACGTCCCCTTATCAGTATTTCTTTGTTACCCTTAACCCCATTTTACTTTTTCCCCTTCTTTTATTTTACCTTTACACCCAATGTTCACCCCAAATTTATTTCACTTTCCTCTATTTTATCATCTCTTTAATACCCCCCTTTGACTCTTTAGATACCCCACAAAATGTCCCTTTATTCAAATTTACCCCTTTTACCAGATCATCTCTTTAATACCCCCCTTTGACTCTTTAGATACCCCACAAAATGTCTTTTATTCAAATTTACCCCTTTTACCAGACATCCCAATCAACCCTCTTTAACCAAATATATACCCTCTTTTCAATTGTACCCTCTTTAATCCCTTTATTTTATTTCCCCTTATTTTCTTCTTGTATCTTCTCTTCTCTTCTTATTTAGGCTTTCCTCTTTATTCCTTACTGTATGTAATTTCACTACATCCCCCCTTTTTGAATAGGACTATTCAAAACATGTCCATCGTCAACAGGAAGGAGTCCCAACTTAAAAATACCTAAAATAAATTTCAAAATTTAGGAGATGGCCAAATCACCAGCAAAACAGATCAAACCCACAAAGGTTCTTTAACGGTGCAACCCAACAGCCAACAGACAGCAGTTCCAAAAAGCAAACCAGCGCAAGGATTAGTAAAAAACTCACCCTTAACTTGTGCGTAATCGAAGCAAGAAGCTGAAGCTGGAAAAAGGTCGCAACACGTCCGAAGTTCGTGACGCCAATTAGAAAGAAAAATTAAATGAGTCTATTTTTCAAGCTTGTTTGTAGCGGAAAGCTCCTCTTCCCGGTTTGTCAAATTTGGACAAACCAGGGTCTGTCCTCTTCCCAGTTCCTCCAAATTTGACGAACCGGGAAGAGGAGCTTCGAGAAGCTTCCGCTACTAAACAAGCTTGAAATACAGACTTATTTAATTTTTTTCCGGACAATTTCGCATTTCGGGGCTTCAATACAAGACGGACATTACATACGAGCAGCATGGAGGAATTTGGATGTTTTTTGGTGTGTCTTTTTGTTACGAAGACAGTTGGTATCCATTTGCAACCGTTATATGGACATGCACTGCTACGCCGAGACCCCCTGTAACTCAGAGAAGCCACGGAGGACTCTGAAACTTCTCCCAGCCCTTAGTCCACATGAGGGTGTGTAGATAATGAGTGAAATTTCAATTTTGGGTGAACTATCCCTTTAAGATATTTTTGTATCTGTTTACTGTTTGGTAATGATTTGTCAGTCCACTTTCAATACCTATAGGGGCCCACCAGTGGACTCTGGCTTGCAGGCTGGGGGCCACTGGAATATCACCAACATCAGGTGAACATCTGAATATGTCGAATTCCCATAATACATAATTTATATGCATTTTTTGACCATATACCTGAGAATTCATATTGAAATTCCCATCATCTGTGTAGATGACACATGTACACAACCCCTCTCTCGACATCTGACTCATCACCGCAGCAGGGGGAGAGGGCATCTGAATAAGTGTGTTTTCGTGTGTTCGGTGTGTTGACATTTGGGATTCGAACATGATCTGACACCTGGCCCCGGTGTTAACCCTTTGTGCATACCACGCAGATACTGTCACGTTACAATAGCTACAGTGATCCGTGCCTCTGGCCGGCTTGGGGCCGCTGCAGGCAGGGAAAGTTTATCCCGTCTTGTGTCCCTGGAACAGGTGCAGGATTTTGGCATTGATGGTGCAGCTTAGTGCTCAACAGCCGAGAGGGGTCGGAAAATAACATTTTTACTGCACACGCAAGGAAAAGGTCTGAGAAAGAGGGAAGTATGGAGAAAGGGTTTTTACATGTAGGTGGTAAAGGGTAAACTCTCAGTCCAATTTCCCCTCTTAACAAGAATAAATAAATAAAAGGAGAGCCATCTGTTTGTGCACACATCATTTATTGGTCTTTAATACTGGTATCATAATCACCAGCTGTAGGTCAGAGCTCAGCCACTGCTCTATTTACCCTACACCTCTTTCCACACGCCTAACAAGGACATTTACTACTGTGCTACTGCTGTCATCAAGAACACAACTTCATTACAGTCAATTAAATCTGACAACACACGACCCGGGCGTCTTTCGACACGTAACACAAAGGACACTTCTCTCGTTCGCTGGTTTCACAAAGGCCTGAAGTTAAAATGAGCCAACTGCTTTGTCAACACATTAACCTCAGGCCATTTGGTTTGGGAACATTTGTCTGGCCTCACTCACGTCCAAACATGTCTCCGCTGTCGCTCCGTGTTTTTACGAGCTGGCATTAGAAGTCGTTGGCTGGAGATTCCTGCGCTTCCACGGCGGCCGTTCCCCCCCGCGGCCCGGAGCTCTCAGAGGCAACATGGGAACGTGAGGAAACTGGGAGAAGGCCACACACGGAGGACACGCAAGTTTCACACATCAGTTACACACACACACACACACACATGGGGTGGGGGAGATGGGAGGAGATTCCAAGGGGGCCTGTCAAAAGAATGAGTTTGAGTGCTGGGATTGGATGGACTGGGAGAAGGAACCAATTGACACCTGTAGTCCTGGTAAACACAGAGTGCAGGAGCACAGATTTAAACACATGTGTTTAAATGTCCCATTTACACTTGACTTTGAGAGCCCGATGGAGATAAAGTATGGATGCACGGCCTGACGTGATATTTGAACAGGTGCGAATGGTGACAAATAAAACTGGAATCTGAATCTTTCATACACAGGCTCTTATAGGATTAGGATACATATAGAAACAGAGTGGAGAAATCTGCTGTACTGAGACTGTATTTGAATTTTAAAGAACAAATCAAGACTCTGTAAAGATGTTATATGAATGTCTTTAAATTTGTCTCTTCTCTAAAAAGCCTTAAATTTAAGACTTAGACGTGACTTTGCTCCAAATGTAATGAGAGCTCGTCCCTTCCTGTATCTCAGCTCAAACTGTTGAATCCCAAAGGTGCCAGGCAGCTGGCAGGTTTGCTGAGTCAGTATCACCAATACACATAGAGCCAAATACACATCAGACCTAATTAATGGTGTGTAGACAGTTACAGTGTGTATGCAAATATATGAATCTAAATTCAAGGAAGACCACTTCTAGATGCAAAGTCAACACTGTACAGGATGAATTCCTTATTTTCAATCTGCTTCAATCATGCTGATGGAACCAGTTTGACACGATTTCAGCTCTGCAGTATCACACATGATTCTTGGGGAAGGAGCCATCAGAAGGTGACAGTGAGAGTCAAAGATACTCAGGTGATATGATATGTGAGGGGTAATGTTGAGTGAGACGGTCGTTATGGCTTTGCGTCAGGGTTCTATTCATTCATTCTATTCTACTATTCATCCTGAAGGTTTTTTTTATCCATAACGTCGGGCTCAATCTACATTATCCCTCTAATTACACAGCTTACGAGTGAAATAAATAATTTGAGACACAATGTTGATCATGAATACAGATGTTATTGGTTTATAAATTACATCAAATATCAACATAAAATAAATAAATAACATTTATTGGTTTATAAATGAATACATTGGATACATTTCCACCCACAATAATTCAGCAGCGACAAGGAACGTTTCTATTTATAATTTATATTCAAAATACAACTTTTATTGGTTCATAAATTAATAGGCATCAGGTAAATCTTACTCTCAAGTGTAGCCTAAAGTGTTGTCAGAGCGGATCAAGGCAGGTGTGTTATACTTAACAACCATCAACAGACAGTAGAATGTAACGATTGACCAATCAGAATGCGGCATTCACTAGAACTGTGTAATACGATACGATACGATACGATACGATACGATATGTAACTTTAACTTGTATGAGTTGTTTTCGGCCAGGAATATCTGTACTTTAAACAGCTACCAAATACAGGTGTGAACTTTGTCCACCTCTGGATGTGACCAGCCAAAACACCCGACATGTCAGGGACCTGCCACCAGTGTTTGGATGCTGTCGTACGTTTCCATTGCAGCATCATTTCTCCTTTCCATAGCTCAACAATGTGTCAGTGAACTACACACTATCAGTGGCCATCCAACCCATGACTATGCAGTAGTTATTAGGCCTACTAGTATTAGTCCATCATATGAACAATGAGAAAGCTCTATAGTTGCAATTACAGAGATGATCAGAGACTTTTCAAACTTTCCTTTAATGGATTTAAACTGAGAGTGACTTCCTGCATTTGTCTTGAGCCTTTGCCTCTGACAGAGAACGTCTTATGGCCATTTTAATTTAGAGCTGCAGCCTGAACCCATGCTCTGGTGCCACAGTGGGGATTTGAATTATCTGCACCACATCAACCAGGGCTGGAGATATTAGGTCCACAAGACTCTGTAGATGTGTCATTTCCAGACCTTTATAATAAACCCTTCACTGGGACAAATGCTGTTGATCTCTTGTGTTGAAATTCAGTTCATGTGACATGTGTTTACCATGTGTAGCTGTGGCCACACTCTGCAAATTTAGCTTAAATGCTCACAAGTTAAAAAATCAGAGAGCAGCAGATTTGTAAGCCCAGCATGGATGTACAGTGGAGGACGACAAAGACTGTGCTCTGACCAATTTCATGCTGAATGACTTCTAAAGATGCCACCAGTAATATGTTTAGGGTTACATGTTGAAAGTAAGCCCACACACTAACTCAGCAGTCAGGTCTTTTATGGTTTCAGACTGGCAGTAATGTTGCAGCAGCTCTGAGGACCAGAACCATGTTCAGCATGTACTCATGCCTCCTATGAGCCTGGAGATGAAAGAGCCCAGCGAGGGGTATCTGATATCAGCCTATAGGGATTAGAAGGGGATCAAGCTTTAATTCCCTCACCAGCCCAAACGCTCAGCCTTAAATCACAAGATGAGTTTCACATAGGTGAAATTTGTTTTTCTTTTCCATTCAAAGTCAGACCATCAACACACATACATACACAAACCCCACCTCTTACTGTACCATTTGTATTAACATGGTCATACAACTACACAGCAACAGCAAATGTGTTATAGGAAACATTATCTAAATTCAATTTAATAGGAATATATGTACTTTAAACAGCTACTGTATACAGTCTCAGGTCTCAGTCTCTTAACGCTGACATAAAAGTGAATATATATGTGGTGTACTTTTTTTTTCATTTCATTTATTTATTTAAAAAAGGACAGTGTGCAGTGACATTAGTTATTGAAACAATAAAAAGATGGCTGCACCAGATTTAGCGGAGCCGCTAATTTCCATCTGTAGTCCTGTCCTGTAGTACAATTATGATATTGTGATTAGCTGCAATGGAGGCTTTGTGACTGGAAGAACCATTGGTCTCCTATTTCCCATAAATCCATCATCCTCTCATCATTGTATCAATCATGGTTACAATTATATCACTGCAATAAACACTGCTGCTACATTTATTCCATCTCTGCCCTGCACTTGTTCTGTGAGCAATGAGAGTGCTGAGAGTTTGGAGCAACAAGTGTTACACTACTGTAAGACTTGTTTAAATTTTTCAAAATAAAACAGGTCAGATCTGTCTTGGACTCTGGATGGGTTGAAAAAGACCATTAGAAATGATGCTGCTCCTCGATTGGCTTAGGTTAGCCATGCCCACCCAGTGGCAAAAGCTACATGCATAACAAATGACTTCATACTGACATAGTGCATCTAACTCTGCACTTAATGCTACAACTGTTTTTACTGTTCCTTGCTTGTAATATGATGTGGCTCATGAATGCTCAGTGAATATGAATGATAGTATAGGCTGCAATTTTTTTTTTTCGTTGTTGTTTTGGATGGATTGGATGTATGGACACAGATAATTTCTGCTATGAAGTTAAATTATCTGTGCAGACATGGTATTTGTTTGAAAACACCGCCTTTTAATAAAAAGGCAGCAGTGTGAATGTACCTTCAGGGGTCGTCACATGATTAATGGGAGGAAGAACAAACTATGGTCTGTTTTCAATTCTAATCTGTGATTTGAGGTGAGGTGCTGGATCATTTGAACATTTATTGAATGAAACCAAGCGTGAAGTTTGGAAGGAAATTCACTATTTGATGGAGCAGTTAACAACAAAGACATCTAAAATGTGACAGCTAGCCATTTACTGTATGAGACGCCAAAAAGGTTTAATCTGCAATGATATACAGTACAAGTGGATACAGAAAAGGAAAGTAACACTTTATAATAAGTTAACACTATTAAGCATTAGTTAATCATTAAATACTGAATTCATCACTTATAACACATGAATACTCATTAGTATATAACACAGTTAAAAAAGCACTAACTGTTTTTAGAAACTACATATTAATGAGTATCCATACGTTATAAATGAAGAATTCAGTATTTATTCATGCTTAAAGGGACATTGTGTAACTTCTCCTGTTATCTATTCATGAAAATCGATTATTTCGTTCAAAAGTCTGTTTTTCATTAATCACCTCCATCAACAAACTGAAGTGTTCCGGTAAGCTCTGAATTTGCCGCTGCACGTAACGGCATAAACAAGCCTCTATGTAAACAAGTGGTCCGTCAGCACGAGGCAAAACAATACACGTGACAATATGTTGTCATGGCGATGTGGTATTGTTTTACCGTCTTTCTCTGGACTTCTGTGACTAAAATGACATCTGGTTTGTTAGCGACGGCCGTCTGCCCGACTGCAGGTGAATGCAGCATCAGTGTAACGCTCCATTCCTCCTCACTGCGTTACCACGGTGACTTTTCACAGACGCCACCTCCACCTGAGCCGACAGCTCCGGTGTCTCCGCTGAGTTTCCGTGGTTTCCTACCATCACGCTGCCACTGAACGTAAAAACATGGAGACACCACATGGCAGCAGCACCGAGCTTACCCGCTCCATGGAGATATGAATGATATGAACGGCTCATTCAGAGCTGAAAGGAACACTTCACTTTGTTGATGGGGGGATTACTGATTCATGAAAAACAGACTTTTGAACCAAATAATCGATTTTCGTGAATAGATAACAGGAAACGTTACAAAATGTCCCTTTAATAGTGTGCACTTAAAGGGATAGTTCACCCAAAATTGAAATTTCACTCATTATCTACTCACCCTCATGTGGACTAAGGGCTGGGAGAAGTTTCAGAGTCCTCTGTGGCTTCTCTGAGTTACAGGGGGTCTCGGCGTAGCAGTGCATGTCCATATAACGGTTGCAAATGGATACCAACTGTCTTCGTAACAAAAAGACACACCAAAAAACATCCAAATTCCTCCATGCTGCTCAAATGTAATGTCTGTCTTGTATTGAAGCCCCGAAATGCGAAATTGTCCCGAAAAAAAATTAAATAAGTCTGTATTTCAAGCTTGTTTGTAGCGGAAGCTCCTCTAAAATTTGGATGAACCGGGAAGAGGACAGACCCCGGTTCGTTAACCCAGAGAAGCCATGGATAACTCTGAAACTTCTCCCAGCCCTTAGTCGACATGAGGGTGAGTAGATAATGAGTGAAATTTCAATTTTGGGTGAACTATCCCTTTAATATAAAGTGTTACCAAAAATAATATTATACAAAAATGAACAAGAATGGAAAAGGAAAGTATAAAGGCTAAAAGAAAGGAAAGGAGGAGGTGGACAAAAAGAAAAAAATATGTATCTGAGAATGAACCCTTTAAATCAGTGTCAGTGATTAAAGAGGAGAGAGTGAGATCTGGCCTGTGAGATGAAGAGTGAAGAAGAGAGGGAGCCAGAGAGGAGGAACAAAAGGTTAATAACAGTGATGAGCGGGAATTGGCAGGGAGGCCATTAAAAACAAAAGAGCAGGAGGGAGAAGCCAGGGGCTGGAGGTGTACGGTGCAGCGCTGACAGCCTTAAATGGAAAGGTCTGACTTGACTGTACACTACACCACAAGTGTCATAGGCTGCGCCGCATGATGCTTGTCTAGTTGCAGGGAAAACAATCACAGTACTCAGTCAAGCCATTAATAACTGTTTGCGAGTCTGTGTGTGTGCATATGTGTGTGTGTGTGCATCACATATGCCCATTTGTAAGAGTGTGTGTATGTGTGTATGTGTGTGTGCTCCAGGGTGTTAATTTCCAGCGATGGGATGAGTCCTTGGCATCCCAGCGTGATTCATATTAAAAGTCAATTGGCCTTAAAATTTGGCCAGACCCCCAAAGTCTGCAGCGGCGAGACGTAGCTGTCAGCTAATGGCACGGCGAGCCCACACTCATACTGGCTGAAATTGAATCTGACCACAGAAGCCAATGGGCCAGACAGTGTCACAACGACTGACCATTACGCCGTTGATGACATCCTCCCTGCGATCCGGCGCACGCTTCCCCCCTCGCCCGGCACGCTGCTGCTACCGCTGGCCAGTTGGTAGCGTGTTGCCCACAAGCTCCCATCTGTGACACATTGAGATTTATGGAGAATAAAGCTCCCAAAAGAGCTCTTACATCAAACTGTATGAACTGTTTTGGTACAGGAATGCACCAGCACTGCCGTACGTATACGTGCAAGGGCCGTGCGCATGTGTTGTCTGTAACCTCTTGGCCTGTAACATTAGCGAGAGCTATCAGCATCTCCTTGCTCTTAATTTTTCGCCTGTGTGCCTGTGTGCTGAGGTATGTCAGTGCTGGCTGGGAAATAGAAAGAGATGAAAGCAGAGAGGCTATTACCCTCCTGCTGCTGCTGTGATTTCACTATAACCTCAACTATAATTACCGTGCACGCTATTTTGCAGCAGCACCAAACTTTACCACTTAGGACCAGAGCATTTGTTTCTGGTTCAAAAACTTCTTGTAATCTCCTCCTTAGGCCTGCCATGATTTAGCCTGATGAACAAAAAAGGGCTGGAAAGTAAAGGCTGAAAAAGTTGGAAGTTGTATTCATTTCTGCGCAGACATTACTGTGAGCCGCTTGCAGGACTTCAACTGTGAAGCCTTGGATGAGTTAAATGATGAGTGTGAAAGGTGTCAGAAAGAAGATCCTGTGCACATTAAAGCAGAAGTAAGCGATCCGGTGGTTTTGGCTAACTTCCTGTCAGCCGATGGAGTTAGCAGTCCCCGCCCTCGTCCCTACGTCACCACATTCACGCACATCCCTTGGCTGCACACACAAAGAGGACCGCCCCTTTATGCCGTTCTCTCTCCTCATTGGATAAAGGTTGTAGGATACAAGGAAAGTTTTCTCCTGGGCTTACAGCAGAGCAGAGTGACTGACAGACCCGTGTTTCAGACCAAACACTCTAAGTGATTGCTGTCGGAAGATACAACTATTTAAGACTTATATTAACACAAACATTCCGCTTACTTCTGCTTTAAGTCAGAAAGACAGGGCTTTTATTTTGAAAACTGATTAGCTGCCTGTACTTATGGCAGTGATAGGTGTAGTAACCCTTTTATTTACCAAAAGAATCACAGCAGCTGATTGAGTGAGTTTGATGACGCCTGAAAATGAAAAGAGTATCCAACAAAGTTTCCAACAACAACAAAGCCTGATTTCACTCTCATGGTTGTTGCTTCAATATCTAAACAAAACCCAAATCCTTTTCAAAAGACGGTCTATTTTCCAATATAAACACTATACACACATTCACTTCAGCCACACGGTCATAAAAAATATGTGCTTCTGTTATCAGCTGCACCTGAGACTGATTACCTGCTGAATCAATGACACTTCGCATCAATGCTTGATGCTTGGGATGGTCACCAAAATAAAACACAAATATACTTGACTTACAATAGGCTATTTGAGTCAGTACTGATTTACATGTAATGGCAAGCTATAAGATTGCCAATAGAGGAAATTGATAATTAAAACAAACCAAAAAACAAAAAGCATATTTTGGTTTTTACTTGAACAAACTTGTTGGGTGAAGATCAGATATATTAAACTTCTGATACACACAGATGACCTACTAAAATAAACAGTGCTGTTGTCGGGTCTATTCAGTTTTAGTAGACTGTTGGTTTGAACAGTTGGTTAAAGAGGCAGCCTGTGGTGAAAGTGTTTCTGACGCCCTGCCCAGTGACAAACTCAAGGGGACAATGTGAAAAACAGTTTGTATGAAGAAAACATCTATAAATGCCTAACTGGCAGCATGTCAGAGCTCAGAATATGTCCTGATAAACAAAGGAAAACAGAGAAGATCTTCTGTAGTTTCTGGTCTTCTCCACCACTGAGAGCTCACACACACAGTGATGGGACATCGGTGGCGATGCAGATGCCCAGTATCTAGTACAAGGACGCTTCCATCCCAACAAACCACTGACCCTCTGGTTAGTGGACCACCCATGTTTTCTGTTCTCTGTCCTTCATCCCCTCTCTCTCCTCCCCCCTCCCATCCACCGCTCTTTCTCCTTTGCTTTTCCGTTGGATCCATCTCGGTGGCAGATGTACGGGGCCCGGGGCAGCACAGAGCCTTTGTTAACGTTTCATTCTTCTCTCACCCCATGACAGCACTGAAACCCTCTGGACTGTGGAAAAAAAACAGCTTTGCCTCCACTCTTTCCTCCATTTAGTCCACACAGCCACTCAGCTGAAGACAGAGATGATGCTGCCTGGCCGTTCAGGTCAGGGTTGATAATTCCACGTTTACAGTAATGCATTTCCAACAGGTCGTTATAGGGATAATCTTTATAGGACAATTCTCATTTATTTCCAAGAAGTTTATCTATCTGTCTTAAAAAAAAATACAAACAATAAGTGTGGAATAATTTTTCTGAAGATCAGCTGACTTTTAGCTGCTGCCGCTAACTCACGGAGTTAAGGTGTCTGTCCATCCATCATCCTTGCAATGTTACATGCTAGCATGTGGCTAATGCCAACACCATCAATCACCCTGGCGCTTTGCTAGCACATCGGCAATGTATTAACCATTAATCTCATCAGTGCCGTCTTTCCACATCATTTCGAGGCTTTGCCATGATTCCTAGGACTAATTTGATGGTAATGAACCCATCGACGCGCAGTGCTTGATGAATACATTGATAAATCACCTTCTGCTGCGATTTGGACAGGCCACATCTGATCCTATTAGATGATCTCCAGCCCTCAGTCTGTTAAATATGCATGTAAAAGCTGTGTATAAACTGACTGATGAATTAGATGTGATGATACGATAGTTCAGGCCTTCATTTGTCAGCACTTCCTGTATGTTGGCAACATGAGTCTACTCAGTTTAACTGCCCCTTCAGCTCTACTTTCTCCATACACTGTAAGTTCAGTTGTTTTGTACCATAAGGTGAGAAATGAACAAGTGTCTCTTCCACTGAAGTCTATCAAAATACTTAATTAGGAGGGAGAGAAGAATGAATCATATTGTATCATAAACATGATATAGAAGCAGTTCACATTTTCAATTCAATGTGAATTAATATTTTAAAGGTCTGTTACTGTATCAAATTAAATGTCCATGTGTTTGATTATACAGTAGCTGTTCTAGGTTCTATATTAATACTGTGAAAACATCAAAGCTTCAGTCAACAAATAAATGCACACAGCCTGTATTCAGAAACTGTGCCTTAAAATAGTTCCTAAGGGTTTCTGTAACTTTGTGATGTCACAACAAAGCAGCACCATCATCCATCCAAACCTTCAGGATTTCCAGAGAAAAGTCTGAGAGAGGAGATGTTAAAATACACTGGTGGTGAAAGCAGACACTGACTTTGGGGTTTATGTGGTTTAAGTGTGGACACACTCGAATGCCTCTGTTACACAATGAGAGGCAACATACGCAAGTACAACAGCTTCAATCGTGTGACCACATTCAAATTGTTGGTTTGTAGTTTTGACATGCGACTGCAGCATTACTCCCACAAAGCCCACAGATCAAAGGTGATTAGTTATTCAGTCAATCACAGCAGGTGGTCAGTATCTGGGGATCAGTGGCTGGTTATGTCAGACAGTATCTCCTCCTCCTCATAGGTGTTGCACATTTTCCATCACTAGTTTAACGTGTGTCAGTGCAGTAAAGCTGCAAGTGACAATGACAGTCACAACATCTACACTGCATCAGTATGTGAGGATCAACATGTGAATGGATGACATCAGACTGAAGGAGCTGCTGCACACAAATCAGGTTTGTCACCTCAACAGTTCATATAGGCATCAGCAGAGCAGGGAGAGTCAAGTGCAGGAGCCGAGGCTTCTGGCTCATTTTAGAAGTATGAACAGTGAGTACATGTTTGTGAAAGTTGCAAAACTGTAGCATGCACCTTTGCTTTGGTAGAAATTTTCAAAGTTTTTAAATTTAAACACTTATTCAGGATATTCTTATATGTTGGTTGATCATCACTTCCTGGTTTGTCCATTGTCCCCTTCAATATTTCATAAATCTTGTCAGCTGGCCATACAGAATTTGTAATGTTAAAGCAGAAGTAAGCGATATTTTTGTGTTAATATAAGTCTTAAAGGGATAGTTCACCCTAGAATGATATTTCGCTCATTATCTACTCACCCTCATGTTGACTAAGGGCTGGAAGAAGTTTCAGATTCCTCCGTGGCTTCTCTGAGTTACAGGGGGTCTCGGCATAGCAGTGCATGTCCATATAACGGTTGCAAAGGGACACCGGAGCTCTTCGTAAAAAAACACACACAAAAAAACATCCAAATACCTCCATGATGCTCGTATGTAATGTCCGTCTTGTGCTGAAGCCCCAAATTGCGTAATTGTCCCGAAAAAAATTAAATAAGTCTATATTTTAAGCTTGTTTGTAGCGGAAGCTTCTCGAAGCTCCTCTTCCTGGTCCGTCCAAATCTCGCGTGATTTGCGCCGGCGTCAGCATGCGTCAGTGCGGTTACTGCGAATCACGCGAGATTTGGACGGACCAGGAAGAGGAGCTTCGAGAAGCTTCCGCTACAAACAAGCTTAAAATATAGACTTATTTAATTTTTTTCGGGACAATTACGCAATTTGGGGCTTCAGCACAAGACGGACATTACATACGAGCATCATGGAGGTATTTGGATGTTTTTTTGTGTGTGTTTTTTTACGAAGAGCTCCGGTGTCCCTTTGCAACCGTTATATGGACATGCACTGCTATGCCGAGACCCCCTGTAACTCAGAGAAGCCACGGAGGAATCTGAAACTTCTTCCAGCCCTTAGTCAACATGAGGGTGAGTAGATAATGAGCGAAATATCATTCTAGGGTGAACTATCCCTTTAAATAATTATATCTTCCGACAGCAATCACTTACATAGAGTGTTTGGACCGAAACACGGGTCTGTCAGTCACTCTGCTCTGCTCTGAGCCGAGGAGAAAACTTTTCTCGTATCCTACAAGTTTTATCCAATGAGGAGAGAGAACGGCATGAAGGGCTGTGTGTGCAGCCAGAGCCAGTCTGGTGCAGCCAAGGGATGCGCCTGAATGTGGTGACGTAGGGACACGGGCGGTTATGGTGCGTTCAAGGCAACTCGTAACTCGTGTTTTTCCGACCTGTGAAGTCGTACCAGTTTGATCTGGTGCGAGTTTACAGGTCGGAAGTTACGAGTGGCCGTTATAGTGACTTTCACAGGTAAAACAGGTCGGAAAAACACGAGTGGGATGCCTGGAACGCTACAAAGTCGTAAGTCGTGACTTGAAGCTGTAATTTACGGTTTCAAAAGCCTGCCTGGAACGCAGCATTAGCCAAAACGACCGGATCGCTTACTTCTGCTTTAATGTTTTGTGTGACAACCGGATACTGAAAAGAAGAAGGTATAAAATACCCTAGTGGCCTTAAAGCCCCAGTGTGTAACTTATTTGGCTTTTTATTAGCAAAAATCAAACATGTCTTTCATAAATACGTATTTCACTAAAGTGGAATCACACCCGCATACAAATGAAAGCTTTCTGGTACCTTAGAATGAGTTGTTACAAGTCGTTACCAATATACAAGGGGCGGCACACCGAACCGAGGCGGCCATGTTGCATCGCCATTTTTTACGTTGAGTGGCAGCGTGACTGTAGGTAACCATAGAAACTCATCAGAGCTGTCAGCTCGGGGAGAAAGTTTTCCAGGTAGCGCCTGTTAAAACTGTCACCACTGTGGAGGAAGGACGGAGACACTGGTGTTGCATTCAGGTGCAGTCAGGCAAACGACCGTCGGCAAACCAACCGGATGTCATTTTACTCCACCAGAGAAAGACGGTAAAACGTGGGTCAATAAACAATACCACATCACCATGACAACATATTGTCACGGCAGTATTGTTTTGCCTCGTTCTGGCGGACCACTTGTTTACATAGACGCTTGTTTATCCTGTTACATGCAGCGTCTGTTGTCTGTCTGATGTCTGCCCCATTTCACCTGAATGCAACATCAAGAATATGTTCAGATATGCAACTGCACCGCTAGATGGGGGGAATTCCTACATACTGGGGCTTTAAGGTTTCCCAGATACATTTAGAAATTGAAAGTCAGCTATTGGATCTTGAATTCTTGGCAAGACAATGGTTTGATACGAGAGGCCACACAGAAGGAAACAGCAATTTGGACCAGCTGCTGATGCTACAGACCCAGCACTCCACACGGTGAGGTCCTGCAAACCACTTCTATTACCAGATAACACAAAAAGAATAAGACACAGTCAGGAGAGAGAAAAAAAGGGAATGGCGTGCTCGACTCTAGTGTAAAGATAAAACTGGGTGCCGGCTCAAAAATCGAAACACTGAAAAAACTGAAATGGCAGCACTCACAAAATAAACTTGAAATATTTATTTAACGCACAGCAGTGCCTGACGGACGCGTTTCAGCCCTTGGCTTTCTTCAGCGTGAGCACAGTCAGGAGAGAGACAGTTATAGAGATGTAGCAGAGAGAGCAGATAGATACAGTAACTTTGCTCTTTGTAAACGGTCTGCTCTGATTGGTCTGTTCTCAGATTGGTGACATGTTGGATTTGATCCTCTTCTGCATGTGGCTAGTTAGCCAGCATCTGTTACCATGGTGATACCCCAGCTCTGAGACAGTTTGGTGATACCACAAACTCTGAGTGAAATAACAAGGTAAATGGATCACACACAACACACACTATACAGAACAACTCATACTATAAAATGTCAAACCACCACTGTGCAAACTGAGTGTTGGTCTTTGGCCAACTGAAGGGCCAGTAGCTATACCTCACACTGTGATGACATATGAACTGAAGTGAAAGATAGCACAGTAGGCTAGTGATGAGCTTTAGACTGACAGGATCATGTCCTGGATCAGTGCAGTTATTACACACACAGTTTGTTGGGAAACTGCTACATTGTGAGAAGTGTCAAAAAAGAGGTTCTGCTCCTATAATTAGATTAGAGCAGCAGCTCTAAGTATGGAGAGCTGGCACACACACACATATTATATCTCTTACACACACGCTGTTTGGCAGAAACCTCATATCATAATCTCATAATGACCATATACTGCTTGTGTGTGAAGACACAGAAGTTTAGACTCACTTTCACTTTCACTGGTATACACATATACATGCATATGTACAACACTTTAATATGATACTATATAAAACTTAATTCAATATAATGTAATATAACACTTTAGTTACAGTTTTGGAAAGATATGGGCTGAGTTTTAAAAGAGGTAGTTGTATCCTGCCTCATATAGTTGAGGGTTTTTTTTCCTGAAAATGCAAAAAGTCCACAGTCCCACCATAGACACCATATCCAGAAATTCATCTTTGATTTCACTGATTAGCACGTATCTTCTTGAGCACAAAAAATAATTCTTGGTTTATTTGTTTGTTTGTTTCCAGAGCTTGCAACCAGCAACCAGACCTCACTGGCTTGTTCTAACTCTTTGGTCGTATAACCAGACATGAGGGAGGATGATTCTGTAAAACCAAACCAAACAAATTAACCCTCATTTGATCTGTTTAATTTCTCCCTAAACCCTTAACACAAAGTGAACATCAGTGATTTCCTTTTTTTTTTTTTTTTACATTTTGTATTGAGTTGTCTATTACATTTGATTAAAAAAAACAGCATATTCTGTGTGTGTGTCTCAGTGTCTTAATAGATGAGTCCCAAGCAGCCGTCCTCTATCAGCCTCCACACTCAGTTTCTATGCTAATTCAGCAGTTTATGGTCCAGAACATGTGAAGCTTTTGTGTGGAGCAGCTTTGACTGATCACAGCCTGACAGCTTCAATGTGTGTATGAGTGCACACTTTATTATTATTGGTGGGAGGAGCCAGGAGTTGGCCAGCTCCGTCCCCGATGAGCAGCTGAGTCTGCCAACACACACACACACACACACACACACACACACACACACACACTCTCTGGGCTCCATCCATCACTCTGATGTTAATTGTTACAGGCTTAAATAAACCTCTATTACCACCTCTTAACACACGTGACCTTGTGTAATGTGTGTGAATACAACAGCAGGGAGTGTGTGTGTCCCAGGAGCATACTGTTTGTCAGATGTTTTTCTACGCGCGCAGCCTGAATTAACAGAGTGTGTGTTGTTCCTCAGAATTAGCCAGGTTGGCACAAACCCACAACACACACATCATAACCACCATTGTGTTTTATGACTATACAGACATGTGCTGCTGTTTAACACACTCCTCTCCTTGCAATGTGGCTCAAAGCAGGTCTGTTTTATTTAGGCATGACCCACCACACCACACCGATCTAACACCGGCATTAAAGGGATAGTTCAACATTTTGGCAAATTGGCCCATTGCCATAATCCCTATAGTCATAGCAGTAGGTTCATTACCTTTAATTGACGGTGCAAGCTATTTTTAGAACGGCGGAGCAGAGCCGCGAGCTGCTAAGAGCTACACTACGGAGGCTCATGGGATTTCTTGGTTTCCCTCATCAAACTCATCAAATACACAATCCAACAACTCCACAACGCTCTGGTGGACAAGTTGTGACCTGCACATTCACCACGCTATGAGATAATAACACAACGTTACCACACAGAGTTGTTTTAGAGGGAAATTCATGCAAAACAGCTTCCTCTTGAGGGAAGTTTTTCGGCAAGCAGTCTCTATATTTGCCTCTAAAACAACTCTGTGTGGTAACGTTGTGTTATTATCTCATAGCGTGGTGAATGCAGGTCACAACTTGTCCACCAGAGTGTTTTGGAGTTGTTGGATTGTGTATTTGATGAGTTTGATGAGGGAAACCAAGAAAGCCTCCGTAGTGTAGCTCTGAGCAGCTCACAGTCTAGCCGACAAATAAACAAACCTACTGCTATAGGGATTATGGCAATGGGCCAGTTTGCCAAAATGTTGAACTATCCCTTTAATGCCAACAAAGCTTGTTTGTTTGGCCTCCATGTCAACTTTAAGTGAACTATATTCTTCAGTTGCTTCATGACGTAATTGTGAATAACGCAACAGAAGGATAGGTAACAGTATTTGCTGATGTTTTTTTCTTAGTGTCCTCCAGGAAAGACTTGTGTTCTTAAAAAGGTGAAACATTGCAGATTAACTCCACTGGACTGCTGCAACTGCTCAGAAATCTTATTTAATATTCATGGCTAAAATAAATAATGTAACTAAGCTTTGACTGAATAGAAGAGTATCAATCCCCAATGCAGTGATTAACCTCTTCTAAAGTTTGAATGGAACTGGATCTGCATACATCTGATTTGATTTCTGGCACCTGAATGAATGAACTTTTCTTAAAATCTGCCACAAGAACAATCAAACCGCAATGCAAATGCAGCAACACATGGTGTCGGCCTGTTCAAAGTATGAGAGACAGGTCTCAGCTGCAGCCTCCACAACATACGTGTGAGTCCTGTGACAACATTTATATCAGACTGAGGTGTAAACTTGTCTATGATGCTGATGATGTCTTTTCTATGAATAAGGTGGTGGCGTCTTTTCTATGAATCAGCGGGGGCAAGTGTCCTTTTCTCCGTTCCATTATTAACAGCTCACTTTGTGGAACACACATTACAGTAATAACAACAGTCACCAACGGTCAACTGCCGCTTTTTATTTCATGAACTTTTAATTTAGAGAAGAGACTATGAGATGAAGTAAATCTGTTGGTCTAAAATTTGCTATATCTCTGTCTGTCTTTATTTCTGGTTGATTGTAGCCTAAAAAAGAGAGAGATGTAAAATAAAAAGAGAAAAGAGTGTAGCTCTTTTCATCTAGCTTTGGGTTAATTGATAAAAACAGAAGAAATGACTTGTGTGATGGTTTATAGTAGTTATATAAATGTTGTGGTGCAATAACAGGGCAGGTCAGAGTTTGTTTAAATCTATAAGGTTTAATGAAATTATATTGTTAGATTTGTGTCAGTGCTCTGTAAGGTCACTCGTTATACGTAATATTGGTGGGTTTTATTCTTTGGTTTTTATGTGTGTGTGTGTGTGTGTGTGTGTGTGAGAGAGAGAGAGAGAGAGAGAGTGAACTGTGCACTAACATTTGAACTCCGTGCTCACATCTAATCAGTGTTTCCATTTTGGAAAGCAGCTTTTACTGAGACCCTGGAGGCTACGCACACACACACACACACACCTAATACAACCTAAAGTATATTAAGACCTGCAGGCGTTCCTGTTCTGCCTGTGTGACATTTCCAGTGTGGATAGGAACAGAGAGTGGACTGACCCCTCTGAGCTGTCAATCAAACAACAAAGTGAAAAAAGAAAAACAGCTCAAGGTCTCCGTCTTTTATTTTGAAAATACTCCCAGCTCTCAGTACTGCAGACACCTAACCAGATAGAGTCAGATACATTTTAATGTTCAGTTTTTACTGAGGCTGTTTCAGTCAGAGCAACTGTAAGATGATTTCATAGAGAGCGTCTGTCAATTAGCCTCAATTAAGACGGGGAAATATCACTTCCTAAGAGATGGGACCTTTAAAAGCAACTGTAAATCTCGCCGCTGTTGACTGACCAGTGGTTTAACTGATGACCCTGTACATGTACTCCTGGGTGTGTCAGTACAAGATGACATCACTGGACGAGAAGCACTACTGTTCATGTTCTTCAAAGACTTTTGTGTTTCTGTGGGGAAGTGACAGCTGACTGGCCCAAGAGTAGAACGCTCAGAGCCAAAGAACATGACAGGAGAGACCACAAATCTGAGATAATAGGAGAGAGTAAAATAGTTAAGAAAAAAAAGGACGTGAATAAGGTCCAACTTACTGTAAATCAGCCTCCTCTATTTCTTCACTTGAGTCTGTGGCTTTAGTGAGGAGACCCAGGGCCAAATAAGATATTTATATCATTATCTACTTTGAATTATATGTTCTTAAAGGCAACAGCTGTTCCATTTTATATAAGTATATTAAAGGTGCATTCACAACGGACCTTTTATTTTTATCGCTGTCACTCCAATCGCTCCTTTGTCACCGGCACCACCGGGATTACGGCAGCCAATCAGTATTGAGCGGCAATCGACTGACGACCAGAAAAATGACGTCGACTTGGGATTTCTCATCTCAAACGACAAGCGATTTTTCGCTCTGTCGCTCGGAGCCCCAGCGATTTTTCGCCTGAGCGAATAATCGCTCAGTCGCCTGTTTGAATTGACTTAATATGTACACTCCTCACCAGCGACAAAAAATAAAAGTTTCAGTGTGAACGCACCTTACTATTGTTGTCATTATGTGCATAAAAACTGATGTTTGCCAGATTATGTTTTCCTTCAACATATTTATCTTTCCTTCAAAATTTGGCGGTTAATTATCTTATCTTCATATGTTCAAACATTACAAACTAAACACATGTACTGTAGTTCAGGCTAGACGGTTAAGAGTACTTGGTTAAATTTCACTGCTTCCTGATCAGACTTTCCCATCCTCAGACGAAAAGCTGTGGCTTTAGAAACTACCCCAGGACTATCAAATTCCCCTCCTCCCTCCATTCATTCTTCTCACCCTATAGAGTTTCAAGGCTCAAGTTTTTTTCAAGTTTTTCTTAACTTTTTATGATCTAATTTTGACCTTTGACACGTTTAAGTCCGACTTTTTTTTCTTTTTTTTAGAGCATGGGAAAGTAAAACTTTAATCAGACATTTACAGTGGTTTCTACTATCCCAGGGTAATAGTAATACTATCTATACTGTAGTACTACTATCTATATTCTATCAGACTAACTAAGAATCAGACTAACTCTATGTGCCAGCACTGGTCAAGTCTCCTGTGCTGTGAG
Source organism: Trachurus japonicus (assembly GCF_045865225.1). Taxonomy (NCBI): domain Eukaryota; kingdom Metazoa; phylum Chordata; class Actinopteri; order Carangiformes; family Carangidae; genus Trachurus; species Trachurus japonicus. The sequence continues at coordinate 30,343,783 of NC_140921.1, read as the reverse complement.
CTAAGAAGTCTGTCTCACTGTGAAGCATCTTCCACTGGATGGATGCTCATTCACTCTGACTGTCTGTACTGCAGGAATAATGACATGATACATCACTGCACTGAGAGGAGCCTCATGTTTAACACACACACACACACACACACACACACACACACACACACACACAGGCTGTCTCCCAGCATAACTAATGGGGACGTTTCATGGTGGTGACAGCGAATGGCGTGTGTGTGTCTTTCTGAGCATTACGGCTGTTACGGTAATAATGAGAACAAATGAGAGCCATCCATTTCCTGCCTGGCTGCTGATTGGTCCTGATGGCCAATATGGTGCCAGGCAATCCATCTTGGAGCCACTCCCCCTAACGACCGGCTGGCGACCCGCTGGGAGATCATCAGCCAATGAAACGGCAGCTAACCCTCCCCAGGGCTGAGGAGGAGGAGTATGGAGCCAACACAAAAATAAAGCACTGACTCACTATATACTACCACTACAACTACTGCTGCCAATACACTTCATTGGCAAGGTTTATTGGCAAAATCTGAATATACTTCCCATGAATATATTTGTATAATCGCTATAAAATTAAAATTTGTTTGGTTTCTGTAGCCTCATAATTATTCTCTTATATAGCAAGGGTCTTGCTCTAGAGAGTGTTGCCGTCTTGCGCCGCCATGTTTGTACGGCAGCCTGAACGGAACGCTGGATGTCAAGTTTTCCCCCTCATTTTACACACTGGACCTTTAATATTTGTTTGAATTTACACACTTAATTTTCTTATACAACATAACATACTGTCACTTAACAGACACTATAGCCAGGCTATGATGAAGACCGTAGTGTCACATGAGTAACTGAGTTAAGAAAATCAGTACAGTTCAATAGAGAAAGACACTGGACTGTGTTATAACTCCATAACCAAAAATGTGACATCCAGTAAGTTTGGGATATTTTATCATTTCTGTTTCCTCCATTGATTTCAATTTGTTTCAGTCCCCTGCTCCCACCAACAGTAGGGGCTGCTGTCTGCGGTTGTTGCACAGCTCTTATCCAGCTGTAAAACAGATGTGTCAGTCTTCAACCAGGCCAGCAGTCTTTATTACGTTCCCATGTCACACAGGACCCACAGCCCTCTGTCACACAAGTCAATAACATGACCACCAGGGGGCCTCCATGACTCAATGTTAACACAGTTAAGGAGTGTGTGTGTGTGTGTGTGTGTGTGTGTGTTGCTGTGAGACACACACGAGTCCCATTTTGACTGTGAAAAGGTAGCAAATCCACAACATTGAATTATACTGTATATTTAGCCCTGTGTGAGGATAACTAGCAAACTAGATTATATCTTATAATCAACAGAATGGTTAGTCTGCTGTCTGGGCTCATCCAGTAAGAGAAGCACTAAATGAACAAAGTGTGACCCAAGAACACGTCTAAGGTGACAGATATTGTTTCCCTACATAAGCCTGTGGGTAATAATAGCTTTGACACAATAAAATTCAAGAAGAGTGAATTAGAGAGAGAACTCCTCTGTCATGGGGTCCTTTAATGATGTTTGAGTTCCAAACTGCAAGGAATAAAGAAGTCAGTGGCGTAGTCAGGAAAATCTTTTTGTTGTGATTTATTGTGTCTTAAGATGTAAAAACTATTTAAAAAAAAAAAATGCGGGTAAAGAACACAACAACAGAGTTCTTCACACAATTCTTCTCTGGGCCATGCAGCCCCATTATAAAGATATGGCTCCTCCCACTGAGCCGGAGATTTACCCACAAATAATAATCAATACATAAATTTAAAATCTGGTCTAATGCCACAATTATAAGTTATTTCACAATTTCAGTTATTTTTTATTCAGTGGCAGGCAGCATTTCACTTCCATACAAACACATGTTTTATACAAAAAGAAAAAAAAATCACAACCAAACTGTTCAAACACATGACAAAAAAAGAGGAAAAAGAAAAACATGCAAAATGACCATATATATACATCAGATAAGTTTAAGTGCTTGCATCAATGAAAGCAGGACCAGGACCAGCGATGGTGGAAAATGAATGGAGGACAGTAGAAACGAGTTTGTGTGTGTGTGCCCGCTCAACTCTCAATTACCTGCAGGCTATGTAGTATTCACTAGACTCAGACAAAGAGCATCTATGGCCTAGACCTGTCCTCTAAGAATATTTCTTAGGTGGAGCTTTAAGCCTATAGATGCCAGCCCTCGAAAGAAAAAGTAAGAATTAGCAGCTTAAAGTAATCATAACTCTTGAAACATTATATTTACATTAGGCCAACTAATGTATAGAGGGAAATACATTAAGAAGATTATACCTTTGAAGGCTTATACTGTACATGCTACTTAAACTGATCTGCAGTGACGTTCATGTTTTTTTTATTTTTACACCCCTTTCATACACAGGAAGTGTGTATACTGATAATGTGACATCAGCTTGCCCTTTATGTGCAGTGAAATGACTCCTTTCCAGACACAGAAAGACATTAATCAAAATGAAGAGACTTCCTGTTTAACTCCCTGTCTTCTCTTGTCAGCTGTCCCATTTAACTGACTCTCATCTTGAACTGATGAAGAACAAGCTGGACTCAGTGACAGTGGGTATGAAGGCGCCCTGCCGTGAGCTTAACCAGAGTCACACTGCTTTCAATTCAGTTCAATCTGTCTACCACTAATGATTAACCTGGAGCTAAACTCATGGGAAGGAAGGACAAGCAAGGTCAGCACACATGCACACATGCACATATATACGCACGTGATGAAAACTGGAAGTGGTATCAGACATTAGACAGGTTCTTAAAAAATAAATATGTAAATAAAGTTAAATATATGAATGTAGACTTGGAAGCTATGAATTGATAAATAAAGAAATGAATACCTTATGTTTTATTTTAAAAATATTTCAGGGGACTTTTAATATTCTCATGTGTGCTGATCTGAATTTGTGAGATAACCACACCCACTCATTTATTAATGATATAAATACAAATAACTGGGAAATAAATGAGGGATAAGAAAATAAAAGTCTCCAGAAATAAATTAAAAAGTCATTAAAAAAATGTATTCATTCAGCAATTTATTTATGTGTGTATGGGACTCTTAGGATTAATAAAGTGTACTTATGTGTCTTTACTTAATACTGATTTAGATGACATCAATTCATATCCAGAGTGTCCAGACCAGACCACCACCACCTGGAGCCATTTGGGGTCCAGTGACTTGCCCAAGGACACTTTGACATGTGGACAGGAGGAGCCAACTCTGTGATTAAAGGACGAGCTGCTCTACCTCCTGAGTTCCACTGAGCTTCCTGTCTGGACAAGAAAACCAACAGAGGAGACTGACCTGACCCTCTGAATGAACACATTTAAAGACATTACCCTTATACTATGTTTTCTGTGACTACATTGGCAGATACAGCCAAAGGACAAACACCACAGCCTAGTGTGATAGGAAGGTATTGTCAAACACAACTGATCTCAGATGAAGCGTCTGGAATGAATTATTGTTATATAATAATTACCACAACGTTTATTCTAATGTTATATGTCTGTAAGGATAATAAAGTGATACATCCAAAAGGTCAGAGATCAACTTCACTGTGATATCATACTGTAGCCTTATGTTTTTTTAAACACCTCTGGTCATTATCCACCACTGTAACACAGGAAGAAAAGTTTGTGACCATATTTGCTGTAGCCTAACTTGGGTTTTTGATGGGGGAATAAAGCTGTAACAGGGGGATTCTAGTTACTGAATAGAGTAGATCTTTTTCCCTAATTAAAACCAGGAGAGTCTTAACAGAACCATAAAGCAGAAGAATAATGGTGAAGTCATTACAAATCAATGCGAAATCTGATATTTTGGTGAAAATTGGTGTCACTACACATAACTCACTAAATGTGTCCATTAAAGGGATAGTTCAACATTTTGGCAAATTGGTCCATTGCCATAATTCCCATAGTTTTAGGAGTAAGTTCATTACCTTTAATTGTCGGTGCAAGCTGTTTTTAGAACGGCGGAGCAGAGCCGTGAGCTGCTCAGACCTACACTACAGAGGCTAATGGGATTTCTTGGTTTCCCTTATCAAACTCATCAAATACACAATCCAACAACTCCAAAACGCTCTGGTGGACAAGTTGTGACCTGTACATTCACCACACTATGAGATAATAACAGAACGTTACGAGACAGAGTTGTTTTTGAGGTGCAATGCAGAGACTGCTTGCTGAAAAACTGCCCCCGACGGAAATGCGCATCAGTGGTTTTGCATGAGTTTACCTCAAAAACAACTCTGTCTCTGTAGGTCTGAGCAGCTCGCGGCTCTGCTCCACCGTTCTAGAAATAGCTTGCACCGACAATTAAAGGAAACAAACCTACTCCTAAAACTACTGGGATTATAGAAATGTAGCAAAATGTTAACATTTTAACTATAAGAAGTTTGTATGCACACTGATGCAAAATATAGCCTATGAAACAATAATAGGTAACAAATATGTATTTAAAATGACACGAGACCAACAAACAATTAAAACTTTTTATTGTGAGATAAAAATGGACATGAGAGGGTAAGAAACATCAGTCACTCACTCATGTGTAATATTGTTATTTCTGTAACTATGACAACAATTACATCACAGTGCTAGATGGCCATGCAGGCATTGTTCTGGAGGGCACAGACAAACCTCAGAGCTTCCATAATAAATCATTTAGAGGGACGTAGCTGCTGTGATTAATTAAATGGTTCACTGGACACTAGATTTTTATAAATAGTAAATAGAAAATATTTTGCGGCCTTGAATTCACCAAGATGGATCCACAGCTCACATGAGAAAACTTCTAATCTAATTAAGGGATGGCGCTCGTATCTGCTCGTGACATACAGTATCGCAGGTCTCAGACCAGCTGGGGATGAATTGTAGGCTAATGGAGTGAGTTAGTGCCAAAAGGAAGGATTTTTTGAACAAACCAGCCTTTCATGCAGCAGAGGTAAAGTCATAGGATTAAGAAATGTGTAATGCAAGGCGGGTGATTGTTACCCAGTGATCACTCCCAGAAAACACTGCCCTGCTTCTTTCAACTGCAACAGATATTCTGAGCACATGATCAGTGAGTGAGGACGCTGGCTGGGGGAGTGTTTGATTGTGGGAGCTGCAAAAAAAATGCTCAAATCTTTCAAGTCCCATATTTAAACTTCTCTTGCACTGTATTTGAGGTGTGGTCTGAAGAAGCAAAATTCATCATCAGCCAGTCAGAAGAGAGGAGGCACAGAGCCTCTCCTCTGACTTGCTGGCAAATTTCAGGTAAACACTCTGAACCCTGCCAGGTTGGATGATGGGTCCAGGTGGGGGGAGTCTGGTACATTGTGTGACACCACAAACTTGCAAAAGTTCTTATGGCATATTAAGTTTCTAATTATATTATTAGGCATGCATATTCACATTAACAGATTTGCTTTATAATGAAGACATTATACAAAATGGGACCTTTTCTCTGATGTGTGCATTACTTGACCTGACACTGAACTGCTGAATTGTCCGTCACTGACACAGTGAACTCTCAGCTCCCCCTGTACTCCACTTAATCCTACCCTATAATCTGCTCCGCTTTCTTTTCCCTCATACCCCATTGCTGTCTTTCCTCTCTCCATTTCCTCATTTCTACCATCTTAACCTTTCTTCTCTTTCCTCTCTTGACCTCCTCACCTCCTTTCACTTCGTTTTCTTCCTTCTTTACTCTTAAGTCCTGTACTCTTCTCTTGTCTCCTCTCCTCTCCTCTCCTCTCCTCTCCTCTCCTCTCCTCTCCTCTCCTCTCCTCTCCTCTCCTCTCCTCTCCTCTCCTCTCCTCTCCTCTCCTCTCCTCTCCTCTCCTCTCCTCTCCTCTCCTGTCTCCTCTCCTCTGCCTTTCTTTTTAAATTCACTTAAAGCTAATTGCTTCCAGCAGGCTTTTCTCTCAGTCCGTCACGCTGCTCTCCGTCATGTGATGACACTGTGTGGGTTTGTTTCTGGGGGCCTGTGGACTGCTGCCCGGCACACTGCACATGAACAGGCCTGACCACTGTAACTTGTCTGACCACGCCTGCTGCTGCAGCCATGAGATCCTCAGCAGTGTAGAGGGGAGCCCTCTGGTTCAGCTGCTTGCTGTTTGGGACTGACTTACTGATTTCTTAAATGGCTGAGGAGGTTTTACTTCCACCGTCGGGGAAAGCCGGTTCGGTAAGTTGAGACTGTCTTGCATGATTCAGACCAGATACAGAGCCAAGGTCATCATCTGACTGATCCTCGATTGTTTCAGACATAGAGTCCCATGGAGCTAATAGCATTTACTACCAGCTTTCAAACTTTTAGAACTGCACATGGGACAAAATAGATCAGTGGCTGCACTCAACAATAGGAAATATCTAAAGTAGGTCATTTTTTAAAATTCATGTGATAAACAAACCTACTCTGTACTTTTTGTCACCAGAAATAGATTCTTGAGGCCTGAGGAACGTGCTGGTGTGACTAATCCACAGTGGACTATCATTTATTATGCAGCTTCTTAAAAAAAAAATAAATTAAAAAGTTGTTTTTACATATAGACTCAAATCCGTTGTGAAAATGTGTCATAGTTTCATAGTTTTTCGCAAGTTCATTGGCTGTGTGGTTGAGTCACTCAGCAGCTGAGTGCCAGTGTTTTGAGTGTTTAAATGCTGCTGAAACCATGAAATGGTTAATCATCATCAAGAGGGTTAGGGTTAACACTGAAACAGATCAGTATTATATGTGTGGGCTTACAGTGTTAGACTACAGATCCCAACATCTACTGTACTGTGTGTGTGTTTGTCTTTATTTTTATCTTTATCACATGGTTGGCATCAACGTCAGACAGCACAGTCACAGTGTGGGAACCCACATTTTAGTGGGGACCAAAACCCCTGTTCCCATGATAGAAGAGAATTGAATTAATTGAAGGTCAGAGGAATGCCCTGACTACTAAAAGTATTTAGCCTAATTGGTTAACTCAGTAACCCCCCTACTGGCCGGACCTGGTGAGATGGAAACACACACTTGGCTCATCTGCGTATGTGCGAACAGTTATCTGACCTCAAAGACAATTTGTAGCTACATAGTAATTACCAATGGAACTGAATGCAACTTGGAGCTCTTAGCTCAAAGTTTAAAGGGATACTGCAACATTTCTTTCTCGTGTCTTGCCTCACTCCCGAGTCCATGACCAGCAGATAGACACCATCCTTTCGACTGCGTGCAGTAACAAGGGAGATACGGGCAGAGCTGGTGTACCGCTAATTAGCTTAGCTCAAACGCTGGAAGTGTATAGGTAGTGTTAGCCTGCCTCCTACCTGAGCTGAAATCAGCAGTCAGAAGCTGATTTCATTTTAGCTCTAAACTCTGTAAATATATCACTTTATCCACATTTCAAACATTTTTAGGCGAGAAAGTAGCCGTTTAGATCAGCAGTGTGTCGTTAATTTGTCTAAATACCAGCTGTTTACAATTTGTTCTGACGAATTTGGCGCTACTCAAGCTAGCCGTTGTGACCAACGCACTTCCGGTTACTTTGATTGATTGATTGATTGATTGATTGATTGTATTTACTTTCACAAAATAAAACACCCGTTGCCCTTTACATACAGAAAACCATGACGATAGAATTTGTGCTTTTACTTTGAAATAGGAAGCTAACCTACCCTCGATGTAGCTAGCTTGAACCAAAATAAACCGTCTTTGCTTGAACCCTCCGTTTTGACTGATCTCGTCCCGTTACCGGCATTTGACCGTTCAAGATGCCTTACCGGAGAGTTTTGTCAGCTCTGAGACGAAGATCGGCCCACCGGTTTCCGTTTAGAGTTTCTGAAGAGTTTCTCTGATGACTTAAGGTGGAGGCAGGCTAACACTACCTATACACTTCCAGCATTTGAGCTAAGCTAATTAGCGGTGCGCCAGCTCTGCCTGTATCTCCCTTGTTACTGCACGCACAGTGGAAAGGATGGTGTCTATCTGCTTGTCATGGACTCGGGAGTGAGGCAAGACACACACAAAAAAAATGTTGGTATATCCCTTTAAGTTTAGCCTGCTGTATATCTATATTAACAATGTTCATTAACTTTGCATCACACAACACAAACCAGTCACCAATGCTATGTTGCTAACAATGTTGCTCATTTAAAAGACATTTCCTTACATCACCTTGTGGAGGGACAAACTGTTTGACATCTGTTTACCTTGCAGGCCTTTTAACGATAGGAGGACCGAGCTTTCTGAACAAACTTGCTAGCTGAGCACCCACCAATTTTAGCCTGGAAACACATAGTTGCAGAGTCCAGACACATAGTAGGAAGGGTTCTCACTGGGGGTGTAACAGTACCAGTGTTGGGCACGTTACTTTAAAAAAGTAATTAGTTATAGTTACTAGTTACTTTCCCCCAAAAGTAACTGAGTTAGTTACGGAGTTAGCCTACATGGTAAAAGTAATTAATTACCAGGAAAAGTAACTATAGTGTTACTTTTTTTTTTTTTTAAATAAAATGCTAAAATATGTGTTGTAACGGGGGAAACAGTAATTTACTTGATTACTCATTACTGAAAAAAGTAGTGCCGTTAGTAACGATGTTTATTTAGTCACGGTTCGGTACGTACCTCGGTTCAGGGGTCACGGTTCGGTGCGGCTTCGGTACAACAGACAATTGAATGTAAAACTAAAAACCATCCTCTGTTATAAAAGTAAAAAAAAAAAAAAAAATAGAATACAAAATAAAACAAGTGCATTAGGAGTCTTATAATACCATTCATTAATTCTAGAGGATAAAAACTTGCACTTGACAACTGGTAACTATTATAATATATATATATATATATAAAACAACAAGAAACTAACATCAGTTTACACAGTTAATTCAGGCGAGATGCCAGTTGCTTTGGTGATGTATTTGGTCCTGTCTGTGTTCATGTCAAGAGGCTTAAGGAGATAAGTTGTTGCACACAACTTGTCTTTTCCGGGGTGACGCCCGTCCGTTATGACAGTTGCTGGCAGCAGTTATGCTACGCCCAACGGGGACGTGATCAGCTCTGGTCTCGCTACCAACCTGTGGGAAAGGTTGGCTGTGAGAAAGACATTTCTGTACAATCAGACAGGGCCGGCTCTAGCCATTTTGGTGCCCTAGGCGAGATTACTCTCAGGCGCCCCCCCCAACAATGATCATAATGATCATAACGATAACATAGCAGTGTATTTCTATGTCCCCTTTGACCCTGAGATACACAATTTGCACAACAATCAGTAAAATTGCATTGAGTAAATCTTGGGTGAAGACATGAAAAAATTAGTCTCTTCACAATCATGAGAACAAACTGTTGTGGTGCTTGAAATGGGATACGAAAGTCTGGGCTTCACAAAAGCAGTGGAATATACTGTATGATATAAGGCGATAAGTGTAGAAAAAAAATTGTGAAATTGCTTTTTGAGCATAAATGTTAGGCCTAACTGTCATTCTCACCAAATGTCTCAAATGTGGGATAACAGAAGCTAAATATTGACTTCACATTACATTTCAAACTTCATGAGATGTGTGTTGCCCTAAATGAGAAATTTTCTCCAAATATCAACTAAATAGACAAAAAACACACACAATATTTAGCCTATATAATGTACCCTATATGTGTTGTCACTGTGGTACTGTTTGAGAGGTAAAAAAAAACTAGTTTGATAGCTCAGCAGGTCTGAATACAGAGCTGGAGCTGGTCTGGAGCTGTGGCCCACTGGCCCTGCTGTCTGACGGGGTGTTCCCACCAAACGCGATGAACGCGATTGAATCGCGCGTCAAATGAAATCGCGTCGCGCTAGACGCTCCAGTTTTGACGCTGGTCCAATATGCAAAAAACGCCTCGTCGCGGCATCGCGTCGCGCGACGAGCCCGCCCAAACAACAACATTTCTCCCACTATTTCATTCTCTGGCAGAGATAACCACTATCGCTGCACTGTTCCTGTCCCTGTAGATGGGACAGGACCAGCGGTGTGGGTCTCTGGCTGCAGGAGGAGGAGGAGGAGACGGCTCCGTGAACTACTGTGTGACTGACCGCCTGTTGAGTGCTTTGGGACGGGGCGGCCGGCTCGCAGCGCCCGCTGGTTGAAAACAGCAGTGATAACGGGCTTTCAGGTCCGAATCTCCAAATCAGAAACGTTTGTAACAGCACCGGAAAAGCAACAGTGAAGAGCTGTGGCTTTGCAGCAGCTAATGGGGATCTGAATAATAAACTAAACTAAACCAGAAAACTTCTAATATTGTCAATAGACTCGCTCTGACTAAGCTGCCAAGGGAACACCAGTACGTCCGTACGTCAGCACGTCGGTGACGATCTCAAAGCTGATTGGCTGTCGCGGCGCGTCTTCACGCGAATTCGCCGCAAAAGTTCAATTATTTCAACTCGAGCGATGAAGCGTCATCGCGCCGGGCGACGCGATGGAGGCGATTTTTCGCGGCCAACGCGTCCATCGCGCCGCGCTATCGCGTCCATCGCATCGCCCGGCGCGATGACGCGACTAATCGCGTGTTTGCATTGACTTTACATGTAATCTCGACGCGCGATGAAGCGTCATCGCGTTTGGTGGGAACACCCCGTGAGCAGGCTGAAATCTCAACTCTCTCTTCTTTTTTCATAATCTTCCTCATCAAATGAGTCAGAACTTTAAACCTCTGAAGCACCGTCATCATCCTCACTGCTTCTCTGTCTCTCTCTCTCTCTCTCTCTCTCTCTCTCCCTCTGAACGACTCTGCTGTTTCGAAGCGCTTCACAGTTGTTTTGATTGACAGGTCGTCAAGGGCGTGCGGCCGTGCGTATTTGAAAGAGGAGAGTCTCCCGATCACAGTAGTTGAACCGCATTTCTACTGCGTAAATGACCGAAATATGAAAAAAAAAAAAACATATCGAGACGGTCGCGCAAACGCGCCGGCATTTGTGCCACACCTAATTAAAAATGTGGCGTTTCTAACAAGAAAACGGCTTGAGAGCATTCCTGGTATCTGCTGTGTGTGCTTAACAAATATCAGGTATAAATAACTATAATCAGAGATAGAAATGAACCATAATAGAATTCCTCACTAAATAACTAGAGTGTGTATATGCAGTGTGTGTATAATTGTAAATAATGTGCATAGCATACATAGATTTATGATTCAGTGTTTATTCTTACTAAGGTTGTGGTAGGTGAATGTAGGTAGGTAGTGATATGTGTGTGCGTATATGTCGTTGAGTATCCCTCACTTATTCTTCAGTTTGTTTACATTAGCTAAACCTGTTTTGCCACTGCACATAATAATGTTTGCACTTGAGAAAAAGAAAGGAATATTTAATTTGATTTATTTTAATTTTAACTTGTATACATTTTAGTTTTAGTTTCAATTTGTGGAAGAAGAAGTTAAAAGCTCATGCTTACATCATGCATGTAAGGAGTTATAATAAAACATTTCAAAATGCATGTGCAACTCGGTTAAATAAAAGTCTGTTGGTCCAGTCATATATTTTGTCATTGTAGTTTTCTTAAAATCTCGTCTCGTCTCGTTCTCGTGAACCCAATCTCGTGTCTCGTCTCGTCTCGTGAGATGAGTGTATCGTCACACCCCTATTCATACATGGGTTGTGTCCGAAATCACTCACTCATTCCCTCCTCCCTACTCACTATATAGTGAATTCAATATAGTGGACTATATAGTGGACTCACTGGTCAAATAAAAAAACACTTTCGGACACTACTCCGCCGCACAGTTAATGACGTATTACGTCGTGTAATTAAAACGTTCCGACCGTGATAATAACGGCCGGTGCAGGTACCATGGATACAACCATGGTAACGGCCGGTGTAGAGGAGTAAAGCAATATATTAAGCGGTAATATATATATTTAAGCATCAAAGATGTTCAATCAAACCCACATAGTTTGAAACAACATTCAAACACACACAGCCAGTGTCACAACTAAGCATAATGTCCGCTAGCTTAATGCTAACGTTAATGTAAAACACCATAGACGGGCTAACAGAAATTAGCCTCGCTATCCAGAGTCTGTGGTCAGTTTATCGCTTATTTGCTCTGACGTTTGTTGTGGGAGTCTGTGGAAGCCGCGACCGGACAACTCTGGCAGCCGGACACATTTATTGAGGCTGCTGCACTACTGCATTTATTTGGTAGCTACACCGGTCGTTCTGGGCCGGTGTGTGAACGGCATCGATCCGTGACCGCAATGCATGATGGGATATCTTGCTCCGGTTAGTGACGATCGGATGCTCACTACATTTCGCGGTGAATTGTGGGATAGATTCAGTCACTATATAGTGAACATTAATAATCACTAAACATTTGGACACCACTACAAAATGGCGTGGTCACTATATAGTGCACTATTGAGTAGGGGGTGATTTCGGACACAGCCATGGTGTTGTTGTGTAGGGTTGTGACATTCCGATGCCTTTAGTTGCCGGGCGAAAGCTAAGAAAAATAAACCCACTCACCCACGTCAAATATCGACGTGTGAATTACCCACACAGGAATACATCCCCGGTGTGTACGGGCCTTAAGGCCATCAGGGCTCTGTCACATGTAGCCAAATTTGAATAATGCAACTTTTGGTTCCTTTGTGACCCAGATTATCCTACAGTGCATTTTGACCAGCTTGGATTATTGCACAAAGAAGGCAGTGAAGGAACAAACACAAATCTATCAAAAGTCTTCACTTCAAATGTTCACAAGCTCCCACATGATGACAACGTGACAATCCAAACACTCATGATCACTATTGGTCAGTCAAAGACCCATGAGTCATCTGTCAGTGGGTGTGTTTTTGGATCCACTGTCTCTCCACCCTCCACCACATCGTCCACCACCTACTGTGGCTCAGATGCTCCGACTGCTTTTAAGAAATCCTTGTGTCCTGCCAATTTCCTGCCAGTCCTTCACCCTGCCTGCAGGTCTTTTGGGGGATACAGGTGGTGGATGACCTTGTTGTGAACAGCTACTGCCTCCTCAGTGGATGAACCAGTGGACTCCAAACACAATATAATAGGGCTGGGCCGATACGCTTTTGTGCCGATTAGATTCTCTAACAATTTTTGGGTCCCGATTCGATTTAAATTGCGATTCTGATTAAGCAAGTATTGCGATTCGATTTTACCAAGTATTGCGATTTTATATTTCATTTATTGGGATTTTCTTTCCTTAAACAAGAGCAGGTTGAACCAAACACTTGATAATACATCATAAGTCATATAAACAATACACACATCACATCAGTTTGTCTGTTGTGTTAGTTTGTTCACATAGATAGATGTGAACAAACGAACACAACAGGCCGGTTTGACTTTGTCGAGTGTAATGGCACAGAGTACATGATTGTACAATAAAGATTGGTCGTCCCAAAAAAATAAATAAATAAATAAATAAATCGCCAGAAAAAAATCGCGATTAATATAAAAATCAATTTTTTTTGGCCCAGCCCTACAATATAATGCTTTACTTACAAGCCTGAAAAAAACAAATCCTGCTCGACCCACAATCAGGTCACGTGTCATGGCAATCACACTGATCCTGCAACGCAAAGTCTAACTACTACTACTATTTTCAATCAGATTCTATAAAATGTATTAGGTTAAAGTGTGTATATTATGGGCAAAGTGTACATGAGTTCCTACTCCACTTCCTGTTGCACTAATGTCTTCTCAGACAGGAAGGATGCAAGTGTTTTCCTCAAACTGATCAACTTTGTGTCATAGAAGAGGATGGAATTTGATATTATGTTAGTAATGTCAGATGTTAGGCCTTGCTTGTTAGACCTGCTTCATGTTTTTTTTGCAATTGAAAAGCCACAAGTCTTCCTCGTGGTCTCTTGTTCACTCTCTCTCCTCTCCGTCCTCTTACAGCAGCAACTGACCGGCTCTCTGTTGGCGGTGGCGTTCCTCACCTCCTTTGGGAGCTCAATGCTTTATGGCTACAATCTGGCTGTGGTCAACTCCCCTGCAGTGGTGAGACACACACACACACACACACACACAATCAAGAGATTATCAACCACGCAAAGTGTCCAGGGTCCCTCAGACCTGCAAAGTCCCAACTTCTCTGTGTGTTAGGTTGTCAGTTAATATAATTTGTGAAGGTATTTGAAGCATTAGCTGGTTTAGCTAGCCTTTCATACAGAAGCCCTGTGCACATCAAATTATGACAATGTGTGGCCCAACTAAAACATTTTTGCCAGTGAGTTCCCTAATAAGTTAATGCTGAGACCAAAATGCATCATAGAAAGTCGAGAGTGAGGCAGTTTTGGATTTAAAACATCACATGTGGCACTGGGAGTCATTTTGTCAAACAGCAAAGTTCTATACAGAAGTGATAAAAACAGCTCATAGTGATTCAGGATAAATGATCAATAAACTCACAATATTTTTTAAAAAGTAGTAGTTACAGTTTTTCTCAATTGCTAAGACACATTTCTTGAAAGCTGCTCTCCTTTTCTCTAAACTGTGAGCATAAACCCCAATTTCCAAGCTACATTCACAAAACCTCAGACTCTTCATGCAAAACCAAACTTTCACCTCAAAACAGTTTAATCTGTTCTCAAAACTGAACTATGTTGTCAAATCGTGCCCCAAGTCAATCAAAATTACTGTAAAAAACAGAAGATGCTCACACACACACACACACACACACACACACACACACACACACACACACACACACACACACACACACACACACACACACACACCAATTTCCAAAGAAGGCTAACTTCTTCTTGTCAGCAGATGGAGTTAGCAGTCCCCGCCCTCGTCCCTACGTCACCACATTCAGGCGCATCCCTTGGCTGCACACACAGAGAGGACCGCCCCTTATGCCGTTCTCTCTCCTCATTGGATAAAGGTTGTAGGATACTGTACAAGGAAAGTTTTCTCCTGGGCTTACAGCAGAGCAGAGTGACTGACAGACCCGTGTTTCAGACCAAACACTCTATAGAAGTGATTGCTGTCGGAAGATAGAACTATTTAAGACTTATATTAACACAAACATTCTGCTTACTTCTGCTTTAATCTAAGTAGTATTGAACTATGCTTACAATGAGTAACATCATTCTACACAGCCCTGCTATTATTTTAGATTGAATAAAGTGTGTCTATGTTTTTTTTTTCTCTCTGCTGGTTGAAATAGACAGAGCTCAGAATCAGACATCCCTCTGCATCTCTGTGCATTTACATAGAGAAATAGCTGTGATTTGAATGTTACAGGTAGAATGGAGACAAAAACTGATCCATACAGAGTAGTAGGTTGTAGCTGTTATGAAGTACTGTAGATGAAAATGTTTCAGTTAAAAGTGTTTCAGCTTGAGTAAAACTAGTGTTGTTTTTGGACTCTGGCTTCATATCAGTCTACAACTGTGTGTGTGTGTGTGTGGAAAAAGAGTAGTTGGCAGAGTTTGTGCGTGTGTGTGTGTGTAGAGAGAGAGACAGAGAGAGAGGCTGCTTGTTGTGAGGAATGTGAAATGCCTGGCATACAGGACGTTATTAGGAGGAATGCAGCTTCTGGCGCAGTCAGTGAGGATGAGTGTACAGTTGAGGATAACACACCATGGAGAGAGAGAGCTGAAGACTAACTGATACAAAGATCTGATTTAAGCAGACAACAATCAACTCTCCTCATTTATCTGTTCAAATCAACTTAGGTAGATGTGACTTTACTTTGGAAATATAAAAAAAGCTCTTGAGTTCATTTAAATTATGTAGCCGTTCTCATTGCTGCCTGCTGTTAGAGGACAGTAGCTGGTGAGAGCCAGAGTCCTGACATCGCCTCTGGACTGACTGTGTCGCCAGCTTCTCTAACTCCCCCAGCTCACTAGGTGAACAGAAAGAAGTATGTTGGTTTCCTGGGGGTTTAATATCTAGATTCTGAGGTACATGGTGAACCCGGCTCTTCTGAATCCTTGATAATATAAGTTATTATACCACCGGTAGTCATCAGGCTATATATAGCTATCAATATTATCCCAGGTTCGAGCCTTTTTAGTGTTTTTTTCATTGTGTCTTGTATGTCCTTGTGTTTCTCCACCTGACTTGAAGCAACCACACAGAAGTTCCTATATGTGTGTGTATGCACAAATAGTTTTTTTTTTTTTTTTTTTTACCTTTGACCATATAATACATTATGCCCCAGAACACTAGTGCATCAGTGTGTGTGTGTGTGTGTGTACAGTATCCACCTTTTTCCGAACATCAAAAACGTAAGCCGGTTTTGCTCTTCTGGTGGAATTG
Source organism: Trachurus japonicus (assembly GCF_045865225.1). Taxonomy (NCBI): domain Eukaryota; kingdom Metazoa; phylum Chordata; class Actinopteri; order Carangiformes; family Carangidae; genus Trachurus; species Trachurus japonicus. Next base: position 30,327,492 of record NC_140921.1, on the reverse strand, counting down.
AATGTTTACGTTCCCATGGTCTCAGTAGTCACGGTAAATGCATGGATCTTTTTTTTTTTTCATTGAAAATCTGTAAAAGACATGGATCATCACGCCAGTTTTTTACAATGGACATCATACAGATGAACATCCATTGTTAAAAGGGAAACGTAAACATACAATTCCTCCGGAAGAGCAAAACCGGCTTACATTTTTGACATTCGGAAACTTGTGGATATAACTGGCTCCCTGGCATTCTTTTGTGTATAGACTGTTGTTAAGTGTTGAGTCCAGCAGTCTAGTGTAGAATATTGAGGTCTGATCAACAATCACAGTGCAAAGTGCATACAGCTAAGGTAGCCCTAAAGGGACAAACATGTCAGTCACTGTCTGTACTGACTTGATTGAGGCTGTAATGCTATCATTACGGTAACACTTTACGCATCTATAACGCATAATAACCATACCTTTAATGAGTTACAATTCAGTTATAGCACTGTATAACTATAGTTACACTCATAAATGATCATAATGCTGTATAACAATAATCATAAAACACTATAAAGCATTTTATTACACGTTATAATTGTTAGTAACTTGCTGACAATGCCCACAGCGATAATGCATTATAAATATAGTTATAATGTGTTATAATGCTTATGCTTATTAAGACTAATAATAATTTATGTGTTTACAATGATAGTTATACACATTTACAAGTTACTAACAATTATAACATATTAAAATACCTGACCTTATAAGTCATGATAAATGACTTATATGATTATTGTTATAAAGCATTTATGAGTGTTTATAACTATAGTTATACAGTGCTATAACTGCATTATAACTCATTATAAGTATGGTTAATGCGTCAAATAAAGAAATAAAGTGCTACCTTCATTACAACGCAACGTGTGTGGTAGTGGGAGCAGCAGAGTTTGTGGCTCCTGCTCGGAGCTGCTGGTGACATCAGCATTAGTGAGCCTGATAAACACCAAACAATGATGTTGTACATGAACGAGATTCATGTGTCTGCAGTGGCAGAGAACACAGGACACTGAGAACCGTGCTAGAGCTCAGTGAGATGTTTAGGGCTGGCTAACAGTAACATGAATAAACAGCAGGACAACAGCTACATAGTGACACTCCCCCTCATTCCCACCCCTCCATCATGGTTTTTCCATATTGCTGTCACCTGATAACATCCTCCTCCTCCTCCTCCTCCTCCATCCTGTTTCTTCTCTCCCTTAAACCCTCAGTACATCAAGAGGTTCTACAACCACACGGTGGTGAGTCGAAATGGAACGAGTCTTAGTGAGGAGACCCTGACGGTCATGTACTCTCTCACTGTGTCAGTCTTCGCCATCGGAGGTCTACTGGGCTCCCTCATTGTGGGCATGCTGGTCACTCGCTTTGGCAGGTAAGAGACCATCTCTGAGTTGTGGAGCAGAATGTATCTGATGCTCTGAGTCAACCATGATCCTGATATCGCCTTTACTCTATTTTGAAGGGATAGTTCAACATTTTGGCAAATTGGCCCATTGGCATCATCCCTATAGTTTTAGGAGTAGGTTCATTGGTGCAAGCTATTTTTAGAACGGTGGAGCCGAGCTCCGAGCTCTGAGCTACGCTACGGAGGCTCATGGGATTTCTTGGTTTCCCTCATCAAACTCATCAAATACACAATCCAACAACTCCAAAACGCTCTGGTGGACAAGTTGTGACCTGCACATTCACCACGCTATGAGATAATAACACAACGTTACCACACAGAGTTGTTTCTAGGTAAATTCATGTAAAACCGCTGATGCGTGTTCCCGTCTGGGACAGTTTTTCATCAAGCAGTCTCTGTGTTTGCCTAAAAAAAAACTCTGTGTGGTAACGTTCTGTTATTATCTCATAGTGTGGTGAATGTGCAGGTCACAACTTGTCCACCAGAGCGTTGTGGAGTTGTTGGATTGTGTATTTGACGAGTTGATGAGGGAAACCAAGAAATCCCACGAGCCTCCGTAGCGTAGCTCTCAGCAGCTCACGGCTCTGCTCCACCATTCTAAAAATAGCTTGCACCGACAATTAAAGGTAACAAACCTACTGCTATGACTATAGGGATTATGGCAATGGGCCAATTTGCGAAAATGTTGAACTATCCCTTTAAGGCCTTGTAGACTCACACATCTGTGCCAAAGAACCCAAAGAAACCAAACCAAACCTACATCATCAATCATGTTGCTCTTTTTTAGTGTTTTAACAGTGGGGTTCACACCCCTCTGCAGTGTCACATGGTGCAAAGACATTCTTCAAAATGCATCTTTTCTCTGAAGAGAAAAAGAAAAGTTGCACTTTGTCCATTCAGATTGATAAAGCTCATAGAGACTCCTCCTCAGGCTGCTTTAGCGTAACAAGTGGAGTTTAGCATCATGCGGGCAGCGTTTGTCCTCAGAGCTGCTTGGATGTTGGACCCGCTCCATCCTGACACCGATTACTTTCCTGCTCTGTCCGAGTACGAGAGTGGAGAGAGGCCAGTTGGCAGCGGCGGCCGGGCGGGGAGACGCTCAGCACTCAGCATCTGGTGCTGCCATGACATGAACAACTCAACACACTCACATCTAAAAAAATACAGTGTTGAAAATAATCAGATACTGGCACACAGTTGAACATGATCTAATATTTGTGTATAAAGTGTTTTGTGTGTAAAGGTGAAATAAATGTGATACAACAGACACACGTACACTTCTTTTGGTGCAGAGGACACACCTCTGTCCTCTGTGTCCAGAGCTGCTGACATCCCTCTACCTGCTCTCCTGATGCCCTGTTGTCCTTCAGAGGGCACAGTATCACCCCCCCCCTCCCCTGCCCTTCCAAAGTGAACCAGTACCGGGGAAAGTTCTTTAACATTCAGCTCCAGCCGCCTGAATGCTCCATTCATCGGCACTACTTCACAGGACTTCAGTGGACATTTAAATGCAAATGAAAAGCAGCCGATTTATAATCCCATTTACAGGCCGATCACTTTCTTCACACAGCAGTGTTTTATGGCTAATCATAGCTTATGATCCCCCCCACACACACACACACACACGCCCCCCCCTTGTGAGCTGCGAAAGCATTTTATGGCTAATCAGGTCTTATACAGGCATACATGTCTATCATTATGACTGGGAGGTCGCTGCTGCCGCTGTCCTTGTTTCATAAACCATTGGCTCATATGCTTTTATGCATATTCATTATGTCTCCCTGCTGCTTGTGTTTATACATGTGTGTGTGTGTGTGGTGTGTATTTTCAGGAAAGGCACAATAGTAAACACAACAGTGCTGGTGTTTATCGCCGGCTCGCTCATGGGCTTCAGCAGGATTTGTGGTTCACCTGAGATGGTCATCATCGGCCGCTTCATCACAGGAATTCACTCAGGTAGCCTACATCGCACACACACACACACACACACACACACACCTCTACCTCTACCTCTAATACCGCTGCTCATTTATTGCTGTATACAATAGACCGTGTTTGTTTGTATGGCCAAATGTTTGTGGTAACCCATGTTTCAGTTTAGTTCCACCTCTGTGTATAAAACCAGCAACACTGAGAAGCTTTTCCTGGTTTGGTTTGGTAGAACTTGAGCAGTGCCTCTGAAATGAATAAATCAGTGTATTAGCTGTGTCCCGTCTCTGGGGCTGCATCTGAAGACCTGAACTGGGACACAGCTCAAGCAGGTTTGGTACTCTGAACAAGGTGCCAGAGCAGCATCATTTAAAACTGTAAAAAAAAACTGCAAAAAAAAACAAAGTACATTATGTATGTTGGGCGAGTCAGTGAATGGATGTTGATGTGAGTGATGCACATTGTTTATTCTATTTATTTATTTATTTTTGTTATGAGTCTACATCCTGACTGTGCTGGGTTATTTCCTCTACCCAACCGCGGGGTTATGAAATGTTTTATTGTATAATGACAATAAAGCATCTAAATGATTATAAATATTGTATGATTGTACACCAATGACTGGTTTTCTCCTCTGCTCTTGCAGGCATCTCTCTCAGTGTTGTACCGATGTACCTGGGTGAGATAGCGCCTAAGAACCAGAGAGGCTTCCTGGGTCTCGTGCCAAGTATCTTCATTGGCACTGGAGTCTTTTCTGCGCAGATCCTTGGCCTACATGAGCTTCTGGGAAAAGTAATCATATGCTGTTTTCTAACAGTAGACAGCGTGTGCAGAGAACCGAAGAAAAAGTCATGTGACCATGTGGAGTGAAATTATTGGCATCCACAACATCCCAGTTTTCCCACATCCACTAGTCAGAGAGAGGGAATCATAATTAACATGAATTTGTTCAGTGTTACCAAGTAAAGAGTCCAAACACCTCCAGCTTAAGTTTTAATGAATTTAATGAAATTTAATGAAAAACATCTGATACAGGATATAAATCCTTTACATCAGACTCAAATAAATAACAACATACAAAAATTAAACACAAATATACCAACTCATACATAATCACTAAAATACATATAACAGAATAATCCCCAAAAATCTCAAGAAAACTACAAAAAGAAAGAAAGAGAAACAAACAAACACAAAACAAAATAATTCATACCCTTGCCCTGTTATTATATAAAAAGTCCTTGTTTAAACCCATCAGAGCACCACCTGGACAGAGTAACCTGGACCCTTCATTAGGATTCATTCAGATGAAATGCTTCATAAAGACAACCAATACACGCAAACATTAATGATGATATTGTTGTCATAGTCATACTTCTAACTGCATGGAACCTCATATGTTACAGGAGGAGCATTGGCCTCTATTTCTGTCAGTGGTGGTGATACCCACCTTCATCCAGCTGATGCTGTTGCCATGGTTCCCAGAGAGCCCAAGATACCTGCTGATTGAGAAACACAACGTTCACGCCACCATCACAGGTCAGTGTTGTGGTGCTGCACTTCAACAACAGGACGATAAACAGAGAGAAGAGAGGACTTTAACGTTGTAGAAATACATTCTGTTAGATACGAGCAATAACTGGCCCAATGAAGATCATTTCTAAGTTGTCACAGTGATTTTATACATTTTGAGATAAGCTGTTTTTTTCTGCATTAATTGAGCACTGTGAGCTCCATGGGTTTGGTGTTATGAATTAAACGGTGTGTCATCAGCATAGCAAGAGATCAAACTATTTCATGGCAGATTAGCATCAATGATTGGTAATAAAGTGATAAAGGTGCCGATGACAGACTGACCACTGACACATATCTCTGATTAGCCAATCAGACTGGACTCCACGTGTCAATGTCAAAGATGTGTTAGTGTATATTTTCCATGTGCTGTAACCTCTCTGCTCTCTGTCTCTCAGCTCTGAAGTGGTACAGAGCAAAGTGTAACATCCAGGCAGAGATTGAAGAGATGCAGGAGGAGCAGCGCTCTCTGTCGTCAATGCAGACACTGTCGGTATGGAAGCTGTTAATGGACGACTCGGTGCGATGGCAGGTGCTGTCTGTGATGGTCATCAACGTTGGTATGCAGCTGTCTGGCATTGATGCTGTAAGTAAGAGTTTTACCTGTCATTGTAAGACTGAATAATGGCTGTACAGTTGAGAAAAACTATAGTATATAAGTGGTGTATTATGGGTGTCTGTGGCTTTAAAGTTCTCCTATAGTATAAATACAGATGCCCATGTCTTTTTGATATGAAGCAGTTCTAGGTTCTATATTAATACTGTGTAAGTAAAGCCTCAGGCCAGAGAGAAATTAAACTCAGTGGACTATTCAGAAACTCAGCTGGCATGACTTCTGTAACTTTGTGATGTCACAACAAAGCAGTGACCCCCCTCTCAGCTATCCACCATCCAGTCTTGCAGGATTTGGTTTCTGTGATTGTTTTACCTGAAACCACTCAGAAAATATTCAGCCAACCAGATGAGAGGCAGATCAGAACCTCTACTATATCACTCCTAACCACAACGTAATAGAATGAGCCTCTCTGTATTGTTTACAAAAAAAATTCCATTCTAGCCGAGGACATGATGAAAATGTCTTATTCTCAAAGGGGGAAATCATAAACTGTGTAAGTAAACACTCACTCGACAGGAAATAACATACAGCAAGTATAAGTCATTTCTACTCTAGCAGTACCTCTGCCAGTACAATTACATATTATGTTGGTATAATATAGTGGTATAATTACTATTAATTTTACAGTTTCTGGCCTGTAGGTAGGTATGCTGGCATTTCCCCCAAATGTAATAATCAACATATTCAAACGGTGTTAAGTGTGTTCTGAAGTGTTATGGTCCAGAGGGTATTTCAAGGTTTAGCAGGTGTTTAAAGGATTTCAGCAGACATATTCTGACTCTATAGCCCCTCTTGGTGCATGTTTACCATCAGCTGTTAGATGCCAAATGTTGTCTGGTAAATTGAGTCTTTAGGGTAAGTGGCACAACCTTTCAACGAAACACTTTAGTCCAGTCTGGCATGTTTCACTTGCTCTAAATTTCCCTTTGCTCTTGTTCCCCTTTAGCCATTTTGCCCTCTTCGTCCACCTTATCCCCTCACCCCCACCCCCCCAGTCCCTGCAGCTCCTCCATCTGACTTGGCTTATTAGACAAAGACGCTGAGATGAGAACAGGCCTAAATGATCCTTTATTGTTTTATAATCCTTGTGTGGTCTTGCGAACAAAGCCAAAAGCTGGAGTCATCATTTTTCTGCCGACAGGATTTGCCAAATTCCCTCTTTGAATTATGCCCCGGAGATTAATTAATTATTCAAATGATTACCGGGGCGCCCGGGCCAGACAGTGTGCACTGTAAGCTGTGGAGCTGAACTCATTAGCACACCCTTCTCCAGGCTGTATTTTTAGCTGCTAATTAGTGCTGAAACTTGCATATGCTGAGAGCAGCACTGAGGACGAGGGTTATGGGGATACAGGTAGTGATGGGGAGGAGACTAATCAAATTAACCACAGTGAATTATGGCTGTGGTGATGATGATGATGATGATGATGATGATGATGATGATGATGATGAACTTAGTGCTGAGGGGTGATACCTGAAATAATGTCTTTTTGGTTTGATGCCCAAAATGTGGTTTGTGTGTCGCTGTACTTCCCTCCCTGTTCCTCTCACCATCACCGTCTGCTGTGTTTTATTGGCTTGGCTTGTTATAACTACAGTAGGAATTGGTTTGATGAGGTTAAAGCAGAAGTAAGGTGAATGTTTGTGTTAATATAAGTCTTAAATAGTTGTATCTTCCGACAGCAATCACTTCTATAGAGTGTTTGGTCTGAAACACGGGTCTGTCAGTCACTCTGCTCTGCTCTGAGCCCAGGAGAAAACTTTCCTTGTATCCTACAACCTTTATCCAATGAGGAGAGAGAACGGCATAAAGGGGCGGTCCTCTCTGTGTGTGCAGCCAAGGGATGCGCGTGAATGTGGTGACGTAGGGACGAGGGCGGGGACTGCTAACTCCATCTGCTGACAGGAAGTTAGCTAAAACCACCGGATCGCTTACTTCTGCTTTAAAGGCTCTATCAGTTCTCCTATAGTGCGATATCTGTCAAGTTGAAACAGGCCAATAAGAGTTCAGTCTGAAGTGGATGGAATTAGTTGAGATTGTTGAAAGACTTGAGAGAGGGTTTTATTCTTTGGACCTGTCAGTGGTGCCCACTAGTGGAGTATGAGGTCACTGAAGGGCTGAGAACAATCACAAAGTCACAGAGGTCCGGTTTTAAAGGGATAGTTCAACATTTTGGCAAATGGGCCCATTGCCATAATCCCTATAGTCATAGCAGTAGGTTCGTTACTTTTAATTGTCGATGCAAGCTATTTTCAGAATGGCGGAGCAGAGCCGCGAGCTGTTAATGGGATTTCTTGGTTTCCCTCATCAAACTCATCAAATACACAATCCAACAACTCCAAAACACTCTGGTGGACAAGTTGTGACCTGCACATTCACCACGCTATGAGATAATAACACAACGTTACCACACAGAGTTGTTTTAGAGGTAAATTCATTCAAAACCGCTGATGCGGGTGCCCGTCCGGGGCAGTTTTTCGGCAAGCAGTCTCTGCATTCGCCTCGAAAACAACTCTGTCTCGTAATGTTCCGTTATTATCTCTGAATACATACAGGCTGTGTGTATTCCTCTGTGGACTGAGGCCTTGATACTTTCACAGTGTTAATGTAGAACTTTATTTACTATATTTTATTAGAACCTAGACCTAGACTAGTATTATTTAACTACACATGGACAGCTGCCTTTATGCTGCATGGGACCTTTAAAACAGTGCTCATTTATTTATTTGTTTATTTACAGTATGCAATGAATAAGCTGTACATGCGACACTGGACAATCATGTCCATTTGGCCACTGATTTGCCAATTTGTTCATTTGAACTGTAATGTCACTTCATCATGAGATTTTCCATTTTCCGCTTTAAAATAATTTAATAATTTGAAAAAGAAAACAAAAGTTTCTTCACTCAGTCTACTGCAGCGTGATACGGAGAGAGTTTTGGGCTTCAGTGCAGTAAGTTTAACTGGCTATGATTATCACAGCCTCTAACACATCCATCTTTAATGTATGATCAGTCATTCTTTCTGGTCCAATCTTTCAGCACACCACAGGGGAACTGTCAAAAAAATAATTAACTTGCAATGTAAATAACCTCACTTATGTTTGTTCTTATTTTCCCTCCACAGATCTGGTTCTATACCAACGATATCTTTGAAAATGCAGGTATCCCACCTCCAGAGATCCAGTACACCACAGCAGGAACAGGAGTTATAGAAATCATTGCTGGACTCATTGGGGTAAACTGTCAAGCTGTTATCTCTGTGTTAGTGTTGTGTCTTGGAGGCCTTTTAAAATCCATGCATTAGAGATAAGAAGATGAATTTAGTCACATCTAGCACACTGTCTAGCTGTGTCAGCTTTAGAATTGTTGGTCAGTATGTATCTGCAGAAGAGCCAGTCCAGCTGTTTGCCTCTGTTTACAGTATTTATACTTAAAGGGATAGTTCACCCTAGAATGACATTTCGCTCATTATCTACTCACCCTCATGTGGACTAAGGGCTGGAAGAAGTTTCAGAGTCCTCCGTCCCTTCTCTGAGTTACAGGGGGTCTTGGTGTAGCAGTGCATGTCCATATAACGGTTGTAAAGGGACACCAGAGCTCTTCGTAAAAAAACACACACAAAAAAACATCCAAATACCTCCATGCTGCTCGTATGTAATGTCCGTCTTGTGCTGAAGCCCCAAATTGCGTAATTGTCCCGAAAAAAATTAAATAAGTCTATATTTTAAGCTTGTTTGTAGCGGAAGCTTCTCAAAGCTCCTCTTCCTGGTCCGTCCAAATCTCGCGTGATTTGCGCCGGCGTCAGTGCGGTTACTGCAAATGAGGGTGAGTAGATAATGAGCGAAATATCATTCTAGGGTGAACTATCCCTTTAACCTAACTTTGTCCTGACACCAGCACGAGACTGATATCTGAACTTTGAGATCACAATGAAAACAAAGACATAGGTTTCATAACCACTATACCCCCATTACTCCTCCAGCTCACAGTGATCTCCATTATTCCATCTGTAGTGTGTATTGTGTATTGTGTGTATATTACATGTGTGTCTCCTCCTGCAGTGTTTCACCATAGAGCGGCTGGGCAGGAGGCCCCTCATGGTGGGCGGGTTTGCCATGATGGGCCTTTGCAGTGGTGGAATCACATGTGGACTCATTTTACAGGTGTGTATGTGTTTGTTAGAGAGTATTTTTATTCAAGTCTTGTAGCCAAAACCAAAATAACAACAGCTTACTCAGTATTTGGGGAATGTGCTTTATCTGTGGATAGAACACAATGGGCCTCATTCACCAGTATCTTCTTAAAGGCCCCATGGCATGAAAAATGTGATTTGGGTTATTTTTTGGTGCTTGGGGAGGTCTCTGGGCCACGTATATACTGCCCCATGCATCAAATTGGTCATAAACGGAGAAACACACACCGCCCATTTGTAGGAACTGTCTCTTTGAGACGAGCAGATAGCACTTCCTCCTTTCTGTGATGTCACACACAAGGTAACTCCGCCCACCGTGACCAGTTGGTTTTTTTCAATTTATATGAATACAGCTTAGGTTTCAGTTACTTGCCTGTGATTGGCCCGACCACATACCACTCAAAAACAGTTGGAGGAGAGGTTCTCATTCTCTCTTCTGATTGGCCAAATGACCTGTGACTGCTAGAGCTCCAGAAAGAGGCAACAGAAAGGGGCAATAGAAACAATATCTAGCCTATTTTTTAGGCCTTTTCTCGAAAATTGCATATCCATAATAAAATGAGTATATCTCTGCAACCACAAGGTATATTTGAATACTTTTGGTGTCATAGTAAAGGGAAAAAAATGAGGAATTGCTGAGATGTGTAAATTTCAGTATATCTGTTACTGGTAAAGAGTAAATGAAGATGACACACAGAAAAAAATTAATAAAAATTAATATTCGCCTAAAAAAAAATCATATTTTTGATGAGTGCCCTTTAGAATAATGCTGATGAAGCTCAAACTCTCTATAAAATCATTGTACAACATGTGAACATTGTCTCTGCAGTGGTTGATTCTGATTAATTGAAGCAGGACAAAATTATTGAGATTTTACTACAAAATATCCAGGCGAACTTTCCAAAATGTCCATTTTTGGCACAGCTTGGAACCACCTGCTACTATAAACTATTGTTTAATCTTTATTTTCACACAATTTGGATAAACTAACTGAAAATAAATCTACTGGAACCGATTGTAAATAACTAACATAGTGGATTCAGTGTCTCTGCGTACTGCTGCACTCAGAGCAGCTTGTTTGGGTGGGTTTGGCTTTCAGCCTCTATCTCTGCAGCGCAGTGGTCGATTCGAGTGAGGGGCGGCTCATTGTGACCATTAGAGAGAGAGGAATGACGCTAGACCCAGGTCGATGTGATTGGCCGCACTGGCAGCCATGTGCCAGCCATGAACCAATCAGATCAGCAGATCCACGTGCAGGCCAACGTGGGGTTGTATGCGCGCGCACCAGGCTTCCGTGTAGGGTCCTAGAGCCGTCGGGTTTCGGCCCGGCTGATTCAGATGTAAACACTAGGCAGAGTTCAACTGGAAATATTGTGGATTTACCCATAACACAACCTTTTCACGGCAAAACAGCAAAGGTAAGAGCAAATGTACGACCATGTTTTGGCCACGCAGTGTCTGTTTTTGCTCGACTTTGCTGGTTGTTGTCTTCTCCCTCTGCCGTGCTGCTGCTAGCTGCTGTGTTAGCTGCTGTTGTTGGGGGACGCCCCGATGTTCACGTTCAGATGAGCGGTCGCTGATGTGTTTTGCATAATGTACAGTAGTATACGAGCCAGAAATGTGGCGACTGGGTCCACACAGAGGTGCTTTATGAAGTTTGATGTCTAGTTGTTTGTTTGAGTAGTGTTTGGGCTGTGTTTGGGTCATATAAACATGGTTTTTACACGTTGTAGCCCAGCTTCTGCTGTTTAATTTGACATATAATATGACCATATTCTTTCATAATCAGTGCACTGGGGGCTCTGTTATTGTTATGCATGTCTTCAAGTCCCCCAAATGGGGGACTTTGGATTTTAATAGGTTTTAAGCAGATCACAGGTACTCAAAACCAATGATACATCTTGTTAGGGTTATCAGCAGGTAAATAAACCCAGAGAAAAGTGCACAGCATGGGGCCTTTAAGAATCTTCTTAGAAAACTCTACGTCAGATTCATCAACGTGTTCTTAAACCGCAGAATTGTTCGCAGCTGTGCTCCTACATTGATGAACGCTATCTCCTCGTAAGTTGAGAGCGTGTGTCAGGTGAGCCGAATTAGGTAACTGCCCGTAAAAGGGCATGGGACTGCAGGGCAGTGTGCACATAGGACCCACAGGCAGTGGCGTGCACAGATTTTTGAAGGGCAGGGGCAAAAAGAAAGAAAAGGGCACATACAGCGCGTTTTTGCCACTGAAGAGGGCACTTTAGCACCTTTTTTTCAACAATTGGGCCAAGAGGGGGGCAACCCCCCACCCCCAGCCCTGTGCACACCACTGCCCACAGGCACTGAGCAGAGAAGGTGAAGTGAGAAAGAATGTTGAAATGCTCAACTGAAAATCTGGGAGGGAGCATCAGACTCCAAACGTAAAAAGAACTTTAGTTGTGAAGTGGCGCTACTGCTGCAGGAATGAAACAAACAAACACACAAATAAGCTTATTAGTTTATATTTTTATTTATATTTAGATATATTTAGTAGCGTCAGCAGTGGATGCAGATGTGACATCATAAATATCATCATATTATCACATATGATTCCTAGTGGTGCAACAGATCGTTGTTGATCCATGATCCGTTCGGCATGCAAATGGTCTGTGGATCGGTTGATGGAAAAAAAAGAACAGATGTGTGTGCAGTATAGTGTGGGAACACTTAGAGTAAGCACACCGTTGCAGCCGGCAATAATAACAAAAAAATCAGGTTGTATCGGCAGGTGTACCTGCGCACAACAACAAACAACACATGTACTGAATGCCACAATCTTCGTAAAGTAGGACTTAAGAATAAATCTGTTCTTAAAGGTACATTGTGTAAGTTCTCCTGTTATCTATTCAGGAAAATCAATTATTTGGTTCAAAAGTCTGTTTTTCATGAATCAGTAATCCCCCCCATCAACAAAGTGAAGTGTTCCTTTCAGCTCTGAATGAGCCGTTCATATCATTCATATCTCCATGGAGCGGGTAAGCTCGGTGCTGCTGCCATGTGGTGTCTCCATGTTTTTACCTTCAGTGGCAGCGTGACGGTAGGTAACCACGGAAACTCAGCGGAGACACCGGAGCTGTCGGCTCAGGTGGAGGTGGCGTCTGTGAAAAGTCACCGCGGTAACGCAGTGAGGACTGTGAGGACTATGAATGCTGCATTCAGATGCAGTCGGAAAAACGGCCATCGGTAACAAACCAGATGTTATTTTAGTCACAGAAGTGGAGAGAAACGTGGGTGACAACATATTGTCATGTGTATTGTTTTGCCTCGTCCTGACGGGCCACTAGTTTACATAGAGGCTTGTTTAAGCCGTTACCTGCAGCGGCTGTTGTCCGTCTGCCATCTAACCGATTTCACGTGAATGCAGCATGAAAAATACGACTGAGTTGCTTGCAATCTACAACCGCACCGCTAGATGGGAGGAATTCTCACACAATATACCTTTAAGGACGGTTCGTGAATGAGGCCCAATGTGAGAGAACCCACAGCTACATGATATAGTCATAACTGCCTGTTCACATCTATGGTGTACTGCAGTGAGCTGCACTGAGGGTGAAGTATAGAGCTATCACATTAGATCTGCTCTGAATCACTGTTTCACATCCACACTGACTCCAACAACAGGCACGGCCCGTAGATACTATAGATTTAAATCCATTCTGTGCTCATCAACAGAGTGCTGTTTCCAGTCTTTACACCACAGACACAGCTACAGACAGTGCAGTGTCTCTTGCTCCCAGCCTTGCAGGTCTGTTGGAAGAAGCTCAAGCTGCCATGAAAGCAAACTAAGCCCTCGCCGAAAGGCTCCAGGCTGACACATTATCTCTTCTTCTGTCACTTTCCTCCCTTCCCCATCTTCGCTCTCTACAAGTCGCTTCCTGGTAGGAGGCAAGTGGAAGTGATGGAGGAGAAGGAAGGACAAATGAATGCATCCCAGATGTTCAACAAGGGGGGGAACAGCTGCGCCTGTCTCACTTTCACTTGGCACAACACACAGTGCCACGGCTTTGTGAAACAGTGATTTACATGCAGAGCGTGGAGCGGGGGGTTGAGGGGGGAATCACGGCTGGGAAAAATAACTCAGTGTGAACTGATTTCTTTTTCTGGTCTCTGCAGGCTCACATATCGTTCATGCGCTATCTCAGTGTTTGCTGTGTGGTCGGCATCATCGCAGGCTTCTGTATCGGCCCAGGTGAGCTGCCCTTCTCTGCAGGTTACATCCATACACTGAACTGACTGTTATGTTCAGCTGTTCAGGGTGATCAGTCCTGTCAGAGGAGACATGGACACACATTATTTTACAGGTTGAAGAGCAACGACAATGTCAGGAGAAGTATGGGTGGTCTGATACTGTAGACTTCATTCAGAGAGAAGAACTGAACTCACTGTCAAATAAGAGCTGTCTTCTCGTAGCACAGCTCTTGAATGAATAATCTATTATCAGAATTTTTGGTTACTGTGTTTTTAAATGACACGTAACTATGTAAACAGCCTGAAGTGTGTTCTGTTGATGATGCAAACAGGAGTGTACTACTATTAATAATAATAATAATAATGTGGATGATGCAAATAGGACCTGTTTCAGTCCAACTATCACTACTACTACTAATCATAATAATCATAATCATAACAAGAGGTATTATTGATAAATTATTTGATATGAACATGTAATATGATGTTACAATTTCAGTTTTCAGACATCATGCAACAAAACAAAAATAAATCTGACATTAATTTGTTCAAGTATCTTATTATCTGATTTCTCTGATGAACTGCTATAATGATTTATTTCCATGGGCTGTAAGGACCTTGGTGAAAAGTATATGGAAATACTGTATATGCAGAGATAGTTGATACTTCTAATTGGCTATTCTTTCTTGATCAATTACTCTGGTGATTTTTCCAATTGGCTGTGCTAAAGAGGAAGTCACTGTAACGTGTCTTTCTGTCTGTGTTTGGGTAAAGGCTGAAATAATTCAAATAAAACTGCAACAATTGAAACATGTGACATACCAGCTGAGTGGAGATGATTTCATTCTTCAATTACAGCTCTATTTTTAAAATCAAAGCTCTCTCGCCCTGACGTCTCTATTTCCCAGGTGATGAACACTCCTATCGACCTGGTTAAGGTTGCCTTGTGTTATTGGTTGGCGCCCTCTAGAGGTCGTCCTTTAAAACATAGGACAAAACGAATTGTCTGTGCTGCTGTTTTATTGTGTGTTTTTCCCCAGTTCAAAACAGTTCATTTCTATTTTGTTAGTAAAATTTTAAAACATTATTAGCAATAGGTATAACTATGGTTTATGGTAATACAGGATATTACTTTTCACATTGTAAGTAAGGCTTTCCACAGTAAGTGATAAATATGCCTGTTTATGTTGCTCTTTGCAATTATGCATGCTGACAAATCCACACTCTACACCCCCGTGTAAGAGAGACAGATAATGCAATTTTAATGATAGAATATAATAATAAAATATTAGTAATATGCATTCTGTGATGTATGACTCTGGTGTCCACATGCTGGCCTGACCCTCTCCTGATTGGCTGATTCCTATTTTCTCTAATTAGCCTTTCATAGACCTCATTGGTGTGAACGATGATGAATGAACACGCATAATCAAATCAGGAGCATGAATAAAATATTTTCTCACTTGCCGCCACATCCTGTTACAAGACTCATCTGCGCTTCCCTTTAACACACACTGCAGTTGATTTGTGTGAGAAAAACGCTCAGATTAGACTCTTAAAAACTTCCTCCATGTTGGTATGTATGTGAAGAATAACGGTTAAATTAATTAACTCTTAACAATCAGCAGATTCTACAGTACATGATGTGACAGAAGATACAAGTTCTGGAACTGTGAACAAACCAGATTTAAAAAGTATGTAGTATGTATGTATGTGGTAGTGATGTCCACAGAATGATCTCATCTTGTAACTGGATAAGATATGATGTCTGTCAGCTCATCTACCATTTGCAGAAGAATTAGGTAACACTTTATAATAAATACACACTATTAAGCATTAGTTAAGCATTAAATACTGAATTAATTATTTATAACACAACAATACTCATTAGTATGTAGTTTATAAACACAGTTAAAAATGTTTTACTCATCATTGATAAGCACTAACTGTATTTATAAACTACAAACTAATGAGTATTCATGCGTTATAAATGAAGAATTGAGTATTTATTAATGCTTAACTAATGCTTAATAGTGTGTACATAATATAAAGTTTTACTGTACCAACAATTAAAAAGGCTGATGTGCTGTAGGTCCAGAGGATCTTCTGTATCTCTCTGTCCTGCATCGAAGATAGAGGAGCACTAAAAGTGGAGGTGTTGCGTATGAACGATGTGGGTAAAGACACGAATCACATGAAGGGAAATGCAGGATCAGTCATTTATGGACCTTCATGATATCTTAGAACCGGGTTAAACAGATTTCTTCTTTGTATTCTGTTTCTCATTGGCCCAAACCAATGGAGTTTTAACCATGGTGTGCCCCAGGCTCGTTCAGCACAACTCTGATTTGTGTTGATGTTTTCCATGTGTTGGGTCTTGTCTCTGTTCCAGCGGGGGTTCCCTTCCTGGTCACAGCAGAGCTGTTCAAACAGTCCCACCGCCCGGCCGCCTACATCGTAGGAGGATCCCTCAACTGGCTGTCCAACTTTACTGTGGGCTTCGTCTTCCCCTTCCTACAGGTGAGAGCCACCTGTATACAGGAACAAAGAATCCTGTACTGCTGCAAGAAGAATTGTACTTGAAGCTGAAATAAATAATGTAAAAAATAATCTCTCCAGATGGCTTTGCAGTCTGATGACTTATTCTGTTTTGAATCTAAAGAGCCTTCATTCAGGGCCGTTTGTTGTGGTTTGGACTGTAGGTGCATATTCCAAAAAGCTGATGCTTAATTTTTGTTTAGTTGTTATCCAGGAAACAAAAAAAAAAAACATTGCTGCTTTTAAAGCACCACATGGTACTATTCGCTGTATTTGTCATATGATGGTTAAGCAGTTTCTCAATTGAGAAGCAGAAGTAAGCGATCCGGTAAGCGATCCGGTCGTTTGGGCTAATGCTGCGTTCCAGGCAGGCATTTGAAACCGTAAGTTACAGCTTCAAGTCACGACTTACGACTTTGTAGCGTTCCAGGCAACCCGCAACTTGTGTTTTTCCGACCTGTTGCACCTGTTTTACCTGTGAAAGTCACTATAACGGCCACTCGTAACTTCCGAACTGGTACGACTTCACAGGTCAGAAAAACACGAGTTACGGGTTGCCTTGAACGCACCATAACGTCTTGTCAGCCGAGTTAGCAGCCCCCGCCCTCGTCATGGATCTATTGGTCCTCGTCCCTATGTCACCACATTCAGGCGCATCCCTTGGCTGCACACACAGAGAGGACCGCCCCTTTATGCCGTTCTCTCTCCTCATTGGATAAAGGTTGTAGGATACAAGGAAAGTTTTCTCCTGGGCTCAGAGCAGAGCAGAGTGACTGACAGACCCATGTTTCAGACCAAACACTCTATAGAAGTGATTGCTGTCGGAAGACAGAACTATTTAAGACTTATATTAACACAAATATATCACTTACTTCTGCTTTAACCATCAGACAAATACAGCGAAATCCATCTTGTCCTTGATTTGCTATTGATGTATAATTGGTGTATAATAAACCAGGCTTCCATGCTGTGGACAGATATACAGTAGATAAATACACTTTGGCAGAACATTATCGGTTCCTCCAGTCTTTTAAATTGGCAAATGACTCCACAACAGAATTAATCATAATTCAAAGTGAGCAGGTTTTTGACATTTGACCTTTATACATAGGCCCTGAGAACCTAGGGTGAACTCCTAACATGGAGGTCAATGACCTTTGTTCATCACTTTATTTTTAAAGCTTCAGTTGGTAACAATTATTCAGTAATATTTGCTGGAACTGTCACTATATTCTGATGGTCAGACATTACATAAATGGTTAATTTAGGACAAAATCCAGCTCCTCTGGCTCCATCTACAGATTCTCCACCAGTCAGACGGTGTATTGTCTTGAAATTTCTGACCAAGTCGCGGAGTTTACTTTCACTTTTGTCAACTTACCAACTGCAGCTTTAATACCATGTTGGCTGATTCTCAGTCTCTGGAGTTTTAAACCCATTTGTCCGTCTCCTGTTTTCATTCCCTCCTGTCAGATGGCGATGGGGTCCTACTGCTACTTGGTGTTTGCCGCCATTTGTCTGTCCGTGGCCGTCTACGTCTACATCGTGATCCCGGAGACCAAAAACAAGACCTTCATGGAGATCAGCCGAATGTTCTCCAAGAAGGAGGCGGTCTTAGAGACCCAGGGCCTGATCCACGTGGACCAGCTGAAGCTGAAGAAGATGAACGGTTACGGCGGAGTGGAGCACACGTCGCTGGAGTTCGACAGCTCTTCTTCTGTACCCTAACTGAGCAGAGCAACCCATCACTTCCTCTTCTCCATTCTCGCATTGTCCATTGATCCATGTTCACCCAACACCACCTCACATGGACTCAGTGGGCTCCTGTTGGGTGAATCTGGACTTGGATGACTCAGGTAACACACATCACTGCTGAAGGTGCTGTTCAGTTTGCAGTCCTGGTTACTTGCAACATCTTATCAGTGTAATGTTTCAGTCTGTGTTTCTCCTGTAGCTTTTTCATGAGCAGAGTGGGCTAACGTTACTGTGGGGGGGGGGGGCATGAGGGGCGTTTGGGGGTGGATGATTCAATTAAAGCACTTTCATCATTTAGTCGTGTTTGTGATATATTGAGCTCAGCATACCTGCTTCTGTTGTGAGGTTGTAAACATGAAGAGTCATGAGTTGTCATGGCAACACGCAAAGCAGAAAACGTGTGAGTTTGTGTGATGATCAGAGCTTGTGTGAGACTGGTGCTGTGTAGTTGTGTAGGATGTGACAGAAATTAACCTAAGTGCTTCTTTTAATCTTTTGTATATTTCAGTAAAAAATAATTATATATAAATTCTAATGCATGTTTTGACTTCTTCATCTTCATTTGGCTGCAGATTGATGTTACGTGTTAAAGGGATAGTTAAACATTTAGGCAAATTGGCCCATTGCCATAATCCCTATAGTTTTAGGAGTAGGTTTGTTACCTGTGATTGTCGGTCCAAGCTATTTTTAGAACGGCGGAGCAGAGCCATGAGCTGCTCAGAGCTACGCTACGGAGGCTCATGGGATTTCTTGGTTTCTCTCATCAAACTCATCAAATACACAATCCAACAACTCCACAACGCTCTGGTGGACAAGTTGTGACCTGCACATTCACCACGCTATGAGATAATAACGTTGTTTTCGAGGTAAATTCATGCAAAACAGCTGATGCGCGTTCCCGTTTGGGGCTGATTTTCGGCAAGTAGTCTCTGCATTTGCCTCGAGAACAACTCTGTCTCGTAACGTTCCGTTATTATCTCCTAAAACTATAGGGATTATGGCAATGAGCCAATTTGTGAAAATTTTGAACTATCCCTTTAATATTGTTTCACTTGTTATAAAATAAAACCCCTCTCCAGTCATTTTACAGACTGTATCAGAGTACTGTGAAGTGGGCCAAAGTTTGTTTTGTACAGTAAAATACGAGTTTGTTTGAAACATGGACTTACTGTGTAATCTTTTCCAATCAATTTTAAAACTTGATTGCATGGTTTTGATGTAGGCCTATACATAACTCGGTATTTTGTTCATTATCATGAGACCAATTAAAGCTCAAGATCTTTGTTGAGATCCTTATGGCTGTGTGTGCAGCAACACAACTGTGGTTTTGCTTCCAGCTCTGCTTCATTCAACAGCCTCAGTAAATTGTGACAGAGAATCAGCATCAACTGTAGGTTATTATACCTTCATGTGTGCTGTGGGAGGGGCCACTGTGTTTCTACAAGTTGATAGATTAAACATTGCTTATACCTGAGGCTTTACTGTATATACACTCAATTATGCCTCTGATTCTCTGACACACACACACACACACCACCCTACCCTGATGCAATGCTGACCTTTAGTGGTCAAAAAGGGAACTGACCTGCCAGTCCACGGAGACTCCACTGAGAAAAGTAAAGGTGAGGTTTCATTTTTTTTGCCAAACAAACTGAGGTCACGTTTCTATTGCATGTAAACTCTCAAACACTGCAAAGCTGATTTTGTAAACACCTCTTTACAGTTGTTCACCATGTACTTGTACACATGTCCTTACAAAAAAGTATTTTTAAAAAAGTACTACATAGGAAAATGTGTTGTTTTAATGGATGAATCCATTTTGTTGTAAATCTTAGCTCATATCACATATCTTTATTATTACGGTAATGGCATTCCAACAGCTGGACAGATGTGTGCTGTGATTTGGCTAATGAAGCTGTCATCAGCTGTGTGTGATACTAAACAAGGTATTCCATCTAATGTGATCCTCTCTCTCTCTCTCTCTCTCTCTCTCTCTCTCTCTCTCTCTCACTCTCACTCTCTCTCTCTCTCGCTCACACACACACACACACACACAGTTGCCTTGCCTTGCAGATTGTAATTAATGACAGTGCCTCTGTCCCTAATAAGTATTCTGGTGGTCTTTATTGCAGAGTGTTCCCCTCCGGTCATACAGGCCTCTCTCACTCCCTCTCTGTGTGTGTGTGTGTGTGTGTGTGTGTGTGTGTGTGTGTGTGTGTGTGTGTGTGTGTGTGTGTGTGTGTGTGTGTGTGTGTGTGTGTGTGTGTGTGTGTGTGTGTGTGTGTTACCCAGTGTCCCTTGCCAAGTGGTTGTCATCAGTGCTGATGGTATTACATCAGGGAGGCACAAGACAGTGACAAATGTCTGTCATCATGGAACAAGGCTGATGACAGATAGAGTGGAGGCGACGCCACTGAGTAATAAAAGTGGATGGATGGATGATCCAGTAGCTGCAGACCCTCATACACTACAGCCACTCACAGCTGCTCCTATCGGACCAGAGAGGAAGACACACTAACCCTAAACTCAAGCCAAACCCAACTGAGCTAGTATTACAGTTTTCTGCATTGGTTTGGCTCATTTCTTGAAACAGAAATTACATTCTCAAAACTCTTAATATTATTTGGCAAAACAGTTCTACAGTTCAGCACAACCCTATAGCTTACTTGCAAAAGCTTACATCTCTCCCAAAACAGTTCACTCATGTGTCAAAACTAAATTCCTTTCTCATATAAATAGTCAGTGCATCAAAAAAAAAAGCATCGTCCCTTTAGCATCGTGTGAGCACTGCAGGTCAAAAATGTTTAGATGTTTTGTCACTATGGCAGAGGAGCTTTGAAATGTCCCTCATGTCCACCTCTCAGTCTGAGCCCAGTCCTTCATTGACAGTGGGTTTTTTTTAATAAAAGATTTTATGGTAAGAGTAGCTTCCAATATTTAACATCACACATTGCACTCAATTGTAAACATTTTTATTCACGCACATAAAGCAACTTTTATTCATCGGAGTAAAAAGAAAATGGTAGCACTTTATTTGACGCTTTGTTGTAACGCATTATGATCATTTATGAGTGTTTATAACTATAGTTATACAGTACTATAACTGCATTATAACTCATTAAGTATGGTTATAATTCGTTATAGCAGTGGTAACCAAACTTTTTTGGCCCGTGACCCTATTTTGCCATCACAAATTTCTGGCGACCCCGCCGTCAATCATACATCAACTCAGATATATGCTGCATTTTATTTGAACTCAATTTATTGTCAATAAAGTGAAAGTATAGAATACAGTTGTTTAAGATTGTGTGTAGTGATTTTAATCATACATTTAAAAAGAATAATAATTAGTTAAAAGAATATTTTTAGAATATTCAGTAATTTTTTTAATCAATTACTAGACATTTCAGGCGACCCCATTTGAATTCCAGGCGACCCCACGTGGGGTCCCGATCCCAAGGTTGAAAAACACTGCGTTATAGAGGTAGGCATCAAATAAAGTGTTACCAAGTAGATAGAGCATCATTTACTGTAATATAAACACAACAGAACAACAAAACAAGGAAAGTATATGTAGCCTAGTTGTAAGATCGCCGCTACACTAGTGCTGTAAATAAGGATATTCATGGTATTATGTTATTGATTAATTTTGACAACTGAACAGACTATTGTGCATGTAATGACTTATACAATGAAATGATGCTGACATGTTTTGGAGAGAGCAACCATTAGACTGAGAATCAACTATCAGTTTAGATCAATAAGACCTTTTCACTTGGAAATTGTGCTAAACGTAGGTTACCTGTACTGTAAGACATTTGCAATTTGATGAAATGAATGAGAAATACAATTCTGTTGTGAACAACTGTCAAGTGGTTTGGAGGTTTGTGTTGTTTTGAGAATGTAATTTCTGTTTCAAGAAATGAGCCAAACCAATGGAGAAAAACTGTAATATATTATTGGTGTTCAGCAAAAAAAATCAATTTCTGATTAGGATCAAAACAACAACACACTCTAATGTAAATGCAGTGATGCAGCTGCAGGATCATTGAAAGTGCAGCATCAGCAGCAGGTGTGACAGGTGCAGGTCCATCAGACTGGAGCAGGTCCAGGTGTCCCAGTCTAACAGCAGCCACTCAGTTACAGGACTGATGGCCACATGACTCTGTTTAATGACCAGGCTGTCATCCAGAAGCATTAGAGACTGAAGCCGTTTTCCCACTGAGATCCACTGTAAAGGATGCTGCTGTGCTCAGAGCAAAGACTGTTCTTATTCCTGTTCTCCTCCCTCTCCATGATTTTCCTTCTGTTCTACGCTCTCCTTTCTTCTCCCCTTCTCTTTCCTGCTCTATCTTTACAATATTATTACAAACATTTTTTTATATACATATAATTTTTGTTTCCTGGATCTCCCAAATAGTTTTTGCTAGATTTCTGATCCTGTGATTTATTGTGTTGAGTTTACTGATGTCATTAATTAATTTGCTTTTTCCATCTGTCCTATCGAGCTCTCTATCAGTTTGTCTGAGACCTAAAGATGGTGGGCAGTGAAAAATAATATCCATAACTTATCAATACGTATTTCCGTGCAGAATTCCTTTCCTCTGTAATAATAGTGATTATTATCTTTAATCATCTACTTTGCCTTGTACACAAATGACTCGTCACGCTGTTGTTAAGTTTTGCAGGTCCTCATCACACATCTCTTGTCCTCTGTCTGCCCGTCCTCCCTGCTGTCCTCTGTCTGTCGGAGCTGTGACGGCGGGTGTGTAAATGCTCTGGCAGAGAGCTGATGAATGTGGCACTTCTCTGCTACAGGCTGGAAGTGTTTTGTGACAGAGTGTCTTACGACTGGGCCGGCCTATTCTTTATGCTTTGGCACCATGCTGCCACTCAGACAACATGCACCTCACATAAATACACCAACGTGCAGGCTGGGAGTCCCTGGGAGAGCTGTGTGTCTGGGGTTTAGTCTGTTTTTTTTTGTTTGTTTGTTTTGTTTTCAAGAGAAATGTTGCACATGTTCAATTATCCTGAAGATCAAACCAGTCAACCTGATCAATGACAGGAGAGCTGCTCACAATATGCACAGATGAGTCCAGTATGAGAATACATGACCTGTATGGAAAGTGTCACAGGCCAAATTCTCATTTAGAGAGAGAGAGAGAGAGAGAGAGAGAGAGAGAGAGAGAGAGAGAGAGAGAGAGAGAGAGAGAGAGAGAGAGAGAGAGAGAGAGAGATAGATAGATAGATAGATAGATAGATAGATAGATAGATAGATAGATAGATTCAATATGAATTTGGTTGATGTATAGGTTGCATATTACCGAGCAGGATTATCTGTCTAAAATAATCCTGCAGTACACACAACAGTGTGTGATTAGTGGCTGAATGTCAGATTTATGTGGCTGCAGAGTCTCTATTTCTGAGGGAAAAGCCTTTTTTCTTTCTTTTCCACTGGACATACAGGTGCATCTGAATAAAGTAGAATGTGATGGACAGTGGAGCTACAGCCAGGCTCAGGAAACCTCTGCAGGTGTTTGGAGTTAATCAGCTGATTAGAGTGTGACATCATGAGGTTACGATAGAGAACTGTTTCACTAGATTCAAGCTTTTTGTGATAGTAAATTTTAGGTTTTTATTAAACATAAGTGATAATGATTACAGTTAAAAGAAATAAAGCTGGGGCGGCGTTTAGCTCAGTTGGTAGAGCACCCGCCCCATGTGTTGCAGGTGGCCCCGGTTTGAATCCCGTGTCGAGCGGCCTTATCCTGCGTGTCAGTCCCCCGCTCTCTGCCTCCCATTTCCTGTCTCTCTCAACTGCCCTATCAACAATAAAGGCATGAAAAGCCAAAAAATATACTTAAAGGGATAGTTCACCCAAAATTGAAATTTCACTCATTATCTCCTCCCCCTCATGTGGACTAAGGGCTGGGAGAAGTTTCAGAGTTATATGTGGCTTCTCTGAGTTACAGGGGGTCTCGGCGTAGCAGTGCATGTCCATATAACAGTTGCAAATGGATACCAACTGTCTTCATAACAAAAAGACACACCAAAAAACATCCAAAAATACCTCCATGCTGCTCGTATGTAATGTCCGTCTTGTATTGAAGCCCCGAAATGCGAAATTGTCCCGAAAAAATTCATTATCCATTTGCAACTATTATATGGACATGCACTGCTACGCCGAGACCCCCTGTAACTCAGAGAAGCCACGGAGGACTCTGAAACTTCCCCCAGTCCTTAGTCCACATGAGGGGGAGGAGATAATGAGTGAAATTTCAATCTTGGGTGAACTATCGGTTTAAAAAAGAAGAAAAAAAGAACTAAAGACATGAAAAATTTCAGTCTGTGTGTATTGAATCTATATAAGATGAGTTTGAATTGAACTATTATAATACATTCACTTTTACATGATTCATTTTGATTCACAACATGTTTGTGTGTTCTGCACTCCGTCAAGAAGTTGAGAAACATGGACTGGAAAACTGGAAATACTGGAAATACTTGATGCATCCAGTGGTCCATACATGGGATACCAGGGTGAAATAAACACCCAAACATCCCAGGTCTGAACATTCAAAGCTACAAAGTAACCGATCTCTTGCATGTATGTGATGGACTGTCTCTCTCCATCATTTGTCCCCTCCTTCATGTGGTTTGTGTGTCTCCAGTTGGTGGTTGTCCTGCTGGGCGTGGCCAGCCGCTACCAACCCACCTGTACATCTGGAACCACATGATGCTGCTGGATTTAAACCTGCATCTCCCCTTCATCCTTCAGCAGGTTGTTCAGCTGCTCTGCTCCATAACTCCTCAATGAACCGATCCGATTCTTCTATCAGTTCACCCCATCAGAGGTGGACCGGCTGAAATCCCAGTAAACATCACTATTTTAGAGGTGGGGGTGGGCGGGCTCCTGCTCCTGTTTTAAATGTTAATCACCACTGCCTTGCCCCGGGGCAACAGACACGGCCACAGTTGCTGGTATGCTAACGCGGCCGGCCAATAAGCATCCGAGCCGTTTCCAGAGCTGAGCTGGTTTCTGCTCCGCTGCTCACGTTTATTCTCCCACATCATTAAAGACAGTCACATGTTGATTGCAGCCTTTCATTCCTCAATGTGTGTGTGTTACGGTGTTTTTCCACCTGTTGGCTTTGATGTGGATGAGCAGTGTGTGTGTCTTTGTGTGTGTGTAAGTGTAAGTGGAAATGTAAGGCTATTGTCAGGGTGAAAGGTTAATAATTAACCATTTAATAGTATCCTAACTTCACTCATGTGCATTCAGGAACATATCTGGTCTTCTTGCTGCAGCTTAGATCATTTGGCGTAAGAGCAACTTTAGTGTGACTCAGTGTTAACATGATAGGATTTTATAAATATTCATAGTTATCATGTATTTGCCATTAACCACATTTCACCATAATGATATGAAATGACTTAAGCAACTTTAGTCATGCCTGGTAAAAGAAAAAAGAAAAAGACTGAATCGGGCCTCAAGTGCAACTGGGATATGGAAATCTGCAGAACTGAGATGTAATTAAGAATTTATATATATTTTTAAATAAAATGTAATAACTGATTATTGATTATTCACACAGGAGATGTGTCTTATTGTGGTCTGTTTTGTGCATATTGCTTAAAATCTGCTCATTTTTAAATAAAGCTTCTGATATTGAGCTTTACACAGGAGGCTCAGTGATAAGGGACAATACTTCTTCTTAAAGCACAATCAAACATTTTACACTCTATATCCTACAGTAGAATATCCATCACAAAGGCTACATAGTCTCCTCAAAGTGATGCTTTCAATGACTTTCAGTTTACATATGATACAGTATAGGAAAAGTTTCCAGAGAGCAGACTCAAATTTCTGGCCCATATACTTCTACATCTGGGCAGATTTCTATATTGGAAAAGTAGGAAACCTGCACACGGCTCAAGTGTGGGCCTGAGTTATTGTTCTTTCAGGTAAATTGTAGATCAGGCAACTAAATACCCACATGATAATGTGTATTTTTCTTTTTATCAACTGTAAACCATCACTTAATATCTTCACAGATATGGTCTACAGGTGAAATCCTGAACACATCAGTGGTGACTTCACATGATATGAAAATCTATAATAATTCATCAGAACATTAACCAGCAACAGTCAGACTGTACAACAGCAGGGGGGGGTGGGACGGGCACAACATCTGCACTAACTGAAATTTTATGAATTGTATTTCTTTTATATGAGAGTGTGTGTGTGTGTGTGTATATATATATGTGTACATATATATATGCATATAGGTGATAGTTTGTATATATATAGGTATATTTTATACTTTATTTTACTCTTTTATATTATTACTACATCTGTCTGCATTAGCTAAGTACTCTCTTTCAGAATGTTTGGAGCAGCTGACAGATGAATTTCCTTCGGGATTAATAAAATATCTATCTATCTATCTATCTATCTATCTATCTATCTATCTATCTATCTATCTATCTATCTATCTATCTATCTATCTATCTATCTATCTATCTATCTATCTATCTATCTATCTAACAATAATGATCTGGGCGAGTTAACAGGGAGAGGTGTGAGCTCTGTGGTGGTGATGTCATTCTTCTTAGTATCAGTTCTTATTATTATGTTTTTAGGCTAGGTTTTCACCTTATGCTTTGTATAAATCCAGTGACCTTGTGATGTTTCTAAGGAGTTTTGTGTTTCTGCAGTTGACAGAAAGTGCCACTAGAGGACACTAGTGATGTGTTGACCGCTGCTCGTCTCCTCCTGACACAGGAGAGGAGCAGAGCAGCAGGTGGAAGCGGGACATGTGGTTCTAACAGCTCATCTTTTAAAGTTCACTCAGACTGTGATCCTGTCCAGACCCTCAGACTGGGCCGGGCCGCTGCGCAGGTTCAATCACGACTAAAGGGGTTACAACAACAACAACCCGGGCCCTCCTCCATTCACCGTCCTTTCACTGGAAAATGTGGCACAGACATGTTATTACTCTGTTCATTTACGACTCTCGAAAAAAAAAAGAAGAAAAACCCCGAAAACAGCAAATCACCAATACACAGCTCAATACGCAACGTGGCCCTCAGTGTCTGTGGCTCGACGGGCCCGGGCCCCTCTATTGTGCAGTGGGAGTTTACCTTGAAACCTATTTGAAGTCATTGTACCCTGCAGCGCTTCATTGTGTACTGGGCCCTCATCTCAACAAGTAGCGACACTTCACAACTACCTGTAACGGTGGATCCCCCAACAGCGCTCAAAGGCCAGACCTGAGTGTCTGCCACTACGCATAACAATACAACTGTTTCCCAGTTGCGGCCCCTGTGTTTGGTCCCTGGGATCCCACGGAGGGTCTATTGGGCCCTATGAAGGCTCTTTACGGTCACTAATACATGAAGCACAACAATAGCAGCTTTTCCAGATGCTGCTATGATTGGCCAAGCTGTGACTTGAGCCTTGGTGTAAGAATACGCTCAGCTCTCTGGGCCGTGCGGAGCTGAATAGCTGTTTGATTGGGTGTTAATAGTAGTTGGGTTACTACAAGTGCACGTTTGAGCTCATTGTCCAGAATGGACTAAGTTGTAACTGTGCTGATTAGATGACTCTGAGCGATTAGGAGTGTTTAACGTCACACTCTAAGAAACACTTTTCTTTTTTTTTAATCAGCTGCTGTTGACTCAATTCACTTTGTTGGGGATATCATTTCTATTCCTGGCTACATGATGATGACATAATTACACATCAGGATATTTACAGTGCAGAGCTTCTCTCTCTGAAGCACTAAAGCCTACACAATTTATGTTGTTTACGTCTCTGCTACAACCCATAGATGTGTTTCCTTAAAAAAGCAGCCTCTCTAGACCTTTGTCATCATAGCAACAATATTACACATGTGGTTCAGCTCATGAAAGACCATTGTTTGGTTAGGTTTACGTACAAGAATGACTTGGTTAGGTTTAGGGAAAGTTTGTGGTTTTGTTTCAAATGAAAACACCCTGAGGGTGCAAGATATATCATCATCATCATCATCATCAAGAAAGTGTTTTCTAGAATCATCCCTCCACCACGACCTCACACACAACATACACAGTCACTTTCAATGCCTGGCTTCCTTCTTTGCTCCATCATAACTATATTATATGAACTGTCCTATAAAGAGTTAAAGTCAAACAGGAACATCTATTCTGAAACTGAGAAAACCGTATTCAAAATTACACTTGGCTTTTATTTTTTTAATTCTTTTTTTACAAAAATGTGTTGTTTTCATTTTGTGTACACAAGAATAGTGGAAAAAAAAACCTCTATTTAACGTTTCTGTTTTTAGAAAAAGCCCCAAGACCTGTAAAGGTCAGCAGCCTGACAGACTGAGGCCAGTCAGTGAGCATCAACAGTATGTTCTTGGTAACATTAGAAGAGTGTAGGTAAAGAGGAAAAAAAAAAGTTATGATGGTAGATAATACTCAAACTTCCCCTCAGGTAAAGCTTCATAGGGCCTTTAGAGTTTGCAAACTGCAGTGCATTGCAATTGCACAGACGTGTTTTGATCCAGGCATGTCATTCTGGGAAAGTGGAAACCACTAAGTGAAGCAGATGTAGTCAAACCAAGCTGAGAGGAAGTGGATGACAGCCTGACTCCTGAAACACAGTCATTAGTACCTGTAGAGTCCAGAGCAACTGTAAGAAGAACAAGACGTTTAAAAACTACAGGGGTTAAACAGGAGTTTGAACAACTTGTGCATTAATGGTGTTTCACAGCAACATTTGGTTTTTGCAGCCAAGATGATAACACCTCCATCTAACAGCTGGAGCTGTGGTCAGAGGTGTGTCCGACCTTTCTGGGTGGAGCTTGGTCCACATATATCCCGGCAAACTACTGACCATCTGTAACCTGTGATTTCAGCGGCGGCCACATTCTGGACCTGGACCTGGACCTAGACCTGGCCCGGAAGATAAGGCTCTGACCTGACCTCGGTCAACTTTCTACCCTGGAGTCTTTCACAAACTTTTTACTCAACACTCGTCCCATCCAACTATGTAGCCTGAGAAAAATATGCAGCGTCAGATGAGGAAAGCAAACAACCCAGCCAAGCTCTCAGAGTCCAGATCAGTGGCTCATAGCGCTGAGGACATCGGACTTGGCCATAGCTTCATGCCCCTTATTCATCATGGAGGCCACAGTATAGAGAACTGTCAAACTTTTCTGTAGTTTCAGAAGAAAACATATGATCCAGCAGACTGGTTTAGTCAGTTTGCACCTGCAGACATGTTGTATCTGTCCCAGAGACTGGCGGGTCTTGTCAGCAATAAACAAAACCACAGACCAGCTGAGAGCAGACATGCAGATATTTGATCTATATGCATATGCTATTGTATTTTATCGGTTGTGTGTGTGGTTGTGTGATTGTTTTCATGCAAATGAAGCCAGAAACTATGCTGCTTCAAATCAGCATTAGCACCTTTGGGTTTAGTTACTCAAGCAGACTGGGAAATACACATAATGGAGATACTTTGAAAAAATATAGGCCAATCAACAATGATCAACTGTTTTTCCTGATGGAGAACAAGCAGGTGGAGAAATGGAGATTCATGTGGCCATGCTGATGTTGCACTCAAGTCAGAATGGGAGGAACAGGAAAATACAGAGAGTATACAGTATTACCAGCCGGACCCCCCCTGGAACTCTTAAAGAGTTTTGATAACTCTGAAAGTTCTCTAAACCCTTACATGGCATGACCATGAGTAGAAAATTGGTGAATTATTGATTTTTGGTGAAGTATCCCTTTAATCAACAATATTCAGTGATACAGCTATTGCCAGTGTCAATATGAATGCTTTAAAGTGTTAATAGTAGTATTAGCATTGCATAAATATTTAAATCCCCCACCCCACCCCCATGCAGTGGCACCACCTCTCTCAATCTGTGTGAAGTGTGATCTGTATGATTCTAACGTGAATTCTGAATTACACCAGAGTAGCACATTAGCCTGGCTAACACACTGTTCATCAAGATAGCAGCAGTTTTTCAGATAAACTTGTTAGCTACTGATAATCAATAAGTATTATTATACTTACAGTATAAGATGAATGAGCCAGAGCTAAGCTTTAGCTTCCATCTTCAGCATCCTAAGCTCCAAGAAACATGACATGTGATCTACACACTTCTGTAACATGGTGCAGAATTACACATGATACATGAGCATCAATGTATTCATCATCTTCAGCGAGGCGATTGGACTCAGCAGGTATGAATGACTTCACAGTAACAACATGTGGAGTTTAAAAAGACATCACATTCTCATTCCTCTCTCACTCTTCCCTCTTCAGTCCACGTTCTTTATTCCTGATCCAGCTCCATGTGTCCCAACCAGTGTTTTTCACCCGTGGAGAAGCGAAGACATCTCATCGCAATTTGTCCAAATCACAGCGCAGCCCTGGTGTAATGAGCGGGCCACCACAGCTATGATGATTACAGCATCAGCAGTGGCTAGCAGGCCACAATAATAACTGGTGAGAGCTGGCAGAATGAGTAGAAGGAGGAGGAGGAGGAGGGGGGGGGGTTACGGGAGAGATGAATGGAGACATGAGGGAGAGAAAAAACATGCTGCAGGAACAGATTGACTTTTCATTGCAGTATAGCTTAATCTGTCAAGTGTTGGTCTTGAACCCCTGAATTGCTAAAAGTCTTATATCATCAGTTCCAATACAGGCTAATTATAGAATAATAGTAATACAGGAGAACTTAAAGGGATAGTTCCACATTTTGGCAAATTGGCCCATTGCCATAATCCCTATAGTTTTAGGAGTTGTTTTCGAGGCAAATGCAGAGACTGCTTGCTGAAAAACTGCCCCCAACGGGAACCCGCATCAGCTGTTTTGCATGAATTTACCTCAAAAACAACTCTGTCTCATAATGTTCCGTTATTAAGTCATAGCTTGGTGAATGTGCAGGTCACAGCTTGTCCACGACAGCATTTTGGAGTTGTTGGATTGTGTATTTGATGATTAGTTTGATGAGGGAAATCCCATTAGCCTCCGTAGTGTAGCTCTGAGCAGCTCGCAGCTCTGCTCCGCCGTTCTAAAAATAGCTTGCACTGACAAATAAAGGTAACAAACCTACTCCTAAAACTATAGGGATTATGGCAATTGAGCAATTTTCCAAAATGTTGAACTATCCCTTTAAATCACTTTACAAACAAAGGTACGTTTAAGTTTATTACAAGGAGGATTAAGCAAGAAACAGCAACAATGTAAAACCTGCGGCTGCATTCACATTAACTAGTGTTAGTTTTAAAAGACCTGACATCCCACTCTGGATTGTGTTGTCATCATCCCCTCTATAAGCGAGAACAACCTGCCACTAACATCTGCATTTTGATTTGAATGTAAAAAGCTTCAATCTGCACCCACACCCAGGTCAAAAGATGCAGAGAAGTGTGTCATTATTCAGACACAACCCACAGGTGAACCAGCTTGATGAACTCTGTATAACACTGGGGACAAAGCTGTCAGCTGTTACACTGTGCACAGTGAAGGAAAAGTAAGTGGAGCCTCAAAGTTAGATGTAAAACACACAATCATCAATCAAAATGTCTCAGCTCCAACACTGTTACCGGACGGCCAACCTGGGGACCAGACATGACAGATCTGTTTCACCAGTGTGCACAGTGGCCAGCAGCTCACTCCTCCCCTGCACCGTGTGTGTGTGTGTCGGTAAGGTCATGGTATGATGATTCTTCTTGCACTTGTGTGTGTCCTCAGTCCAAACAGTGGGGCAAACACCTGACACAGGGAAAGGGGTCAGGTGTTTTATTTTTTAATAAAGGCAGCCAGCATAGAAGAGTAGACACTGGCACATGGTTATATAATGTGTTTTCAGGTGTGTTAAAGTGATAGTTCACCCAAAATTCAAATTTCACTCATTATCTACTCACCCTTATGTCGACTAAGAGCTGTGAGAATTTTCAGAGTCCTCCGTGCCTTCTCTGAGTTACGGGGGGTCCGTGCAGCAGTATTTGTCCATATAATGGTTGTCAATGGATACCAACTTTCTTCATCCAAAAAGAGACACCAAAAAACATCCAAATACCTCCATAGTAAGTAAGTCTATATTTTAAGCTTGTTTGTAGCGGAAGCTCCCAGTGTCTCAGTTCACTCCTCTTCCTGTGTCAGTGCAAATCTCGCATGATTTGCACTGACCGGCGGAACAATTTCTCATGTCGGGGCTTCAATACAAGAGGGACATTACAGAAGAGCAGTATGGAGGTATTTGGATGTTTTTTGGTGTGTCTTTTTGGACGAAGAAAGTTGGTATCCATTCACAAGCATTATATGGACAAATACTGCTGCGCGGACCCCCCCGTAAATCAGAGAAGGGACGGAGGACTCTGAAAATTCTCACAGCTCTTAGTCGACATGAGGGTGAGTAGATAATGAGTGAAATTTGAATTTTGGGTGAACTATCCCTTTAATGTGGACATAGATCATTTCAGATTTTACAATTAAAATCTGGATGTAGTCTGAGTTCTTTAAATCATATTACATCTTTGCCTTTATTATGAAAGTGAAAGTGACAGGAAGCCGTAACATGGATGAGGATGAAGAATGAGATACAGAGGAGGAGGAGGACGGAGAGGACAGAGGATCCACAGAGACTGGCAGGGCTCCACACAGTGGAGACAAACAGCAGAGAGTGGCTGTAGCTCAACATAAACACAAGACCACACAAACACACGCGTACATCTACACAAACAAGTCAACATCAGCTATCTCAGCTATGTGTGCTATGCTCTGTGTGTCTGCACCGTCGCTCAGCACAGTGACACAAGTCACAGCGTAAATCATCGTGTGCTCTCACTTCCAAATTTCAGAGGACTGTTGTGGCTTCTCGGTTCCATGACTTCAATGTGAATGGGAAAGTGAGCAGTCTGAGGCCTTGTGGAGCCCACTGTGTATACATGTATACATTCAGCCTAGGCCAAAGCATCTAAAAAAAAAATCTATATATTTTCACTCTTCTTAAAGACTTAAATCACCACAAGATCATACAGCATGTTCTCACACATCTGTGTCTCTGCCTCAGAGTTGACATCAGTGAAAATGACATTTGCAGTGTAATTGTGGAAGGAAGGAAAACACAGCTTTACACCTCTGACTACACCCAACATCCCAGCTGGATGTGGTCAGGTGTGTTGTACTGTGCCTCAGAACATCAGCTGCACGGGATGTGGGAGAAGCATGTTGTCACCGGATTATCAAAGTACATGAAGTGCTCCTCTGCTTCCTGAGCAACTGGGAAACCAGAGCAGCTCAGTAGACTGCAGCTCCAATCTCAGCTGAGCAGTGGTAGTGAGGAAGTGACAGTCACAGGACAACATTATAACCTAGACATGGGCAAAACTAAGGCCCGTGGGCCATATGTGGCCGGTTATCCGGCCTGTCATACAGCATATTGTCCAAATTAGACTGCAAACTCTGATGCACTGGCAACAACACGGCTCCCACTGAAAATGATAGATAGATAGATAGATAGATAGATAGATAGATAGATAGATAGATAGATAGATAGATAGATAGATAGATAGATAGATAGATAGATAGATAGATAGATAGATAGATAGATAGATAGATAGATAGATAGATAGATAGGGCCGGGCGAGGGCAGGGACTGCTAACTCCATCTGCTGACAAGAAGTTAGCCAAAACCACCGGATCACTTACTTCTGCTTTAAAACGAGACACAGGTGGGGCAATCAACACAGGTGAGATGACATGAGGTAATCACAAGAGGGCAAGTACAGGAAGACAGGCAAGGTAAGGCAAGGTTTATTATCCATTTTGTATTGTTATTCTCCCTAAATGACCGTTGCCTTCATGGGAACTCCTCAAAACTTTGTACATGTCAGGCCTGGTGTAAATGTTCATGTTAAATTGGTTGTGCATTTGGTTTTGTAAAATAACTTGATGGCAGTGCATAGAAAATGTACTCTGCAGATGAACAACTAGATGCTGAATTCAGCTGCATTAAAGGGGAACTCCCCTCGCTTTTCCTCTGTTTTGCTAACCCTCCTCCTGGTCATGTGTATTTGTTTATAACCCGGCCGGTGAGAACCCTCCTATCCATGGAGCGGTGGATAAGGTTATAGATCATATACGATGTTATGATGTGTATATTTGTGTAGTCTTATCTGTCATAAACAAGAGATTACCGGTTTGTGTTACGGTGCTGCAGAGGCTCTGATCTGGCAACGTTGGTTTTCAGCCAAGAGATGCTAGGTGGAAGGCAGAGAGCCTCCATTCTCACTGGAACAAGTTATAAGTCATTAATTTAATCATCATAATTACTCCAAAGCTGTTCAATAAAGGAAAAATGTAGCATAGTTAAAGGGATAGTTCCACATTTTGTCAAATTTGCCTATTGCCATAATGTGTTTCCTAAAATGTTGAAGTGTCATTTAAAAAGCGGCGATGGATAAACAGCAGAAGTCTGTATCAGATGAAGCACATCTCTCTCTCCCTGTGTGTTAGCAGTGATGCCGTGACTCCTCTCATTAGCATACAGCTTCAGCCATAGATGGATTGTTCCTCAGTTGGTCTCATCCTACAGGTGATTGATCTGTTAACAACTATTTCCCTTACAGACCTTTGATTGAGTGCTGCTTGTCTTTGCCTGAAAGGACCAGTGTGTGTGTGTGTGTGTGTGTGTGTGTGTGTGTGGCTGGAGGCCGGCCCAGAGCAGCCTCAGCTGGGGGTTTTTCAGCTCTCTATTTATGAGCTCTTCTTTACATATTCATTCTGCTGCTGTTAAACAAAGGCCACAGGTTGCTTTGCTCCCTCTGTGACTGTAGTGCAGTGTGTGTCAGTGTGTGTGTGTGCTGATGACAGAAAAGAATAAGAAAAGAGGAAAGAGAAACAGGAGACCATATTCCTTTTTGTCTCCCCTTCTGTCAGTCATTCATGGGTTAAGCAGATGCAGTCAGGGTTTGATTCCGATGTTTACAGATAATTGATCTCCTTTATATTGGCTCTTTGTCATTTATTCCAGATTTATTCTTGGTCTGAGGCAGCATTGAGAATCTAAATGCTCATGAAAACTCTCCTTGTAGTGAATGATGAGACTGTAACGTGGGTCATTAGCTTGTTTGTTTAGTCATATGAAGCTGTTGAGAGCTGATAAAGACCCAGCAGCTTCATATACAGGCAGAGGCATGATGCAACCATCAGTGAGTGTCCGATATACTAGTACTGTAATGTGATTTAAAGCTTTAAGCATCCAACCCACAATTGTGCTACTGTGGCTTTTTCCATGTCCACTCAGGCTTCTTAATGTGCAAATTGAAACTGTTCATAACAACAGCTGGATGGAGACACATTCACTTGCCACACTTCACGCCTGCCTGTGACTTTGACACATTTTTTGAACACAACATTGTGTGAAATTCACTCTCTCTCTACCTTCACATACAGCTGTGCTTCAGGCCTTAAGGTGCGTTTGATTTCTGTAACCCTGCAGTAGATGAAGGGGTATGTATGTATGTATGTATGTATGTATGTATGTATGTATGTATGTATGTATGTATGTGTGTATGTGTGTGTGTATGTATGACAGCATCAACAGAAAGACGTAAACTCCAGTTCCACTCACACGCTCTCTCTGTTTTGAATATATTACAGTAACATCGGCAATACAATGTGTTGTCTTTCACTTGCAATATGATGAAACTGAAATCATGTGAACGAATCAGCTTTGTTGACTGAGGCTACATCCACGCTGAAACAATTTAGTTTTAAATGCATCCCTTTAGCTTTGTTTGATGTCAACACTCTTAAAGGAGAGTAATGGAAACACTGTAGTAGGAAAACTTCTGTTTTGGTCCAGATAGGTGAAAAATTAAGAATTGCGGAAATGATGACACACATAGGCCTACATACACCTATGCCTGGCTCCTGATTGGGTCTAATCTATCACTGAATATGCTGTCTCTGAGTCATCACACTCCCATCACATGAGCCCTGGTCAACGACAAATCCTGAATTTGTTCTAACTGCAGAGAAGACCATTTACTTGATGCTTATCAGCACCTGTGTATGTGAATTGTCATGTCATATGCATTTTCAGGTGTTTTAGTCTGGATGGAGGTGGAGCTGAAACACTTGTCTGGATGAAGACTGTGATGCTTTTTAAATGTAGAGTCACATGACCAACACCTGCTAACTGGTTAAAAAGATATACAGTTTCTCAAACAGAAACACACATTAAACCTGAAGGTTAAAACAGACTGAGACAGGAAACGCTGTCCAATCACGGCCCACATCCACTCTCTGAAACGTTTCTACTCAGATCAGTCAGATCCTTTTCGGAGTCTGATGCTCCGTCCCATTCAGATCCTGACTGAGAGAGAGAGAGAGAGAGAGAGAGAGAGAGAGAGAGAGAGAGAGAGCTGGAGAGCTGACAGCTGTGTAGATAACAGGGCCCTGGTTGCCATGGTGAGAGCGTTTGATTGGCAGCTGGCGGGGAGGGTTGATTGATAAGGACCCCCCTGCTATTCCAGTGACAGCTCCTGTCAGAGAGCCAGCTCGTCTCACATCAGATGTATCAACTGGTACAGCCCGCTCCCACCCCCAACACACACACACACACCCACCAAACACACACACACACTCACACAGGACAACAGCCAACTGAACCACTATACCGACCCCTGACCACACCATTTATATCTGCAACAAACACATGTAAATATGGACATCAATACTGTCATGTCAGTAAGAGCACTAATACAATACTGCAAAAATGGTGTTAAAAGACCTTTTTTTAATAAATAATGCTACACTTTTATATAGTATGTCCTTAGATTGTTATCATTAATGCAAAAATACGTGAACAGTATTTTATTATTTCTAAGCTAACCTGAACTGTTAGGGTTAGGGTTTATGGAGCTACATCTAATGATTCAGTTCACTAATGATTCGTCTGATGATTTAATTCTTGGTTAATCCTCAAAATAGTGATAAGTAACATTTATCCAGAGTCTAAATGAGCCTTTTAAATGTCATTTGATTGTCATTAGGGAAATAATTAAGAGAAAAACGTAGTAACTACTATTAACCATTAAATGTTTAAATGAAAAATAAATCATGGACTTTGCTTTCAGGTGAGAAATCGAATCTTTAACAAAGCATCAGTTTTGTAAAAGTGTTTTGTGAGTAACTATAAACCTCAGGAAAAAGTACAATGCCAAAGTACAAATCTGAGTTCCACTTTAGTAAGTAAGTGAGCCAAATTTTTTCACTTACTTTTCAGCAATGTGCTGTCCAAACTGTTTCGTTTGAAAGTTTTTTTTATTTTTTATTTTGTCCTATGCTTTAAATGTGTAAGTACAGTACACATGTCGCTAACACTGTTCATTAAAACAAAGACTGGTTCAGCAGGTGACCAGAACACCCAGCACACAGTCTGGGCGGAGCAGGTGTCAGACTGAGCCTCTTGTTAACCCTGCTAACTATTTCAGTCAGCTGATAAGCACAGACACAAGCGCAGGGTCCCAGAACGTGACAAGAGTTCACTGTCCAAATTAGAACAAATGGACTGAGTGAAGACAGACCCCGTCCCGCTCAGCCCCCCGTCCTCTGTCCACTGTTTCATTATGATGATCAGGACCGCCACCATCTCCGTATGGGTGTCTTAGCTCACCTATACCTCACCTCATCCTGCACGCAGGGGTCTATGGATGATTAAATGATAAATGTAATGTTAATGTAGTGGTTCTCAGAAAAAAAAACAACAACTCAAAAGTAGCTTTAAAAATGAGTAGACTTTCATTTAAGAAATACAAATCCAACTTTGTAAAAAATGAATGCATTTAATAAAATCCTAAATAAAATAAAATCCTATGAATTACAAAGGGGACACACAGAAAGAAACAAATCACAACAAGTATTTAGGATAATCTTAACATAATGTGCAGTAGTCTGTTAGGTGCCTTGAGATAATGTTTATTATGATTAGGGGCTATACAAATAAAATTAGAATGTAATTATGTAATGTAATTCTGACCAGCAACAACACTGCACTGACACAGACAGTTTATCAGGTGTGGGAGTCAAAGTGGTGGATGCATTATGTTTTAATTACCTCACTATATAAAGATACCATTGTTACTATTCACAGACATTTTTATAGTTAATATAATTATATTAAAAGTGATAACATTTGATGCAAACGAAAAAAAAATCTACAATTTCAGTCGTTGAATCAGCCACATTAAAATGACTGTGCTCAGAGTCAGAATATGAACTACCTGCCTGGAGCTTTTGAAACAAGCTGATCCATCAGCCAGACTACTGTTCAGTTCAAGCACTCCCACACTGAGAAGAAGAGAAAGAGGAGAAGGTGTGTGTGGAGGAGTGAATGTGCTGTCAGTCCATCAGCTTGGACTTGAGGGTCTGTGCTGTGTGGCTTCTCAGGGTTAT
This sequence comes from Trachurus japonicus, assembly GCF_045865225.1. Classification (NCBI taxonomy): domain Eukaryota; kingdom Metazoa; phylum Chordata; class Actinopteri; order Carangiformes; family Carangidae; genus Trachurus; species Trachurus japonicus. Next base: position 30,288,767 of record NC_140921.1, on the reverse strand, counting down.
CAGCAGCCTCAGATATGAGCGACCTCCTCTGTCAGCACCCAAGGGTGAGTGGACCGCCAACAGGGGAGGAGCAGAGATAATGCATCCGATTGACAGCCTTGTCTTCCCCCCCATTAAACCGCCGCCCCCCCCCCCCCCCCCCCCCCCCCCCCCCCACCCTGTGAACTTCCCTCAGCCTTCAGGCATCAGTCCCACCAAGGAGCATTCCTCTGTGACTCTGCTTCTGCCTAAATACAGACTGGCAACTGAAGAGAATACAGAAAGTTTAGAGGCAGAGACCATCTAGTGGGTTTTAGTGTGAAAATTACACCTGAATTTCCTGTGGGTCTCATCACCATGCAGGGGTCAAAGGTCAAGGCCTGATTCATCATCATTTCATTTCATTTCATAACCTTTATTTAAACTTGGAGATATATTGAGGAGTAACCTCATTTACAATATAGCCGAGATGAAACACAAAACATATAAGGACAGAAGACAAGACATTTGAAACATACAAAAACATAACAGAATACCAGAATGTAAAGGTGACTAGGGTAAATTGAAACATAGTTAAAAGCACGAGCAGTTAGAGGTAAAATAAGATGTACGGTAGTTGTGGTTTTAAATTGTCCTATTGATAAAAGTGAGGTAAGTTTCAAATGATTTTGCAGAGTGTTCCAACAGTAAGATAAGCTGGTCTTTCCAAGTTCGGTGTTAACAGAGGGAACCTGCAGTGTGAGCCAGTCTTTTGAGCGTGAATGGTAAAGACCTGCATTGAAAGATACTAGTGAGTTAATATAAGATGGTAAGAGACCAGTAAGAGCTTTAAAAATAAATCAAATCCAGCGTCGATCACGCCTGGTAGATAGTGAGGGCCATCCAACTTTGGAATACAGGTCACAGTGATGAGTGTTGTAGCTGTCGCCAGTAATAAACCTCAGGGCTGAATCATCATTATCATTATTTTTTAATTCACTGTCATGATTTTCTATTTATTTAGCTCTTGTAAAACAGAGAGGCAGGTGTTAAGAAGACTCACCTGACTACAAGTGACAAGTGATAAACCAGAGTCATATTCCTTGTTTGTCTGCACATACTTGGCAAATAAATGTGATTCTGATTCTGAGGAGGAAAGGAAGGACACACACTTGTGATAGTGAAGTGAATCAGAAACATTTTGTGTATCTTTCTGGGTGTGAGAGATGATGTAAATCATGCAAAGTCTTATTTGAGCAAAATCCTAATATCAGATTCATTACAGTTCCAACAGAGTGTGTTACTCTGCAGGTTAATACCTGTTGCCTGAGGTGCAGGTCACACTTTCCTCCTGCTGTGAGGTTTTCACAGTTTGGAGCCATTAGAGAAAGACATGGCTCTGTTCCATAATACAAAACAAACACAGCACTGATGCCACACTGTGTTTTCATTTTAGAACCCATTGTTACAGATTTAGCCTGCTTCCACTCTACTTTATTGTGGGGCTTCTGGAAACTTACCTTTGGAAATAATGATGTAGAGACACAAGTGGTGCGGGCAATGGATTATGAAATACAAGTGTGACCGGTCTTTTCTTTGCTCTTGTTCAATTAATTCAATATTTTAACCCTGAATCCCTTTGCTTGTGGTATTTTTGCAAAACTCAACTCAAGATTTTCCTTTAATATGTCACATGTCTGTGCCTGACGTTAAATTAATGTACATTTATATTTCTTTACACAAATGTGAAGAAAATTTAAATTCCTGTTGAAATTTTAAGATAATCTGTGATTGAGTTTAAAGAGGAACTATTCAGGATTTTTATCTTAACTATGCTTTTTTTTTTTTTTTTTACTTTAGAGTGTTGTTACGATGGAGAATGGAGGCTCTCTGCCTTCCACGCAGCGTCTCTTGGCCGAAAACCAACCTGGCAAGATCAGAGCCTCTGACCCGGTGTCCCAGCTCTCGTCTCGCCCCGTGACACAAACCCGCCCCGTAATCTGTAATCTCTTGTTTATGATGGATAAAACTACACAAATATACACATCGTAATGATATAACATTATCCAATGGATCGCTTTCTGGCCGAAAAGAAATGCACATGGTCGGGAGGACGGTTAGCAAAACAGCAGAAAAACGATCTGACTTGCATAGTTCCCCTTTAAAAACAAACATGACATCACCAGAGAACCAGTCTGAGCTGTGAATTTCAAGCCATTAGGTACCACACGGCTGCAGATTCTCAAAGCCGATTGCATCATCATCATCATCACATGGTCACCTCTTCACTCCACCGCAGCAGTAGTTGTGTTTCTCTGTCATCAGCAGGCAGCAGCGTGGGCGTGCTGCTGTCTGCAGGTTCACCCGGAGTGCCATGCTGGAGCCGCGTCCATGCAGCTCCACACCGTGCTGCACACCCGGTGCTGTGCAGCTCTGCTCCGGCTCTCACCCCCAGAGCAGCGTATGGTAAAGTCATCAGGGCCCCGCGTCCCTTTGAAGAGGGGGACCGAAAGAAACACAACAGCTCTGAACACGATGCCGTGTCTCCCTTTTCCACCGGCCCTGCTTTTTTTTCTTTGCCTTTTTGAAAAAAAATTCCTTCAAGACCCCGTATTACTCTCTGCTTTTTCAATTTATTTCCCTCCAGCTCGCTGCCCGATCTCTCCCTCCCTCCCTCTGTCTCTCGCTCCTTCCACTTAACCCTAACCTGCCTCTGGATTCAGCTCTCGCTTTCTGTCTCAGCACCTTTCTCCTGCATTTGTCCTCACAGGTGACACAGACAGACCAGCTGGTTGCTGATCAGTGTTAACAGCAAAATGCAGCAGGAGCCACACTGTTGAGATCTTTTAAAATCATACAGTGGACAGGTGAGAAATTTTCTTCTCAGTTTATTTCTTACAAAGGATTTTTTTTTTAGACTTGAAGCTAGAAAAAAAATATAGTATCACAAGCTTTGTCCACCTGGAAAATCTTTCTCGCCCTTTACTTACCCTTTTAACCATTTTGGTTGCCCTGACACCACCAGTTTGGGATCTCAGATCTAAGCAATCGCAAAACACTAAAACTCCAAACACAAATTGCTGACATTCTTGCTGAGTGCACATGCACATATTTGTGTTGGTCCATGTGTGTGTGTGTGTGTGTGTGTGGTGTGTCAGTCAGAGATGTCACACATGCTGCTCCACTCAGCATCAGGCCCATTTGGTGGTCGTCCTCTCAGGAATGCGAGGCCTGCGGTCGCCTGATGTTGCCCTGTGTGCTGCACTAATGTCATTGTCATGGCACACGGCCATATTAGGTTCATCTCACAGTTTATGTCAATAATCAGAAATGTAAGTAATTCTCAATCATCTGATAAAATTGCTGTTGAGTATTTGTTATTAGTTAAATAATTAGATATTCATTACACAAATTCATGTTTATCTCTTCATTTTGTTCTTCTGCTTACACAGATACTGTCTACAAGACCTTGTTACCATGTAAGAGCAAACCAACTCTCATCCATCATCCTCAGAGTTGTCAGCCAGCTGCCAAAAAAGGAGAAAATTGCTGGAATTAGAATGCAAATCTCGCATCAGTTTATTTTACCATAGAACGTAGTGTAGCAGGGCTTTCGTTCAATTAATACTTTCAGTTTCAGATCTGGAACAGGCAACATCCTCTCTAACACGTTTTCATTTTTTAAATAATTTTTGTTAATTTTTGCAAAATTTCATCCATATCCATACACACCTGGAAACTGAGTCAGTATAAACAAGAAACAGGTTGTCTACTATTGAAAAAAGTACAAATGAAATAACAGTAAAGGCAGTTACATCGATTTTAAGCATGATTTAAAGGGATAGTTCAACATTTTGGCAAACTGGCCCATTGCCATAATCCCTATAGTCATAGCAGTAGGTTTGTTACCTTTAATTGTCGGTGCAAGCTATTTTTAGAACGGCGGAGCAGAGCAGAGAGCTGCACAGAGCTACGCTACGGAGGATCATGGGATTTCTTGGTTTCCCTCATCAAACTCATCAAATACACAATCCAACAACTCCAAAACGCTCTGGTGGACAAGTTGTGACCTGCACATTCAGTTTGAGGAGGGAAACCAAGAAATCCCATGAGCCTCCGTAGCGTAGCTCTGAGCAGCTCACGGCTCTGCTCCGCCGTTCTAAAAATAGCTTGCACCGACAATTAAAGGTAATGAAACTATTGCTATGACTATAGAGGGATTATCTGTTTACCAACAAATCAGGATGCGTGCGCAACCTGACTGCAGAAAGAACCGGTTGTCATGGTTACCTCCATGGATCTAGTGTAGTCAAAGCGGTGTTAGCTAGCGATGTTGTCAGCCTACTACAACAGTTTATCACCTACTGATGTAGTGTGTGTTTTATACATAGACTGTAGGTTTTATGACGGCAGGAAAAAAAAAAAAAAAATGTCAGGACGGAGGATCGACTTTGTACCACGGCAACGGAAACTCAGCCACGGGACAAGACATGGACACTCACAGCAGCGGTGGTTATCGGTAAAAACAACACTGTGCATCCCTAACGTTACCTACAGTTATTTAACACACAATCATGTTCAGGAAAACACTCACGATTACAAAACTCTGTGGCTGTGAGGACTGAGGTGCTGCCTGGTCAGAGACGAGGGAAGAGGACGGACCTGTCTAAAGTCTGGAACAACTGCATAACGTAACTGTAACATTACGTGCATGGCTGAGTGAGTAAGTACCGGTAATCTAAAACAATATAGTTTAACGTTAATTAATGTCAGCTTGCTTTCCATTAGTGACCTCGTCTTCAGTCACTGTCGTAGTAAACATTTCACAACTCATTCGCTGCAGTTATAACGTTACAGCTGTGCCTGTGAGCATTTAGCTTTATCTCCATTCAAACCAACGTATCTAACACGTTATATTGCTCGAAATTAATCGCCAATGTACTATTTTCTCTCTCGTTTGCCTTGAAAGGGGTGCGAGTTGACGGTATTCTGTTAAATTTGCGCGTTTTGTTATTTTTATCAAAACAATTAGTGCAACTTCCAGCACAAAAAGACCTGATCACGGCTCTTGCTGCTCTCTTTCTGCAGGCGACATGCGCAGTAGAACGTCAGTGACGTAGGCTGATAATCCCTCTATAGGGATTATGGCAATGGGCCAATTTGCCAAAATGTTGAACTATCCCTTTAACAGAACAACAGTGGCAGCAAAGAGACCATTCTCAATAACACCTATTATTATTTCATAATCCATGTCGCTTTCACCACTGGGAATGAAAGATGATGCCACCCAGTCAGTGTGGGTGCCTGTGTCATCATTTTGAACAATCAGAGAAGCTTTATTATGTTACATCAACTACCACAGCACATCTGAAAGATGCTGCACACATGTGTACACTGTTTTGTACAGGAAGTCACATGGGCTGAGAAAGGAGCTGCCACTGATGGAGTTAGAGTTGAGAATAAAGTTTAAAGACCCTGTCAGTTAGCTGAGGACACTGTACAATAACGCATCGTAACAACAAGTTTCATGTGCACATTTAGCACAAATGTAACTTTGTGAATAATGTGGGTTGTGTGATGATTCTAAAGTTTATATGGCTGTGTTTATTGGATGTACCTGTAACTCCTGGACCAGGTGCACCTCCCGCTCCCGACCCTCCTCGCTGATAAGCTGTGATCTGTGTGACTGTACACACTGCTGGTCCAGCCTGTGATGTCACACACACTCAGGTGTGTCCTCCACGCTGTAATCTGATTTCATACACACAGGACACACAGTGAGGTGTCGAGCTGCTGCTGACACAATTCATCCCAAATCCAATTATCAGTGTCGCGCTCACACAAAGAGACAGAGAATCGATTTGACTCACAAAAGGTGTGTGTTGATGAGGAACAACACACCTCCACCTCTCTCTGTGTCCGACACACCACACACCACACACACACGTGTAGAAGTAGAGTGGGCAAATTTAGGACCAGTTGGAATTCAAATCAATTGGATAGACCCCATTTCACACACACACACACACTTATATACACACACACCATGAGTCCATCAGTGGGAACCGGGCAGCTTCCGCCTTAAACCCACACAGCTCCACAGTTTCCCACGCTGGTTTACACACGTCTTCCTCACCACCTCGCCCACGCCTGCATGTGTGTGTGTGTGTGTGTGTGTGTGTGTGAAGGTGGGGAGGAGGGGAACTTTGTGCTATATGTGTGTTTATGTTTTTAGTGCTATATTAACAAGTATTTATGAATGGGTGTGTGTATGTGTGTGTGCACTACTTGAATATTGAAAGTGCAGATGTGGTGGTTGATCGTGTCTCAGATATAGTTTTCATGTAAATGTTCATGTGTGTGTAATGTTCTATACACTACATACCACTATTGTAGGTATCATACTATGGTCTAAATATGTTTATGTCAGTGTGCATATATAAATATATATATGAGTGTCTTTGATAATACATGTTCACTCTTTCCCACGTACGTACTTGGACATTAGACATGTAAGTGTGTGTGTGTAAGCGCGTGTGTGTGTGCCCACAGTCTGCTCTCTGCAGCTCTCAGACGTTCACTCAGCTCAGTTAATTCCCCACAGCGGCAGGTTGCCAGGTATTTTTACTGCCTCACCTCTATGTGTGTGTGTGTGTGTGTGTGTGTGTGTGTGTATCAGTCATGGATGATGTTAGCAGAGCGTGGATGTGAAAAGCAGGCCAGCGACGTCCAGCGGGCTCAAGTGAAGGCAGAGAACATGGCAAAGCCTGGAGAAACTCCAGAGCCAGCTCTCTCAGCCAGAGCCATGGAGACGGCTTTCTGTGCAACGTCATGGCAGATGTGCGCGCGCAGCCAGGGGGCAGGAAGCAGGACATTTCTCATTGTTTACAAGCGGAGTCAAGCAGCAAACAAAAAGGACAAGTTGTTGTGCTGTTAGCTGCACAAACCGGCAAAAGGATGGATATACGTACAGTGAATTGTATAATAAACCGAGGGGATCTCATCCGTTTGCCAAAAAAGAAGAAGATTATGGCTCCAGACCATTAAAAGGGCGGATTGGGGTCCTGAAGGTCCTAAAGGCGGCGAGAGTCTGTGCAGCACCGGTGTCATAAAACTAAAAATAATATAAATTAAAAAATTAAGTTTTGTACATACAGACTTAAAGGGACGAGGAGTTTCTCCATTAGCAGAATGAAAAATTCCGCGACAATAAAAAAGTCTCACGTTAATGTGGATGAATCTACGTTACCACTTGTTAATGGGCCCATTTTCAATAAATATATTGTTTTGTCTCTATGGTTATTTTGTTATTATTAGTGGTGGTGGAAATGCTGGTCGAGCCGACCAGCGTTTCCTTACTTTCGGTTTCGTGGCGAGTCATGAGAATAACGCCACCTAATCTCCGTTTATGGTGGGAACTACGACGGTATGTGATCGTCTTCGAACCTCTGACTTTAATTCTTGATGAATGAAAACATGAGTCTGTCTTGCGCCGGTCAAAGAATTTTACCGTGCGTGCGGAGGCTCATAAATGTAGTGTGAAAACGCTTCGCTTTTCCAAAACTCCTCGTTGTCCCTTTAAATGCACGCCAGTTGTCGTTTCTGTACACCGGGCTTCTCTATGAGATAACTGCTAATGTCGGGCCATATGATAGCTGGCCATTTGGACATATCTGAAATCCATTAGTCACAGGGAATATTATAGCTATGGGTCTGGTAAAACCAATCAACCAGCTCATCCAGCGTTTCCCATTAATCAGGCAGATGGGCAGGTTGCGTTGTGATGGTAACATAATGTTAGGCTAGCTAATGTGTTCAAAGGGTGTGGGGGGGGGGAGTGAAATGGCACTCAGATACCGCCCAAGCCGAGCGAGTACTCGAGTACTCGGATATCGGCTGCAGCCCTACAAACAATACGGCATCTACATCAGTTCACTCCGAGCAGTCTTTTGCCTCCTGGTTGTGCGTGCACCTAGTATTGTTTGTACACAAGAAACCCGTCTATAGTGGAGGGGGGCAGAGCCACTGGGTGATCACTGATCATGCACACGCACAAACCATAGCACAATACACACACAGCCCAAGTGTGGTTATAATTTCATAGAAGTGCATTTAGCCTCAGGCTGGACTCGAACCTGGCACCAGGAAGGTACAGTATATCGTTACTAATATCAGCACCGTCTCTTCTCCTGTTGTCTTTGGAAAGTTCAGTACAGAGAAGAAGATGATTCAGGAAGGTTGTTCAAAGCTCGGGTTCTGGGAAAACCTGAGCTGATTATTGTCATGTTGCTGCCATCCTGCCAGTCCCATGTCCTAGAGACAGTTTAACATGATATGATGTTTGTTGAAGTCAATCAGTTGAAGAGTTAGAAGGCTGCAGAGAATAATCAATTTGGTAAATTTAACTAAATAAAAACTACAATGAACAATGCAAAACTAACTAAAACTAAACTGAATGTCAGATAACATCCGCTTAGTTTTAGTTTCCTTTGAGATTTGTTTATTTATTTATTAGATGGATCCCCATTAGAGATGCTAAAGCTGCAGGAAGAAAACACCGCAGCTCAATATGGGACGACTTGGAGTACGACCCACAGGTAGATAAGAGTGAATGTAACATGATGAGGACTGATGGGAACATTATGGGATGCGAATCTGACAAATCTGGAAGTTCATCTTCAGAAGTCTGACAGAGGCTTTCTGCTAAAACCTGAAAAACTAAAACTAAGACTAAATAAAAACTAGTCAATTCCTACAAAAAAATAAAAACTAAAACTGCTTCATCACTTGTTGAACTAACTAAAACTAAATTGAAATAAAAAATCAAACAAAAATACTTAATAAAAATAAAAACTAATGAAACGTTTTGCAGTGAGTGTGATGCTCTTCCAGTCTGTAGGTGTCATCTAGTTACTGGAGGACCACCATGGTGGCTCTGACACGCACACACTCATCTAATGACACACCCAGACCTGCACACTGGCCTCAAATGGACGTTGTCCTTTGACACACTGACACACACACACACACACACACACACACACACACACACACACTAAAACACACAAACAACAGTTTACCTGGGCTGACTTGACCTGGTGGCAGGGGGTCATGTGGAAGCAGAGGTCAGCTCAGAGTCTCAGAGCCTCACATGTTTTTCATGAGTGGAGCTGTTACTGTGTGAGACCTCACAGCCACTGACAACCATGTTTCTGACGGAATCCCTGAGTCTTACACACAGTCCAGCTGTTATCATTGAGACTGGACTGGACAGTGACCTGCTGAGACGACTGCTGGTCTCACAGAGTCTCTGAGAATCCTTACATGTATGGATTAAAGGGATAGTTCAACATTTTGGCAAACTGGCCCATTGCCATAATCCCTATAGTCATAGCAGTAGGTTTGTTACCTTTAATTGTCGGTGCAAGCTATTTTTAGAACGGTGGACCAGAGCCGCGAGCTGCTCAGAACTACGCTACAGAGGCTAATGGGATTTCTTGGTTTTCCTCATCAAACTCATCAAATTCACAATCCAACAACTCTAAAACGCTCTGGTGAACAAGTTGTGACCTGCACATTCACCACGCTATGAGATAATAACACAACGTTACCAGACAGAGTTGTTTCGAGGCAAATTCAGAGACTGCTGCCGAAAACTCTGTCTCATAACATTCTGTTTATTTCATAGCGTGGTGAATGTGCAGGTCGCAACTTGTCCACCAGAGCGTTGTGGAGTTGTTGGATTGTGTATTTGATGAGTCTGATGAGGGAAACCAAGAAATCCCATGAGCCTCCGTAGCGTAGCTCTGAGCAGCTCACGGCTCTGCTCCGCCGTTCTAAAAATAGCTTGCCCCCGACAATTAAAGGTAACAAACCTACTGCTATGACTATAGGGATTATGGCAATGAGCCAGTTTGCCAAAATGTTGAACTATCCCTTTAATAAAAGATTAGGTGAGGTTCAAGTGTGAGAGGCAGTCAGATGATCCTCTCCCCTCTCTCTCCAACTTTCCTGTATCAATCCAATTGCAGCTACAACAAAGGCAAAGATGTCCAAAAAATACAGAAAATACTTTTCTTGTGAACATGAGCTACGCACTGACAGAGGATCCAGGACTCTGCTTCCCGCAGCACAACCTGCTGAGTGGATTAGACTGACGCCCAGCGAAGGCTGCATGAAGAAGAGTTGGAACGATCCTGTGTGTAGGTGTGTGTAACATGAGCCGGTAGGATACAGTCTCAGACTCATATAACGTTGACTGAAGCGAGTTCATATACATTTATTTTAACTTTGGCTGCCCCGGTCTCAGATCAATCACACCCGGCGGCGCTCCTTCCGCCCCCGGGCAGCTCTACACTCAGGATGATGGAGATGCTCTGCAGAAAACATGGCTTCGCTGTCTGACAAGTGCTGAACACATCCAGGCGATAGAGCCGATCCAAACAGGGAGCTGCTGCTGCTGAAACCTCTCCGCTGGCTTTAAGTGCTCATATGGTATGGGTATTACTAGCATGTGTTCCTTAAAGGAGGGTATATTTGGTCAAACCCAGCAGGGCAATCAAAGACGCCCTGAATCTGGAAATGTCTGTAAGTGCATAGATGCCCGGCTCTCTTCCCTCCCTCCCTCCCTCCCTCCCTCCCTCCCTCCCTCTCTCTCTCCATCCAGATGGATAAACAGTTGAAGGCACACACACACACACCTAATGACTGGGGCCTGAGAAAGTGACTGAAGAACCACAGAGTTACTTGAGACTTCTGGCTCGGCCCCGTCTATTATTTGGATCTGTGTAATTATTTTGGGGGCAAAGAGGAGCAACACAAGTTACATGACCGCAGTTCACACAGTGCAGGGAGCCGTGTGTGTGTGTGTGTGTGTGTGTGTGTGTGTGTGTGTGTGTGTGTGTGTGAGTGTGAAACATTCACAAAGTACCGGTCTGGGTCCAGAGACTGATGCTGAGATGTGACTGTGTGGGATCAACAGCTGATTCACTCTGGCTCTTAGGTGTCAGCATCACTCAATAGTATACAATATGAATGTAAATATTAATGTATATGTGCTTAATACAGATTACTTCATATGATGTTGTAATTTACTTGTAGGTGCAAAACACAAGTGACTATTGATGAGGTAATTGATGATGAATGTGATTCACTCAACTATTTGGAAGAGTTAATCAGAGAGAATGTAAGAAAAAGGTTGTTGTTATTCAGAGATACTTCTCAACAAGTCAACACCTACTGAATCATGAGGATATTTTATCCCAGATTCAGACTGAAGTCATTTGCTGCATGTCATCCCCTGATGATCAGAAAGTGATCACCACAGAAACTGATGATCAGTTTCTGTATATTGACGATCCATTAATTATCATTGGCTGGTAGCAGCTTGCAGAATCTGAGCTGAGATTTCCTTAAGACAAAAGCAACAGCACAAAACACACTAAAATCTTCTTATTGTGGTTTATTTTAAATGTTCACTTAAAGTGTTGCAGCTTTTCTTCTTATTTCACTCTCATAATCCAGAATCTCTTAAAGTCAGTTAAACCATTATATAAAAGACGTTAATGATCAAAGTAGGATGTCTGTGCAACACCTTTAAGTAACTCACTAGATTAAACCCTAAGTGTGGTACTTAGGTAGAATAGTTAAGGTGTCGTTCTTCAGCGTTCATGGTATCAGCCATGGAGAACCAGGATGAGTAAATCTACATTATCAAGAGTTTATCTTCTCTGACCTAGGCTGTGGTGTCTGAGCAACCAGACTCATCCAGATTTTTTTTTCATTGATAATAATTTACAGATACAAAAAAACAAAACAACTAAGATCCATGCAAACACACTGAGGGAACTATATTATAAAAAGCACTATACTGGCTCATTTACATGCTATAAATAGCTATAAACTATAAAGATTGGAGCATCACACAGAGATACAGTAGTAAAATATGCAAAGTTTATCCAAAAGCCTGTTTAAACAGGTAAGTCTTTCACTTTTTCATGAAGAGTGAGCTGATGAGTATACTGGAGGACATCAGTTGTATATGCAGTGTATATGCAGTTACACTAGCTTGTCCTATATGTAGACCGCTGAGCAGGTGCAACACTAGTAAGTAAAAGATTTGCTTTTCAAACCTGGGAAGTAAATTTCAAAATAAAAGCATTGTTTTTTTTAATGTGAAATTGTACTCACCAGTGAAGACATGTATCTTCTCTTTCTTATTCTCATTTGCTCCCTGTTTAGTTTTATTATGGATCCCCATTAGTCCTCACCTTGGTAAGGACTATTCTTCCTGGGGTCCAGACACTCATATATGACAATCAAAACATAATACAATAACTTACAGAATTAGATAAATGACAAACAACAAAATAAAACAAAATAATAAGAATAAAAATATTTTACAAATACAAACCAACTTTGACTTTTCAAAACCTTAAAAAAATGTAAGTTCTTTACTAATAATGGCCTCTTTTATTTTCTTTTTGAATCTCCATTTATTTTCAATGTTGGTCATGTTTGGTGGGAGCCTATGTCACTGCTCTGTACATTACAGTTCTCCTAAGTGCCTCAGTTCTTGGTAGAGGCAGGGTAAAATGAGCACTCAATGCATGCCTTGTTGCATAGCCGTGCCTTTCGTTAGTAGTTTGTAGCTGCAACACCAAGTTATTAGGTTTTCCCACATGATAAATATTAAACAAAAATGTGACCAAACTATAAGCAAATCTTTGTTCTACTGTCATCCAAGACAGCGTTTGATGCATCCCCTCTACCCTACTCCTCCCCGAGCAACGGAGAGCGAGTCGTGCTGCTCTATTCTGTGTGATTTGGAGTTTTTGTAAGTCTTGTTTTGAGGTGCTAGACCATATTATTGGGCAGTAGTCAAGACATGACAATACTAATGATTGCAATACCAGTTTAACTGCTGAACCTGACAAAAGATGAGCAGCCCTCCTTATCATTGAAATGGTTTTGCTCATTTTAGATGCAACTCTATTAATATGTGTCGACCAAGAAAATGTTTCATCAATTATCACACCCAATGATTTGGCCTCTCTAACCTGTTCAATACTATTACCCTGTATAAATAGATGGAGTTCCCTGTGTCGTCACATCTCGTTCTGTCTGAAGCATCTGGAGTGTAACACATGTCAAACATCACAACACTGCTCAGCTCAGTCCAGAAAGCATCCACAGAATTACTTTCTCAATTGCTAAAACACTAAACCCAATTGTCTGAACCAAATTCTCAGTTGCCTGAACCCACTGATTGAATCAGTCTCTTTTTGCAAAACCATCAGCACTTTTCACCTGTTTAGACACATCTTACCAACACATTTTCATTGTGATGCACCTGTGTTGCATAATGCTGAGCACAGGTGGCAAAAGTCAAACACAAGTAAAGCACAAGTTTCACCGGTTGAACACAACAACTCAAAATTGATCACACTTGTGTCCAATGATGTGAGGGCACACATAGCCTAAGCCAGTTCAGGATGAAGTCCTGTGGCCTGATCCAGTACAGAGAAATGATGCTGTGGCTGAGTTGTGCACTTCTCATTTCTATATTTTTGTACTTTATTTGTGCACAATATTTCTCTTTGTCTTTGTACTGTACAAGTGCTGTGTAAAATGCACAGGATTTCTGTTTTTTTTGTACTTTTTTTTACAGTTTTTCTCGATTGCTAAGACACATTTCTCGAACGCTTCTCTCATTTTCTCTAAACTGTGAACACAAACCCCAATTTTCAAGCTACATTCACAAAACCTCAGACTCTTCTTGCAAAACCAAACTTTCACCTCAAAACAGTTCAATCTGGTGCCCAAAACTGAACTATGTTGTCAAATCGTGCCCCGAGTCAATCAAAATTAAAAACACTACTGAGCAGTCACTAAACACAACATAGAAAAATATAAAACACAATGCTCAGCACATGAAGCTGTAGAAATAATGTTTATCGTTCACCTCCTTCCCTCTCCACATCCATTTCATCCCCTTTTCCTTCCTTCTTCTTTTTTCTTCCCAGTTCATCCCTCCCTCCCTCCCTCCCTCATCCTTTCTTACTTCACCCTGTCGTCTCTCATATTCTCCTCTTGCAAAACGAAAAACCTGTGCATTTAGCACTTGTACATAGTAAAAAAAAAAAGAAGTACAAAAACCAGAAATCTTGTGCATTTACACGTAGCACTTGTACAGTACAAAGACAAACAGAAATCTTGTGCATTTAGCACTTGTATACAGTAAGCCTACGTAAAAATAAAGTACAAAAATATAGAAATGAGAAGTGCATAACTCAGCCACAGCATCATTTCTCTGTACTGGATCAGGCCACAGGACTTCATCCTGAACTGGCTTAGGCTATGTGTGCCCTCACATCATTGGACACAAGTGTGATCAATTTTGAGTTGTTGTGTTCAACCGGTGAAACTTGTGCTTTACTTGTGTTTGACTTTTGCCGCCTGTGCTCAGCATTATGCAACACAGGTGCATCACAATGAAAATGTGTTGGTAAGATGTGTCTAAACAGGTGAAAAGTGCTGACGGTTTTGCCAAAAGAGAGACTGATTCAATCAGTGGGTTCAGGCAACTGAGAATTTGGTTCAGACAACAGGGTTTAGTGTTTTAGCAATTGAGAAAAACTGTATTTTTAGGGGTACAAGTGCTAAATGCACAGGTTTTTGTTTTGCAAGAGGAGAAGATGAGAGACAACAGGGTGAAGGAAGAGAGGATGAGGGAGGGATGAACTGGGAAGAAGGAAGGAAAAGGGGATGAAATGGACGTGGGGAGGGAGGGAGGAGGGTGAAAGAAAGGGAAGGAGAGAAGTGCTACAGTGTAAATGCACAGGTTTTTTGTTTTGTGAATGTAGCTTGAAAATTGGGGTTTGTGTTCACAGTTTAGAGAAAATGAGAGAAGCTTTCGAGAAATGTGTCTTAGCAATCGAGAAAAACTGTAAAGGCACAGGTTTTTTGTTTTGCAACATGCATTTAGCTACAGTGAACGATAAACATTTATTTCTACAGCCTCATGTGCTGAGCGTTGTGTTTTCTATTTTTCTATGTTGTGTTTAGTGACTGCTCAGTAGTGTTTTTAATTTTGATTGACTCGGGGCACGATTTGACAACATAGTTCAGTTTTGAGAACAGATTGAACTGTTTTGAGGTGAAAGTTTGGTTTTGCAAGAAGAGTCTGAGGTTTTGTGAATGTAGCTTGAAAATTGGGGTTTGTGTTCACAGTTTAGAGAAAATGAGAGAAGCTTTCAAGAAATGTGTCTTAGCACTGTACTGTAAACTGTATTCAATCTGTATCTGAGCAACAGATTCATATTCTTGCATCCATCGCTATCATTTTTGATTTAACCATTACAGGGCGTGAATGTGGCCGCGTGCTCCTCTGGTCCACACACCCTGGTTAGTCAGCGCAGGACGACAGGCTTCCACTTCAGATGCTGACGTTTTACAAATCATTACAAACTAGGTGATCTAAATGGCACAGAGACACCATACAGCTCAGCTTAAAGAGAAGAAGGGAGCAGAGTGGAAAGGATGGAGGGAGCAGGAAGAGCAGAGGGAGGAGGGGAAAGTGGCAGATGGCTGCAGAGCAGGAACGATGGAGGGAGAGAGAGGTGTAACCAAGGTGGTGAAGTGAAGAAATGGAACTTCTAGGGGGTAAAGGAGGATGGTATTTATTATACAGAGAGCAACGTGGAACTTTGACGTGAACACATTTCATTAGGAGTGTTCATCAGAAGAGCTGTCGATGAGTCTTTATCATCTTGATTGTAAATCTCAAATTGTACTTCATGTCATTTCACTAGTGTGAGCGCCTTTTTCTCAGATTGTGCATGTTTGAGTGACATCAGTCCTCACAGTCAACGTCATGTCTGCTTTTTCATTCACCCAGTTTATTTACACAGGGAAGGCCGTCCAGAGCCAGCTCTCCTTTTCAAGGACACCCTGAAACTTCATCTACAACATGAGAAACAATAATCCACAAATGTAAAAAAAAAAAACTATTTTATCACAGATAACTTATATAAGCATACAAAGCCATATGGTATATAAAAGCAATATTAGTCTATAAAGGAAGTAGATGCATGAAGGTTGTCACTCAGATGAAACTAATAAAGATTCATCATCTAATTGGATTTTCATTCTTCGTTATGTTACTCCGCACGTGTGGAGCATAAGATTTTAAACATCTTGATTCTCTGGCTTTTGCATCAGTTACATTACTGTTATGTTGCGCTGCAGGGCTGACTGTTCAAATCCGTAATGTCTCCACTAACTGCTGTTTTACTGCAAAACCATCATGTGACACTTTAAACAGCAAAAACAGATCTGATGTTTACAGTCAGGGCCACGGTACCTGAGCTTCCAAGATGCTGCTAGATGATTTTTATAGCAGCAGCTGCCAGGGGAGAGAAAAATGTTGGTTCATGTGAAAAAATAAAATAAGATATATATATATATATATATATATATATAATATAGAGAGTAACAATGCAGTTTAAAGACAAGGGCTTTGTTAAAGGAAGCTGTCCCATGATGGCACAAATGTTTTATAGCAGAATATGGATCTGTTTTATTTGCAGTATAGTTCTGGATAGGTTTTTTCTTCTTCTTCTTTTCCTAAGGCCACACTGGTGGAGCTGTGGTCATGAGTGGAGGAGCAGAGAGGGGAGAGGGAGAGAGGGAGCAGAGGGGGAAGGGTGTTTGCCCCCTGCTGGGCTGCTGATGGATGCAGGGCTCCTGGGGTTAAGGGGAGGGCAGCCAGACCCTGAGCCGGGGTACAGAGTGGCAGCTACCTGCCGCTCATCCCTCCCTCTCTCTCTCTCTCTCTCTCTCTCTCTCTCTCTCTCTCACACACACACACACACACACACACACACACCAGCAGCTTTTATTACAGTTTTCAGTCAAACACTTTTATGTCACACACTGACCCACTTCATGTCTCACATGGGGGTTATATGTTTATGTTATACTCATTTCATTTATTGTTTATTTGACTAGGACAATGCACATTAATGGACAATTAGTGATGCACACATCACGTCATGTAAATGTGCCAGATTTAGCTTAGAGCTCATTTCCATCCATAGTCCTCACCTTTAAAGACTGTCAGACATACCATACAAAAAAACAACAATAGGAAGCTGAGGCTCCCTGCGTAAGTGTAAAAAAGACATAGTAGCAGCGGTTACAACAATAAGAAAACAGATACTGTAGCAACCTGCATAAACAAGAGAGGCCAGAGTGCTAGCAGCAGTTATATATCAGTAAAAAAAGAGAAATAAGAAAACAGGTAACAATGCCATGCAGCGCTGCATGGCA
Source organism: Trachurus japonicus (assembly GCF_045865225.1). Lineage (NCBI taxonomy): Eukaryota > Metazoa > Chordata > Actinopteri > Carangiformes > Carangidae > Trachurus > Trachurus japonicus. The sequence goes on along the minus strand of NC_140921.1, from coordinate 30,271,478 downwards.
TTGTTACCTGCCTAAATATAAGAGAAAACAGAATATCTGCAACAGTTTCACAATAAAATTACAATACAGAATAATATATGATGAGAAATAAGGGCTACAGTAGTACTGTAAGGCAAGGCAAGGCAAGGCAATTTTATTTGTATAGCCCGTTTTTTTTACAAACAGTTTGTCTCAAAGGGCTTTACATGGCATCGTAACAACATCCTCTGTCCTTAGACCCTCACATCCACTGAGGAAAAACTCCATACAAAACCCTTTTAACAGGGAAAAATGGGAGAAACCTCAGGGTGAGCAACAGAGGAGGGATCCCTTAAAGTGCTGGTATAGATATTTCATTCATGGGTGCAAATTTGATGGGACAGTAACCTCTTTAAGCTGTTTTTTGAATGCATTAAAAGTAGGACTGTCTCATCAGGGTTGGGAGACTATTCCAACATACAGTATACTGCCCCTCACAGTTAGGGAGTTTTGGCCTATGTGGCCACGTCTGAACTCACTGACACACACAGTTTCTCTCTGTCACTCACACACACACACACACACACACACACACACACACACACACACACACAGGGAGAGGGGGAGAGCAGGAGATGCTAATGGGAGGGAGGGAAGGAAACAGCAAAACAAACCATCTGACAACATGAACAGTGTCAGAGGAGCAGATAACAGATGAAGTGGCTGCAGAGTGTGATGCTGCAGGGCTCCACTCTGCCTTTAATGCTGTCATATTACACCACCACGGACACTGGGGGCGACCGACTCAACCTACACCTATAGTCCCCCCCCCCCCCACTACCACCACCCCTCACCCTCCCCTCCCTGGAGCGCCCACTGGTGGCTCAACCCTGCATGACACACAGATCTCCTCATGACGTCTTATCAACATGTGCCACACATGCAGGGCCGTATAGGGGAGAAAGGTGATGATAATTCTAGGGGTCCAGCGCCCAGTAGAGCCCACACAAAAACCCCAGTAATCTAATCTTTGTATGACTGATTTATTCTGCATATGACCCTGACATAGGCTACGTTCACACTGCAGTTACAAGTGACCTGAATCCGATTTTTTTGCTCATATGTGACCCATATGTGAACAGCACAAGTCGCATTGAATCTGACATTTTCGAATCAGAATTAGGCCACTTTTAAATGTGGTACTGAATCGGATACATATTGGATTTTTTTTTAATGTGACCGCAATCTGAACAGCCAGGTCGCATTCTGACCCGTGCTGCACTGTTTTGTAAATGAATGACAAATAAAGTTAATTGAAAAAAAAAAGTGTGCCAGAGCCAGGAATAGAATCAAAACATGGATATCAGAGCAAGGTTGATAGTGTAGTGTTGATAGTGAGATGCTACTGTAGCAAGCAGGAGACCAGGGTTTAAATCTGATGTGATTTTTTTTTTTAGCCTTAAGCCATAAAATCCTACAATACCGGTTGCCGTTGCCATGTTCGCTTCCGTAAACACCGTTGTGGCGTGATGTCATCAATGATCAACTGCGCATGTGGGTCACTTCAGGAGTGTGAGCTGTTCACACAGCAATCCATAGACAGGCCACATTTAAAGACGTAATGTGAACAGCCAAACAAAAAATTGGATTTGAGCAATAAATCAGAATTGTGCATTAGGACCTGCAGTGTGAATGTAGCCTAATACTCATATGTAATGTTGCATTAGCATTAAAAAAAAGTAAATAAAAAATGATAATACATACGTAGTCTAAGAAAGAAGGGGAAAAGTCAGGGGGACTGGGGCCCACTTTAGTATTCTTTCAGTGGGCCCAGAATTCTTAGCAGCGGCCCTGCACACATGATCATTTGAACACAGCTGAACCTGGAATCTGCTGCAAAGACTGAAAGACCCAGTTTGTGTTGTGGTGGTCTGGACCCGCCTGGCCCCTGAGTGCATGGTGGTGTTAACCCTTCACTACACACACACACACACACACACACTACAGACGCAGTGGAGTGATGTCCTCAATGGGCCACTTCACCTTCACTAAACACCTTGTGTTTATTAATCAGACCGCTGAGTTTCTGTGTCCTTGTTGTCGTGGCCGATACCCAGTGGACTAATTAATGGTCAGATCAATCAGTACAAGTCGATCTGTCCTGATAGGGCGCGGTTTGCAGCTAATTAATCTCTTATATCAAAAACACAACGGGGCCGTTGAGTGCTCGACTGCTCTGTTAATGAATCGATGTTTCGTCGTCTTCCCTCTCTTCTCACTATTTCACGCATCACCTCGGATAAACGCGTCTGTAAAAGCTCTGTTTGTTTCTGCTGCGGCTTTCGAGGCGAGGAGGCCGCTCTGTATCAAATTAAGGGAGTGATGGGGGGGGGGGGGGGGGTGCTTTAAGAAACGCTAATCGCCTGTAATCCTTTTAATGTCTCACACTTTGCTCTGTCAATACACAAAAAAGCAGCAGAGCAGCTCGAGCTTCAGCAAAAAAAAAGAAACTGGAAAAAAGTGTGTTAATGTGAGATGGAGAAGCAGAGGAAGGAGGGATGAGGTGGTGTGTGTGTGGTGGGGGGGTCATCAGGTTACTGTTAACAGCAGATGATGCACTCAGATGGGAGGCGGTCATTTTTCTACTTTTAATTTTTTTTTTTTTTTGCACAATGTGGTGGCAGCGCGCTCGGGCCAGCGCATGGCTCCTCCTCGCCCCCCCCCTCCCTCCTTCCCTCCTATACCAAGAAGTGTGGAGCGCTCCTCAGGTAAAGAGATGTTTTAAATCAAGGAGGGGGTGGAGGTGGGAGAGAGAGAGAGGGAGAGAGAGAGAGAGAGGAGAGGGGGGGGGGGGGCGAGGAGGGGGTGTCCGCTTTTGTTCTGCAGAAAAAGGGGGCTTGTTCTTAGCAGATCAGCCTGCCATTTTAACCGGGGGTGTGTGTGAGCGCCGAGCGAAGAGGCTTTGACACGGGGAGCGGTGAGTGTGTGTGTGTGATGGGAGCAGAGAGAGCAGACAGTCCTGCAGCAGCCGAGCGGAGCAGCAGCAGCAGACAACACTGAGCAACCCGGAGCCTGCTGGAGCACACACACCTGAGCTGAGGGCCGCACAGGAGCACGGGGATTTTACAAAAAAAAAAAAAAGAAGAAGAAGAAGGAAAAAAAAAAGCAGGGGACAAGTCTGACAGCCCCCCGGGAGAAACTTGTTTGTGAAATATAATATAAAGAAGACTTTATCCTGCAGCGCTTTTCTCCAAACTTCAACGCACAGCTCAGCTTCTGCAAGTTGCACTTAGAGCCGGTGTGTGAACCTTCTACCAGGAGCCGCTCTGCATGTTGATGCTTCATTCTCATTACTGCTATTTCAGCGGAGCAGGAGCTTTTTTTTGCCCGTGATGGACATCGGTGCGGTGAAGAATGTCTCCGCGGTGCGCGTGTGAGCCGCTCTCTCAGCACCTCTGACCTTATTTATTTTAATTTTTTTTTGTGGATTTCGCTGAAATCTCTGGACTCGATTTTTTATTTTTTATTTTTTTAATCACGAGATCAGCTGGACTTTGCAGCTCCGGTCAGAATTTATTGGAAGAGCTTTTCACCTCCATCCAACATGCGAGCCATCCCATCCAGACTGAGCTATCTGTGAGTTCTCCTCCACCTTCACTCCCACTCTCTTAACGCTCCTTGACCCAGCTCCCAACTAACTTTATGCTATTCTCCTTCTTTTGCAGGTTTCTACACTTATTTGCATTCTGCTACTACACTCAGGTATGTATCTACTTTCCGTTATTCTTGCATATTAATATTTTTTGCATTGCTTCTTTTGGGTGACAGAATAAAAAATCAGCTAGGCTATTATAAAAAATAAAAAATAAGTAAAACATATGGCAGTGAAAGCGCGTGATGCACAGGCCAATAACAGGAAAGGTGAGGGATCATCATAACATTATGTGATACAACAATATGGGATGGCTCCCACGGTGCGCCGGGCAGCGGGGGCGCACGTCCTGCTGGCAGGTTGCTGATGAACATACCGGCCCTGGCACAGGACGCGCGGGCACAGACGGGGCATCGGGGCAGGGGGAAATGCTTGCGAGTCTTGTGAATAATGTCATGGGGTTCAGAGAAGCCGAGGGCCAGCGTTTTCCGTCAGCGGCGGTCATTCCATCACGGCGGAGCGCGCGGCGGGGAGAAAGAGAAATGGAAGAGTTTGGAGAGCTCAGGGTTTCTCTCTCTGCTCTCAGTCTCATATATAGTGTTGGTTAAAACTCTGCGCACATTCTCCTGATCCGCGCAAACCTGTAATCACACGGCGCGTCTCTCTGGAAGCTGTTCATTTCATTTGGCCGCAGCTCCTCCTGGATCCTCTTACACTTGTCACCCGGGAAAACACAACAACAAGCTGTTATTGCGTTAGAGAACCCGCTCTCCCCTCTGTGTTTAGCTGCCTCAGTCATTTCCTACAGAAACCTGAGGACGCACAGTTGGCTTCTGTCTGTGTCTCAACTTTAATGTCAGTCAATGAATAAAACTCAACTCAACTCAACTAAAAAAAGAAAGAAAGAAAAAAGAAAAATGTACACATACTGATGATGATGACATCTAATTTCTGACAGGTAACCAATCAGTCCCCGCCTAATTTCACGCAGCATGTAAGCGAGCAGAGCAAAGTCACGGACCGTGTGAGCCGCAGGTTGATCCGGATCTACCAGCTGTACAGCCGGACCAGCGGCAAGCACGTTCAGGTCCTGCCCAACAAGAAGATCAACGCCATGGCCGACGATGGAGATGTGCACGGTAAGACAGCCAGCCTCTCCTCCTCTGAAAGCCGCCGAGCTCCTCTCACTTTGATTCATTCTCGGAGCTTTTACATGTCACATATTTCCCATGCAGAGCAGAGAGGAGTTTATTTCACCATATGTTCCTCTACTCTACACCTCCACGTCCCCGCGAGCTGCTTTCAATTCCGCCATATTATTATTTTAAAAAATCACACAGGCCTATCCATTATTGCATTATTCCTCCCAGTGATTTTCATTAAAAGAAAGTCTCTTATTATTGTTTCTATCCATTTTCCAGGATTAATTTAATTTCTAAATCTAAATTTCTTTTTTGCTTTGTGACTGAATTTTTTGTACTAAAATGGCTCAAGGCCAAAATGTTACGTCTTAAATCTGTAAAATGTCTCAACCTGAGGAATTTAAAAAGCAAAAAAGAATCTATAGAAATAAAAGTTGTTTATTTTTAGTGTTTTTATTTCTTAGAGACGGTGGGCTATTTCTAATACAGATTAGCATTTAAAATGTATTGAATGAGGCCTGATTCATTCCTGGAGATGTGCACAGCATTGAAGCTGGTGTCTGCGGTTCGAGATGATAAAGGTGTTGTTGAGGGGGTTTCTCCCTCCTCACCGAGCAGCTGACCTGCGGTCTGTAGCTGGAGGAGAGGCTCGAGTCTCCGGGCGGACTGTAGATGGTGTTGGAGGTGATCCTCCAGAGATCCCGGCCGGTCTGGAAGAGCCATTATACAAGTCATCTTAACTTCAGCCTCCCGAACATTTCCTGTATAGCTCCTAATTCCCCCCCACCCGACCTCACCCCCCCACCCCTCCAACCAGCCTCACAACCTAACAGGCCTCGTCCAGGTTAACAGCTACTCGTGCGTCTGCGAGGCTTTGCTGCGTTTTAGGCTGAACTGAACCTGGACTGAAAAGCTGTGTAGATAGATACCGTGCGTTTGTGTGTGTGTGTGTGTGTGTGTGTGTGTGTGTGTGTGTTGTCTTGCAGGGAGCTACAGTGTGGTTGTTGCAGGATGTAATTGTCTGCACGTGTGCAAGCTATTAAACTGAAGTCATTTTGTATGAAATGAGAGAGAGCCTCAGACTGCTGTAGGTGGTGTGGTGGTTCCAGTGGGTGGAGAAGGTCCCGGCCATCACCAGTGACCCCTCTAACCCTGCAGAGGCCATCACCATGGAGCCTTGTTTTTTTACAAGACAGTGTAGATTTAAATGGAATTTATAGAGCGTCATCTGCTATTGGCTTTTAATGTTGTGAATCAGTATCAATGTGAGGATGTAAAAACAAATCAGTGCAGTAGAAAACACGGTGGAGATGAGCTTCAGCTACCGTCTGTCACTCAGCACTCAGCTCAGAAACAATTAAACTCACCTTCCTCTTGTTTTTATCTGTTTGGAAATGATGTTTAAAAATGCACAAAGCTCCATAAAGCGTGTTCCCTGTGTTTTTTACCGGTTCTTGTGCGTACTACGGAGATGAATGTGGAGCTTTATGTGTGAGGTCAATGCAGATTTATTTGAAAAGGAATTCTTGATGAGCCTGCCAGGATCGCCTCTTTAGCTTTCAAAGAATCAAGAGACACGTGGTTTTATCATTTTGCAGGAATTTCAGAGAGCATGAATCCCCAGGACTGGTCCCACAGGTTTAAGAGCGTGTGTGTGTGTGTGTGTGTGAGAGAGAGAGAGAGAGAGAGAGAGAGGGAGTCAGAGAGAGAGAGTATGCATGCTTGAAATCACACTCAAGCATATGCGTGTGTTGTTGATGCTTTTATGTCCATGTGTGCACTGTTAAGTCATCCATTTGGGTTTTAATGTTTGAAGAAAACAGTGAAAGAGTCGTCTCCTGCATCCTGTTCTCAGCTGCGGCGTCTGACAAAAGTATCTCTGTTTATTTTCTTTAGCCAAACTCATCGTGGAGACGGACACGTTCGGGAGCCGGGTGCGAATCAAGGGGGCCGAGACGGGCTTCTACATCTGCATGAACAAGAGGGGGAAGCTCATCGGCAAGGTGAGGAGAAAAGTTCCACAAGGCCTCACTCACTGTAGCCGGGGCTATTTGTATAATACATAGTGTCGTAGAATGATTTGCAGCCAGTTTTTGTTGCAGAAGGTCAGACTCACAGTAAATCTATGGTATTGAAATAGCTGGGACTATTTTCTCTGTGACCATATGAATCAGAGGAGGATGAGAGGCTGTGCACGGCTGCACATGGCTGCACAGCACAGGGATACATGATTCCTCAGTTAGAATAGTTCCAGGAATAACCCAAGGTATAGACATTAAGGTTGGTGATATTATACATTTTTACACTGTCATCAGTCATATTAAGAAGTGTATTCAAACCCTGATTTACAGACAGTCCCACAACAAATCCATAATTCCCCCCTGTCTGTGTAACATTTGTCAAAACCACAGCGGTTTTAGAAATGATGCAGCCTTTTATTAAAATAAGAAGATTTATGTCATCAGTGTGGGGACCAATGGGCTCCAAGCTCATTGGTTTGATCACAGCATTTGTAGACAATAAGAAGAATAAATAACGAATAAGAAAAGAATAATTCTAATCTGCAATGCCTGTTTTCCACTTTATGAATCTATTATACTTTATATTATCCTTTAATACTTTGCACTGGTTTAACCTCAGAGGTGTGTGTGTGTGTGTGGTAAAACACGCGTTTTACAGCAGAGAATATATGTATATAGGTGTTATATGGCTGTAGGTGTGTGTATCAATGTCAGTGCCCCCCGCCCCCCCCCCCCCCCTCTCTCTCTATGACTGCTAATAAAAAGAGCTGCTACACCCCCCATCCCCTGCACACACATGCACCAAACAGACACATACACACACACACACACACTCCACTCCACCCACCCAGCACCCTGCCTCGTACACCATCTGCCTTGAGCTACCGGCCCAGCTCCAGCCTGCTCCATGGCCCAGTGTGTGTGTGTGTGTGTGTGTGTTGCATAGAGAGAATGAACACAAAGTGTGTCTTCTTGGATGTATATGTGTGCACTTGGGTGGGTCATGACTATTTTTAACACACTATTTTGTCCAAAAAGGTGGGAGTGTGTTACAGTAGGCTAGCACTGAGAGTCAGCTCCAGTCGCTGCTGTTTCAGCTGACCTTACTGTACTTTTCATCAGTGATTGAAACCTTTTTTTCTTTTCTTTCTTTCTTTTTTTTTTACTTGATAATATCAGCAACTGGAGGTCACACTTCATCCACCTTGTTATTTACCGTCTCTTCCCTGCGCTGCTCTGTCGTCTAAAGTCAACAGTCTGATCTCAGCAGACCTCGTGGATACAGAGATATAATATTTAGGGATCTTTTGATTATTGTTAATTTCAATCAGACCTGCTCGGTTTCATTTAAGTGCAACTGCAACAGGAAATCAAAGCAGGAGTGAAAGTGACCCTCGGGGGTTGATTAAGGCTTTATGGCTGGAGGATCTGTCCTGCAGCTACTGACCCACGAGGGCTGCTGGATGTTTGCTGAAGGGGGAGAAGAGTCATCGCTTACTGTCATCCCCCTCTCTCTGATCTGTAATGACTGTAGCATATGCTGCATGTATGTGGGGAGGGCTGTGTGTGTGTGTGTGTGTGTGTGTGTGTGCAGGGGACAGGCTGCATAGGGAAGCCTTTATACATCTGATATTTCCCATCTGTAAATCTTCATTCTCCCAACATTCCCACTAACTGTTTTTTCTCTCTCTCTCTGTGTTTTCTACAGAAAAACGGACAGGGCCGTGACTGCATCTTCACCGAGATCGTCCTAGAGAACAACTACACGGCGCTGAGGAACGCCCGCTACGAGAGCTGGTACATGGCCTTCACCCGGCGTGGGCGGCCGCGGAAAGGCTCGCGCACGCGCCAGCACCAGCGCGAGGTGCATTTCATGAAGAGGTTGCCGAAGGGACAGCAGCCCGCCCACTCCAGCCACCACCGGCCTTTTGACTTCATCCACTACCCCTTCAGTCAAAGGACTAAACGCACACGGTACTCGTCAGAGCGCTGAGGAGGAGGAGGAGGAGGAGGACAAGAGAAAACACAGAAAGAGAAAGAGGAGGAACTGACAGACTGACTCAACAGCAGCCCAAACACTCCTCTACTCTCCACAAAAAACCTCTAGAGACTTTTTTTATACTGAGCATTACTATATCTTAATATGTAGTTTGTTTTCTATTTTTCTCAAAGTAAAAAAAAAACTGTACATAGACAAAAAAAAGTGAGATATCTATTTTTGTACTCCAGACTTTTAGTACTGATCTGTGTTATAAAAAAAAAGAAGAAAAAAAAAAGGTAAAGTTTGTTTTAGATGCACATAACTCATTGTCTGACTTATCGGGGATATCTTAGTAGAGTGCGTTGTGTTGTGTTTTTTTTATGTCATTTTGACCAGTGGAGTCTATTTTTTGGACTCTCGCCTGCTGCTCAAGGAGACTTGAAGGGCCCTGATTAACCGCACTGCCAGGGAACGCTGCGTTCAGAGACACAAACTGTCACACACTGCGTTGGGGAGCGCCGGGGGTCAGTGAACGTTGCAGAAGCGCTGGGTGACGACGCCACGGCTCCTTCTCTCTCTCTCTCTCTCTCACACGGCTGAAGCAAACTGAGCTTTAAACGGTGTGCGACGGAACATTGTGGCAGCTACATTTGATAATCACAGGTTTCCTGTTCTGACTGTAATGTTGACGTGTACAAAATGCATTGAAGTGTAAGAAACCCCCCTCCCTCCCCTCAACACACCCACTACCCCCCCCCATCCCCTCCCTCCCTATCCACTTGTGTTCTTGTTGTTCCCTGAATGTCTGTTTTTATACATATATAAATATATTTTTATTTGAGGATGTGTAAAATAATTTTAAGGATGGAATATTTATTTAAAATGTGTAATAAATGTACATTAGAATACTGATATTAAACTCTTGTTTGGTACACGCTTGTTTTTGGATCCATCTGTGAAAGACCTGAAAAGACTCACACAAGCTGACCAGCCTCTGTGCACACACACACTCAGCTGTGTGTAAATACATTTTAGCTTAGAGCTAGTCTGATAGCGACTGTGCCCGGCCCAAAGTAAGACACTCATTTGTGCAAACAGTTCACTAATCATGTGTTCAGATGGATAATATTTGAGAAAATACACATTAGCCTACTAACAGTATGTTCAAAATGTTTCAACACAACACAGCAGTCTCATCTGAACGATCTCCGTGCATTTAACACAAGTTTAATAATGTGTTCAATTTATTTGTTTTCCAAATGAATAGTCTGTGCACTGTTACACCTTACACCTTTGCATTTACTGGTCTGGCTTTTCCTGAACAGGTGAAAAAGTGTTTGAGGGACATTCAGAAAGCAAAACTGGAAAAAAAAAAAAAAAAAACTTACTGGTTACAAAATAATTTCTTAACAAACAATATTCATCCACTCAGCACTAACATGTAGTGCAACCTGCCTCATATGGTTGTTTTCTCAAGTTTTGGTCTCTGTACTAAATCTGGCAACTTAAAGAGGAACTATGCAAGATTTTTACCCACAGCTTCAAAATAGTTGTGATGATTAAATGACTTGTTACCTTCCACCTAGCATCTCTTGGCCGAAAACCAACCTTGTAACGGTGCTGATCAGCTCTTGTCTCAGTGGCATCGCGACACAATGACAATCTGTAGCCTAATCTCTTCTTTATGACAGATGAGACAACACAAATATACACATGTAAAACTAATATTATATATCATATAAGTAGAGCTTATATGATATATAACATATTATCAACCGTTCCATGGTTTGCCTTCTTGCCAGCTTTGTTGAAAACAAGTGCACATGGCCAGGGAGGGAGGAGGGTTAGCAAAATAGTAAAAAAAAAAAAAAGCGACCAGACTTGCATAATTCCTCTCAGAGCATCAGCCATTGTTGGACAAGACATAGTTTCAGTTTAGATCCCCTCAAAAACTTCAGCCTGTCAGATGCTGGTTTGTGTAAGAAATGAGATACAACATGTCATCTGTTGAGTCAGAGCCAAGCTAGCTGTTCTCCAGACAATCTCCATCCAGATGAGCCGTTCAGATTGTCTTCTCTGCAGATGATATGTTGCGAATACTACAAGAGAGCAACAGTTAGCACAGCTGTAGTGTTAAAAATGCAGAATTTGACCGAACAACAGCTGCAGCAGAGACAACGAGATCAGGAACATTAAGTAATTGGTTACCATGGTGGTCACCAAGGATGATCAGACCCAATCAGAGAGGCAGAAGCTGCAATAGAGGACAGTGGCACTAGCTGTGTATGGTAGTATTATTTACAGAACATTGGTTCTCAGCCTGTAAATATTGCAGCTGAACCTGAAGTGGACCCAGCCAACCAGCAACAAGTGGAGCACTGGAAACAGGAGCTGAACAGACCCATAATGACCCACCAGCAGAAACTGCGGTTAGAACTGGAAGTTCGTACATGTTCTTCCTCCAATTAGATTTAGAAGCCGGGGTCGAACGCTTTCTCTGTGCTTGTTCACTTGGGAAATGTAATTAAAGGTTGGCTCCACTTACAGCATGTGTTCTCTCTTCCTTCTAGTGATATTAGTAGATACAATGGACGTGAGCAGAATTTAATTTAGTTCTCATTAATCTGGAACAGTGTGCAAGACCTTGGGTGAGATCGACCTAATGCTCAACTGAACACCCCTGAAACCTCATCAAATTCACCAAGAGTCTTATCGATGAATCCCTACACATGCCATCCCTTAAATTATGTTCAAATACATACATTTGCATGTTGATGAATGTGTATTTGAAAGAAACAAACAAAACATTGTCAGTGATATTGTTATATACTTATCAAGTCCCATAATGCTGATACTGAACACACTTGTAAAAGTGTTCAATGTCTTTCATTGGTTTTTGTACAATATTAACTCATGCAATATGCTAGTAGCTAGATTTTAGTTTGTAAATATATCTCTTTTTCTACTTTAAAGACATTTCAAGCTCCTAGAAGAGAAACTCTTTTGACCTGATATAATTGGAAAACTCAGGTTGGGTTGTGTTTTCAACGGACAGAAACTGAGACCTTTGAAAACTATGACACATCGGCCCCTGATTGAGTCCCATCAGCCTCAACCTTCCATGGTGAATATGACCCAGATAATGATTTACAAGTGTTAGCCTACTGACCTTGTTGTTTTTGTACTATAACTGTTTTTTCTTGTTCATAATTCCTGCAACAAGTTGACAATCTGCTTCCTGATACACCTGTAGTAGCCTAGCTACTCCTGTCAACATGACTGGTCTCAGGTGTGTTGGCGTGGATGGAGAGCAGTTCTGATACAGAGATAAACATGGCTGTGTTCATGTAGCCACTTAGCTCTCGGTAGGATAAAAGAAATAAAGCATTTTGTCTGTGAACATTTCATTACAATGCCTGTAGTGAAAGAGTGTGGAGCTCCGTAGCCAGCTGGCTCCAGGTGGAAACAGGCACTAACTTGTTGTCTTTTTCCTGAGGATGGAGCAGGTGTTGCTCATGTCTGACACATCCACAACCAAAACAACTGTGCAAAGACCTCCAAACCAGGCACAAATTCAAGCCTGAAACTGACTCACTTTACCGATACCACAACCCAATGTGTTCCTCGTCTGTCCAAGACATTATCGATGAAACTTTTATTACTTTTATCCTTTTTTTTTCTCTTTTTTTTCTTGGAGTTTTGTTGAGAACTAAACTTTCTTCTTGTCTGGTGTTGGTTTTAACCTTCTTACACCAGCAGCTCCTGACTGGAGCAAGAGGAAACGCTGTGGCTGCTGTGGTTTCTCCCCACATGAAACCTGACCAGGGAAAGCTAACAGGGAGGGTATTCTTAGACAGATCCCAACAGGGATAACAAGGTCATTTGAAGTCATGAAGATCCCCCCCAACCCCCCCACCCCTCCTTCCTTTTTAGCAGATAGCAGCATGTCAGTGTCAGAGCGCTGTGCTGTTGTGGTGATGATACCACTCTGTTTGTTTTTAGGCTTTAGCTTCCTTCAGGTTCTGTAACTCTCAGTATCTCCACTGTTATTCTTTCATCTCCCGCCTTTTAGCACCCCGGCGTTTCATTTGATTGGACAATCCCAACATGCACTGGGTGTGTGTGTGTGTGTGTGTGTTTTTGTAGGTATGTTTGTGTGAAAGAGAATTAGATCACTGTATTACTTGCCATGCACCATAATGAGTTTGATCAGATTACATCACAATACTTGGACTTTTAACTAACAGCCACCCGAGAAGAGAAATGCCAGTTCTGTTGAGAAAAGCCTCTGTCCATGTGTGTGTTTGCGTGTGTGTGACTTGTGTACGAGTGGGTCAGTTTCTCTGTGTTGGTTTGTGTGTTTGTTTGCCAGCAGGAGAGCAAATAGTTCCAGCTCTGCTGACTGAAAGTCGGCCATAAAGCTCCTTCAAGAGAACATTTGTTGCTGGAGTTCTGAGGAGCTGAAGCCCAGAAACTTCACACAAATTTGTCTGTGCGCACATTCTTGATGTCTGCGGTTATTAGCCGCAAATAGCTTCTGGATATCCAAGTACAAATATTTGCTGTCCTACAAAACATGCTGCTAGAGATCAGCACCAGTGATCCTGGTGGCTGCGTTGTCAGGGCATTAGCCTCCGTTAGGATCTCCTGAGGCAAAGTCGACGTATCATTGCCAGGTTACAGTGTGTTGGGGTGCTCCTCTCTAGAGACCACTCTCTCCTCTCTAGAGACCAAATTTCAACTGGTCAAAAAAAACCTGTAAAGATCCACCAACATCTGGCTTTTGTGAAAAGGGTTCATTCAACATTGACTGTGCAGTAGTCACAGGTATTTTTTGGTTGGGAATTGGGGTAAACTCAACAAGCAGGTGATCCTGCACATTTATTGAGAAATGCAGTGGCTACACAGAGGTTGAAAAGAGTGAGCTGCAGCCCCCAAATAAACTTCAAAAACACGCAATCACTCACACTGAGGCTGCGATACACAAGCTGGGAATGATACACAAGTAGATCCATTTTACCAGTCTCCACGGCAGCTAACAGCTCATCGTTCTTCTTCTCATGTTCATGTGCTGACATGGCTTCATGTCCTCGAAGACTCGTGCTGTAAGAGGAGTCAAATGCATGTTGTTGTGATTTTTTTTTTTACTTGACTCCTAATTTTTGGTGTAAAAATGTGATTCGATAGCCTAGCACTAATTAAAGCTCTGGCTGTTGTCTGTGTTGATGGACCTAACAGCAGAAGTGTCTCTCTGAATGGTGTCTCATCATGGTTAAAAAGAGAAGAAATAATGTGAATGTGTATCATGCAGGAAACATTCAGGAACAGTATTAAGTTGTACATAAACTATGTTTTGGGAACATTCAGATCCCAAATATTATATGTCATGCATACAATATTATTACGATACATATTCCAGATGTTGGTATAGGTTATATAGTGCTGTTATATAGATGATCAGAGGTGAAGTATTACTCATTTAAGTACTGGGCAGTAGCTCAGACTCTATTGGCAGCTCAATGCATGATTGACATTTTGAAATCAATTATCCACCTTAAATTTCCTCAAATTTCAAATTAGCTTTTAATGTGCATGTGACTATGTGTCAAGCACTGTTGTTTTAAAAGTTCACTTATTGTATGCAAACCCACATAACAAAGGTGTATATGTTTGTGTTTTGTTCTGTGTTCTTATGTAAAGCGACTCGTGTCTGTAAAAACTTTGACAATTTCATTCGTTTTTATCAACTATTTAGTGATGATGAAAGTGTCTGTAAATCCTGCGTCTTATCGAGCCTCTTCTTTCCTGAGGTTAGGAAATCTGAAATGTGTCTGGATGCACAGAAGACAGAGCAGGTTGAATTACTTTTCCTTTTTGCTCTCCATTGCTTACACTGCTCAGGCCAAAGGAGGAGTACGTGGGGTAGGTACTGAGCATAAATAATGTAATGTCTGAAATATGGGAATCAATTTTGAATCTGAACAGATAGAATCAACCCTGATGTGAACAGATTTTTTTTTGGGGGGGGGGGTGGTTTTATGCTTTGGGTCGTGTTAACAGGTGCATAGTGAGAGTAAAAGCATGAGCTGTTGTTATGTGGCCTGTGTAGACATGATAAAATGAGATCAAACCAGAGAAATGCTGCTGACACGTTTTCTATGTGGACACCCTGGAAAGAGTGAAAAATGGAGTTCTTTCACTAATTAATCCTGACCTCTGAAAGGTTGTCTAACCTACAGCTCTGAATTAAATGCTCTTGACAACTACTTGACATTAATCTGCTTAAGTCCTTCCACATTGGATTAAAAGAGGGATTTGTCCCGGAGGACTTCCAGCAGCAGCTCACAGACACCAGATCAATCAATTAAAGTTGGTGCTTTGTGATAACTCAGTGATAAAACCTGACAGCAACAGAAAAAAACTTTTTTTTTTTTGATTGATTTGAGTTTCTGCCATTTGTTTCTCAGATGCAGGATTTTGCAGACCGTCTGGAACACTAGTAGACTTGTGAATGAATGAGTTTTTGCCCTCTCCATTACAGCCCCCACCACTGCCTCTAGTGTCTGCAGAGTGAACCCCGGAGAAGAACTGGCTTGTGGGAAAAGTCACACCTTCTGTGTCGCCAATGCTGCCATGCAAATGTGGAGCAATTCCGGTGCAGGAGAACGGGGGTAACATCACTTTCATCCATTTTATTGAGCCACAGCCATCGTCCTTAACCCAAGATAAACAAACAGAGCGACCATCTTCATTTGCTTAGGGAGCAATTTAACCCCTGCCTCCACCCCCCCCGTGGAGGCTGTAGAATAGCAGGGGTGACCAGAGAACGCGACCCTGCCTCCCTAAGCAGCCCAGAATGCCACAAGCCGACACAGAAGCTGCCCCCCATCAAAAAGCACTTACAACCTCCAGCCACTTGTATTTGCTCTGAAGCGCTGCTGACCCGACCTCCATGTGGTGCAGACCAGGAGAAAAGAATGGAGGGGGGCACGGGGGGGGACACATAAGAGTTACCTGAAGGTTATCCCAGAAATATTATCTACCACTTGATCAGCATTTGGAAAGAGTGTGAAGGTGTACAAGTATAAAGATACAACTTGTCAAAGTAAATCTATAGATCAGAATGATTCAATCTGACTAACCTGGTTTATTTTTCGATGCATGATTTGAATTTATTAAGCCTAAAAAGTAATTTCATGAGAAGAATTCAAACCACAAAAAGTGACGTTCAATTCCTAAAATTAACTGTTTATAGCAAACCATTATATATTACAATATATAAAGTGTTTATATATTAAGAGTCACTAAGTGTAGTTATCCCACATTTCCTTTGGTTCTCTCATAGACTTTGCTGGTTTTAACAACCTACAGGGGAGTTCATACAAATTATATGTGGTCTTTATTTCAAGCAAAAAAAACATTAAAATCTAAAAAAGAAAAGAAAAGCCATTCTTCTTCTTTTTCAACAGAAATGTAGTCTGTCAGCAGAGTGGAATGCAGTGATGCGGAGAGATAAAACTCTCAGGCTTTTGGACATGTGTCCTTGTGTCCTGACCTCACTATTTCTAAAACCCTGAATAAAGATAAGATTCTTTATTGTCCCCAAAGGGAAATTAGTTACTGGACTCACCCGCATGAACCACCACCATCACCAACAACAACGCAGACATACAGGGGACACTTCAACAAAACACATCCACATCGACGCGGGGACGAGATGTTTTATTTTATATTATATCACACAGAGCCTTTGATACTGAGCTCATTTTAAACTATCACACACATTTCAGCCAAGTGGCACTTCAGTCATGCAGAGCCAATCTTACACTCTACGGTTCTTATAGGTTTATATCTACGTTGACCTTTCTCACACACGTAACTATTGATGTCTATCATCCAGCTCGGTGCTGGGATGCATGTTCCTTCCACTGTTCTTCCCAGATTATATTTGAGTTTGACACTGGTACATGAAACGGCACGGAGCACTGGGGCAGCAGCCCCCCTTGCATTGTTTTAACTCAGGGCAAACGTCCGTCTGAATGTGGCCAAACACTTGGATGTTCACATGTACTGGGAGCAGGGGGCAGTAAGGTGGATGGATTCTCTATCAAAAATGACAGGCAGCCCATTAAATCCAAGCCCCCATTCAGCAGTGTTAACAAAGCCAGCAGTCGAAGCAGGCTGGATAATTGAAACGCAAACAACTGATCAAAGTGAAGCTCCAGCTCGACAGTTTCATTGTTTATGTACGGGCCTTATGCGAGACCTGTTGACTTTTCCAATTGGAGCTGTAAACTTTTGTTTGTCCGTGCATTTCCAAGACTGATTGTCAGTCTGATCTGAACAATTACCAGCTAAATGTGTTTGCCAGCTCAGGCGGAGCCCCCCTCCCTCTTTGCTGCCCTAAAAAGATCAAAAGGGAAGACCCCCCTCTCCCTCCCGTAGCCCTCTTGAAACACCCCCACACCCCACCCCACCCACCCACCCACCCAAACGTCCCCTCCACTCCCCATATCCCTCCTCCCAACCTCTTCATTTCCTTTTTAGCCATGACAGTTCAGCTGGAAAACCAACCATAAATGATTTTTTCCGACGGCCCAGTGTTGGGGCATGGCCTTTTTAGAGCACACAGCTTTCAGCGAGGGGACAACGTCTTTAAGAAAGAAAAACGATCTGCATATTTCAATTATGTGCCGTTGCGCTCAGCTGATCAAAGAGCTGCAGGGGATGCCACTCGTAACTGAAGGCTTCAGGACCCTCATGATGTGAATGAGCGCAAATTGATGCTACTGATGCTAAACGGTTAAGCGCCTCATAAAATGTCATAAGGTCAATCAACTTTTGGTAGTCATTTGACCGTGACACAACCTTGGCAGTTTTAGTGGCTAAACAGGCCTCGGGGCCGCCGCGCCGATCTCCACTTTCATTCTGCTGCACAATGTCTGCAAGTATGCAACAATGCATGTGTGTGTGTGTGAGTCAAACTAAACCTGGTGTCATTGTCACTGGATTATCACACACACTAAAACCTTAAACAGGAATTCAGTGACAGAAGATTATAAAGTGAGTGGAAATAAAAAAAAAAGAAGCTTTGTTAGTTTAAAAGTTCACCAACTAGTTTGTTCTGGACCTTTTATTTCAATTATATAAAGAGTTTGGCATCGTTTGAATTCTAATGATTCCGATTCCAGTTTCAGTTACGTTTTTGGGTTTGGATTCCAGTTCCTAACAATTTTCTATTCTGATTCTTTTAAGAAGCGGAATCAAAAAAGTTAGCATGGTCTGGATAAGGGAGAAACCTGAGTTCTTTTGGACTTTTTGACATTTGGACTAGCCATCAATTTGGGACAGGCCCTGTCAACGTAATTGGCCTTCAAATGCGTCCTCTGAAGGATGTAGGCGCCGAAGTGAGACACAGGTAAAGGTTTCGGCAGTTCACCCAAAATTCAAATTTCACTCATTATCTACTCACCCTCATGTCGACTAAGGGCTGGGAGAATTGTTCCGCCGGTCAGTGCAAACCTCGACACAGGAAGAGCAGTGAACTGAGACACTGGGAGCTTCCGCTACAAACAAGCTAAAAAATTTTATAGACTTATTTAATTTTTTTCTGAACAATTTCTCATGTTGGGGCTTCAATACAAGAGGGACATTACAGACGAGCAGCATGGAGGTATTTGGATGTTTTTTGGTGTGTCTTTTTGGACAAAGAAAAGTGAGCATCATTCACAACCATTATATGGACAAATACTGCTGCGCGGACCCCCCCGTAACTCAGAGAAGGCACGGAGGACTCTGAAACTTCTCCCAGCTCTTAGTCGACATGAGGGTGAGTAGATAATGACTGAAATTTGAATTTTGGGTGAACTATCCCTTTAACAATTTTGATTCCGATTCCAATTCAAATTCTGATTCTGTTTCCATTTCCAATTCCAGAACTGCTTCCGGTTCCGTTTCAGCGTTTTGGTTCTAGTTCCCAACGATTCTCGATTCTAGTTTTGAAGTAGAGTAGAGAATACTTTATTCATCCCTAGGAGGGAAATTCAAATTAGTCCAGTAGCTCACACGACAATGACACAAAAAATAAAGAAAGATGGAGATGAAATTTGCATGGTCTGAATGAGGGAGCTAACCCGACTTCTTTTTGGATGAAATAGTATCCATGATTGCACACGCTGCTGCTGCGGTGTGTGGGTGGTCTGTTCAGGCAGAAATGACTTTTTCTCTCTTGTTTTACTGGCGGTTGGAGGAGTGCAAACCAAAGACGAAGCACAAAAGAAAATTGTTTAGGAGCCATTAGAGGAATCAAAATTAGAATTTCTTAATGATTCCGATGGAATTGAAATGTTATACCGGTTCCATTCGATTCTCGATGCCGAACCCAAATTATACAGTGCCTCATGTTCCCTCTCAGAGGAGGATGTTGAAGGGATGTTGAAGCTAAAAGTACCTCAAATAGCTTGTAAGCAGATCTTTTTGCTTGTTTTGCTCAAAGATAAAAACAAACCCATATGAGATTCTTCTGATGATAAAATCAATCTTGCTATTTCTGGCACAAAATAGCCTCTACAGTCTGCACTTTGTGGAAAATAAAAGGAGCTGAATTATTTCCTATTTCACTAGAATGTGTTGTGGACCAAATGCTGAAAAAAAATGCATCTCAGCACTATCATCATTCCTACCGTCCACCTCCAGAGTCCAGGAGGAGATTTTTGGAAACACTGCTGAACCTGTTTTAGTTTGAAAACTCTAACTGCTGTTCCCTGTTTGCAGAATTTCCTACAACTTCCCAATTGTAGATTAGAAAATGCTTCCTGTTTACACCTGCACGCACATGCTGAGTGGTATGTGAATGGTCTTGTAATAGCCTACGTGTTTTCAGGTGTTTAAGCGTGAACGGAGATCAGTTCTGATACAGAGCTCCGACAACAGAGAGAGAGTTATGAGAGTAATAGATAGATTTTTCTTTAATTTTGTTGCTCATCTTTAATGTTGTTGCATGTTCCACTGTGCATCAGCCAGAACATGAGACTTACCTAGACTAACAGGTTAGTTTGGGATATCAGGATCCGCCATAGCCTAACTGTTCCTGAGACTGTTTCAGTCTCTTTTAGATCACACTATCATCACAGTGAAGCAGTGGAAACAGAGGGAAGAGCATCCACAACAATGACATCTTCTGATGTGACTGCTTCCCCAAACAGACTCCCTGTCAACTCAGCAGACCCTCATAGAGAGGATGAGGCACTTGACTGTTCGCTGATTTAAAATAGGTCAGGCCTAAGTATAGGCCTACATTTTTTTAATAGTGACTTTAAATAAATTTGTATTTATATATTGTCAGCATTCAAAATCTTCTTATCGTTATTTAAAGTAGGGTATTATCGCAATTACTTTTTTTTATCCAATGAAAATCTTGATTTCCCAATTGAAACAGTACAGACAATCAGAGTGTTCAAACAATTAGAATGTTAATAGAAACAGACACCGACAGATAATGGGACGGCATTAAGGAATAAAATATACATCACATTCTATTTTATTTGCTATAGGACGAATCGCCTTGTTGTTTACAACTACTTCCGGGTAGAAAACCAGTATTCTAACAATAGTGACGGACGAGAGTTTCGCTATATATAGCCTAGGCTATCTAATTTTTCATGTCACTATATCGCCGTTTAGACTAATCTGATGTTTGTAAAGTTTATAAAACCAATGATTGGACAAACATTACTATTTATGTGTGCACATTTTTGTAATTAGTCATGGTTATCATAGATTAACCAGGCTAACGGTTAGCTACCTGTTTAACTTTAATAACTCAGTGACTCAATAAACGGTCCATGAAAAAATATTTTCTCCAGCGGATATCTGAGTTCCAACATGACTGAGCTAACTGGAGTAGTTTCATGTCGTGTCCCACAACGGGAGGGTTTTACATAACAGCTGGCATCCTGATGTTAGCTTAGCTACCGCCGTTAGCTTAGCTACCGCCGTCAGCTTAGCTGCCGTTAGCTTAGCTACCGTTAGCTGTCCCTGTCAGCTGAGCCACTGATGCTTTCTAGACACCGTGATTCCCCCAAACTGAATAAATACAACACATAGCAACACAAAACACACACACAGAAATAGTAATGTTTCTTCAATCATTTCAGATTTGTCTAAACGGTGATAGGGCGTGAAAAATATGATATATATAGCTAAACTCTCGTTCGTTACTATTGATCTCATTCAAATTATGTGCTGGTTTTCTACCCGGAAGTAGAATGTAAACAACAAGGCGATTCGGTCTATTGCTATTTTATTATGTATACCGGTAGTTTATTCTTTATATTTTGCTATTTTATTATGTATAATTTGTTTTTTTTATAATCTTATTCTTTATATTCTTATACTAGCTATATGTTGTAATCGTCACTGTGTGTCTGTGTAATGCTGCTGCTACACTGTAATTTCCCAGCTTGGGATCAATAAAGTCTGTCTGTCTATCTATCTATCTATCTATCTATCTATCTATCTATCTATCTATCTATCTATCTATCTATCTATCTATCTATCTATCTATCTATCTATCTATCTATCGTCTCTGACTGACCCAGCTCAGAGTGACACGAAATACACTTCCATGTTTTGGAAATAGCTACTGGTCTAAACAACTGTACTGTTTTTAGTTTGTGTGTGGACACACTGTGTGCTGTCTATATTGTTTGTCTATGTTTCTTTGTTTGTGTCAATTGTTGGACTTGGAGTCTGTGAAATAAAGTTATCTATCTATCTATCTATCTATCTATCTATCTATCTATCTATCTATCTATCTATCTATCTATCTATCTATCTATCTATCTATCTATCTAAAAAATGTATATATAAATAAAATAAAACATATAAATGTAGAAATATATATGTAGGCCTAATTGTAATGCATGTACTGTAACAATTACTTTGAATAGCACGCTAAATCATTTTTGCATCATACGTCAGCGACGTGCCCAGTGACGTATCACTGTCGTCATCACGTGTCAGCGGACGGCAGCCATGGCTTCCTGTGTGCTCCTGTGTGCTGCTCTGTGAACCATGGAGCCCGGTTCTTCAGCTTTACCTCCTGTTCTCACTGCGGACCACCTGCGGGTCTGACACACACACACACACACACACACACACACACACACACACACACACACACACACACACACACCGAGACCCAGACCCGGACCCGGAGTGGGGGGGCTCAGCCTCACCATGCTCCTCCTGCAGCTGCCGGAGGACGTCCTCTATCACATCCTGTCTTACTTGGACTACAGGTCTCTGAGTCGTCTGTCCCAGGTCTGCAGGAGCCTGTGTCGCTTCGTGAACCGGGACGGGGTGTGGAGGCGGATCGCCAGAGAGTTTCTGAACACGGGGATCAGGCGGGACGGGACGGACATGTAAGAACCAGGCTGTGTGTTAGCTCGGTTAGCTTAGCCCCCCTAGCCCCCCCTCCGTCCCCACAGTCCACCTGGAGCCGGTCTCTGCCTGACAGGACCACCGTGGCCCCACACAGTCCAGACCAGCAGCGTGGCTGTCCTGACTCCCCCCACACCCCGGGGTAATGATGTGCTGTTTGCCCCCCACTGCTAACCCCCACTGTACAAGGCTGTAGCATTACTTCCTCACCAGTACCCATAGCAACCAACCAGTCCTCCACAGCTGATGATGATCACTCTGTTATTGGTCAGAACATCAACTGTCAGACAGAGGTCTTAAAGACACAGTGTCCTATGATGGAATAATAATAACAGGCCTATAACAATGACAGAAAAGAAAAGAAAAAACACTAGGCTACTTCACAACAAACAGAGGAGCTCAAAACAAACCACAACAGTTCAGCTCTTTAACCCAGATGTTCACCAAGTCCCTGTCAGAGGATGGAGGGTCCACCACTGATGATCATTTACACCAGTGAAGTATATTTCTAACAAAATGTGATAAATCAAATAATGTTTGTAGTGACTCCAGAGCTAGCTAGTAGCTGCTGCTAAAACTTGGGCTTTTATGGCCTCAGGTGATGCAGGGCCTCTGGGTAGGTCTGCTGATTAGACCAAAGAAATTAGAAATTTAAATTAAAGGTCCAGTGTGTAAAATGAGGGGAAAACAGTGACATCTAGCATTCAGATTCTATTATTTATCTATTAAATAAATGTGAAACTCATGAAACATGCTCTCTGTTTGGCTGGTTGGATTTTCCATTCCGTACAAACATGGCGGCACAAGATGGCGACACTCTCTAAGCAAGACCCTTACTATATGTAGCCTAAAATAAGAATTATAAGTCTATGGAAACTAAACAGATTTTATTTTATAGTGATGATTATACACTTATACATATATATTAATTGGTAGTATATTCAGATTTTGCCGATAAACCTTGACAAATTTTACACACTGGACCTTTAGCAGTTATTTATAAGTATATTAGTTTTATTATTTAGAAATCTTGAATAAACAGACACATTTCAGTTTGACCTAAAGTAAAGTGTTTCACAAGATGAGGATAAAGTGATGTTATGACCGTCAGACAAAATGTGTGCGGCACCATAACCTCTGGACTACCATCATGTGTTGTCATCACAAATAAAACTGTTGGTGAGAACATGAAATGAATATCCGAGTTGTTATAAACTGGAGTTAGCTTTAAGAGTTCAGGCTGCTTCCTCTAGTCCTCTGTCTCTCTACCTTAGGTGTTGTCATCATCCTATATCACAGGCACATGGCATCAGTACCACATGTCTGAACATACAACATGATCTGGACTTGGCTTGCACCTTCACATTATCATTGTCTTTCCATAATTTAGCATTATTTAACAACGAAGGCCCTTTCTGATGCACAGTCAGTTTGAGCCTGTTTCATGGACTCTGTGTGTATCTCCTCATCCAGTTGTTAATTTGTCTTAATCCAGATGTTCATTTGTCAAAGGGTGCACAGAGGTTACCACCTGTGTCAGATCACTGATCACTGGTCAGATGGCTCCATGTAAGGTAAATGCAGAAGATTATCAACATTTAGAATTTTATACAGATTTCAAACATCACTGCATATATCCTAAATGTAAACAACTATTGTGGTCCTGCCCAAGTATTCAAAGTCTTCGGTCCGTCTTCACAGGTATTGAAGTAAGTGCCACTAAAAGCTTCAGCTGATTTGTTTCTATGATCATTTTCCCTCCAGGTGTGGGTGGATCAGTTTAAAAACCCTATGAATATATTTTTTCTGTTGGAAAGAATAATTTACATTCATTTGAATTAGTTTAATCCAACCTGACATTATTTTGGTTTTATATTCTGCTTTTAGTGTAATTAGTGCTGTTTTGTCTTCTGTTACTGGTGAGCCAAAGATAATTTTCCAACTTGGTGGATAATGAAGATTTATTCTATTCTATTCTATTCTATTCTATTCTATTCTATTCTATTCTATTCTATTCTATTCTATTCTAGCAGCTTGCCTCTCTGTTGTGGACAGGAGTCATCAGTGTATTGCACACAATGAGCGACCTGGTTGAGGGTTGGTGTTGTCAGTCTGTGGCTGTGGCAGACTGGAGGAAAATGCTGCTGATGTTCCCGTTTCAGTTGTTGTAAAATAAGAGATCCAGATGCTAAATTATTGATCATGTTGCACACAGATGACATTTTCATTGCTGTTTCTCATTATTTATTTATTTAGTTATCCACTCATATTCATTTGTACTCAGGGACTTTACTTATTTACTTGTGCTGAGTTGATGTGATCAGTACAATATCTTCATCCCACTACATGCCGAGGGATGGATGTGTTGGTGGTTGTTTAACCTGCATCAGATGATGTATAATGAAATTGTTTATTAGGGTTAGGGTCTGTTTTTCTCTCTGGAAAAAAACAAATACTGAGAGATTTGTCTCTGTCTCAGAAGATCTGACAGTTCCTGCGTGTCCCCTCCTGTTAAAGACACTTGGATAGTTCCAAATGGTCAAAGTACCATTTTCATTATAATCAGACTTTAAAACCATCTGCCCTGTCTGTGTTGCAGATATCCCCACATCCCACTGAAGGAGAGAGTGAAGATCGCTCAGAACTGGACTGATGGAGTCTGCAAAAGGGCGATTCCACTTAAATGGAAAACAAAGTGAGTCATTTACCTACACACTTTGACCGAAACATTTAGCTGAACCGTTTTAAAGAAAACATATTAAGCCCCTTTTGCACAAATTATACCCCAAAGCCTAACCCCCTAACCACTGCTTGCCCCGCCCCACCCCTTCTACCCGTACCAGGTTGGGGTGGGGTTATGCAAATTTGAAAACTAGTTACATAATTGGATGACAATTGAGGAAATAGCTTGTAAAAACCACTTGGATTTCAACCTAGGGAGCCAATTGTCAATTGTCACAACACCCAAATATATGTTAAAGAGCCTTCAAAAAGTGATATTTCCATAATATGTCCCCTTTAAAGCAGATATCAGTGGAATGTTTTTGTTAATATAAGTCCTAAATAGTCCTATTTTCCGTCAGCAATCACTTACATGAAGTATTTCAGCCTAAACACGAGTCTCTCCGTCACTCTGCTCTGCTGTAACCCGAGGAGAAAATTTTCCTTGTGGGATACAAGTGTTATCCAATGAGGGGAGAGAACGGCATGAAGGGCTGTGTGTGCAGCCAAGGGATGCGCGTGAATGTGGTGACGTAGCACGAGGACCAATTGATGCCTGACAAGGGCGGGGGCTGCTAACTCATGGTGCGTTCAAGGAAACTCGTACTTTGTGTTTTTCCTTCCTGTGAAGTCATACCAGTTCGATCTGGTACGAGTTCACGGGTCGGAAGTTACGAGTGGCCGTTATAGGGAACTTTCACAGACAACAGGACGGTAAAAACACGAGCTACGGGTTACCTGGAACGCTACCAAGTCGTAGTTGTGACTTGAAGCTGTAACTTACGGTTTCAAAAGCCTGCCTTGAACACAGCATTAGCCGAAACGGCCGTGCCACTGATATCTGCTTTAACTCTGATTCCAGTCAGTATACTACGCTAAGCTAACCACTAACATCCTATCAAGTCTAGCTCCACACTTCATACACAGACATCTTTTTTCAGTCATCATTTACCTGTCTCCTCCTTTGTCTCATCTTCAGACTGTTGCCGTGGTTGCAACTAGATGGGGACGTGCTGTTTCTGTCTCAGGCTGCTGATATCGGAGCGCATTATGTGCACCATGACTCAGGGAAACTCCAGAGGAAACCCTTTGAAATCTACTCAGGCCACAGTGGAGACGTGTGTCACTTTGTTCTGACCGACTCTCACCTGATCAGCGGTGGAAGGTACAGTAGCTGTAGATGAACAACAGGCGGTAGTCGTTTGTGTTTCCTGACTCAAACTGTTGCAGCAGCTTCAGTTTGCTTGGAGCTTAAAGGGATATATTCCGGCGTAAATTTAATCCACGGTCTAACACGCTGTGACACTGAGTAAGAGCCCCCCCCTCGAGAGATCAAGTTTGCCACACGCAAACTTCTCTAGTTGTAGCAACTTCAGCAATTCAATTCAATTCAATTCAATTCAATTGCTGAAGGCCGCATGATGGCAAAACACTGCTGTCTATTTCTCCACAAGCAAACCACGATCAAAAAAGCCACTCATAGCCACAAATAGTGTTCAGATCAGCACCAAACTTCATCAACAGTGAGTGCCTGGTTCCTATTGAAAAGAGATGAAAACACAACTCACACACTCTCCTCCAGCCGCTTGCTCCTAGTGTGGAAGCCCTGACGAGTTAATTACCGAGTGCAGTAGAAAAGTAAGGAGTCCAGTGACGTTTATTTCCAAAAATGCACACATGCTTTGCTGACTGTGTGTAACACATGCGGACAAACGGGACCGCATTGGTACATGAAACATGATATTACGTTAGCTCGTTTATTAAACTATGCCTGTCCTGAAACCTCCCGTTTGCTCCTGTGGTAATCTCTCTCTCAAGTGTATGCATAGACTTAGACGTGTGTTTGTGTACCTGTCCGTATGTGTGTGTATCTACCTGAGCATGGGAGTTGCTTCACTTACCCGCTCCGTAGTTACCGCTTCTAGGCCCGGTACGACCCGGCGCGACCGGACTCGGTGAGGCCGTAGCTCAGGGCGTCCCCGTCGCTACACGGCCACAGCAGCTCCACAGCCGGCCAGCTCGCTCCACTCGGCACTTGGTTCTTAGTTCATTTGGTGTGTGACTCCGGTGCGGTGTGTGGGTGTGTGTTTGTCGCCAGCGTGGTCTCCCCTCATGGAGACCTTCTTCGTCTCGAGACCCCGGAAGTCGTCCCTCTCTCTTCCGCCTCCAGCCCAGGTGATATGGGTCAACCAAACTCCGCCCACTCATTGGGTTAAGTGAGCTACCTCCCATCTCGTGATATGTTTCTGTGTTGTGCATTTATGGATCAGTCTACCTTGACCTCACCTAGCCCTTACACTTCACCTGCTTCACATCTCCCATGTGAGTTCATAACACTGTGATAGTTTGAGCAACTCAACTTCATTTCCCTGTCAACACTTGGTAGTTATTGTTAGAAACAGAGAGGGAAACACATCAGATCAGGAACACTGATGCACTCGGTAATGGACTCGTCAGGGCTTTCCCACAACCAGCAAACCGACTGGAGGAGAGTGTGTGAGTTGTGTTTTCATGTCTTTCCAATAGAAACCAGGCAAAGCTAGCAGGTGTTTGATGCCTCGTATTATGGGCTGGGACCCTATTTGTACTGTTGATGAAGTTTGATGCTGTTCTGAGCATTATTTGTGGCTATGAGTGGTTTTTTTGGTTTGCTCATGGAGAAATAGACAGCAGTGTTTTGCTATCATGCGGTCTTTACTAAAGTTGCTACAAACTAGGGGAGTATGCGGTCGGCAAATGTGATCTCGCAAGGGGGGGGGTCTTCTCTGTCACGGTGTGTTAGACCATGAATTAAACTTACGCGGGAATATCCCTTTAAGTTACTCTCCAGACTTTTTTTTTAACTTTCAAGAAACACTCTATGATATGAAAAAAAATATAATATTTTTTGTCTAAAATGGATTTCTGCTATATAACTGGGTCTGAACCTTATTTACTCTCACTTCCTTATTGAGAAGTCAAAATGAGGCCTTAAGCTCCGCCCACCACCTGCTTGCTCCAGGTTGACAGGTGAGAGCAGAGAGCATCAAGATGGTCAGAGGAAGAAATATCAGAGAGACTCAGCCAGAACCAGACTCAGAGGAGTCAAAGAGGATGAATAAGATCATAAGGATTTATCACGAACAAATAAAGATCAAGATGATCAATAAACAGTATGGGGAAGAAATGCTCAGTTCTTTTAGTTAAAGCAGAAGTAAGCGATATTTTTGTGTTAATATAAGTCTTAAATAGTTATATCTTCCGACGGCAATCACTTACATAGAGTGTTTGGACCGAAACTCTGGACCGAAACTCTGCTCTGCTGTAAGCCGAGGAGAAAACTTTTCATGTATCCTACAAGTTTTATCCAATGAGGAGAGAGAACGGCATGAAGGGCTGTGTGTGCAGCCAAGGGATGCGCGTGAATGTGGTGACGTAGGGACGAGGACCAATAGATCCATGACGAGGGCGGGGGCTGCTAACTCCATCGCTGACAAGAAGTTATGGTGCGTTCAAGGCAACCTGTAACTCGTGTTTTTCCGACCTGTGAACTCGTACCAGTTCGATCTGGTACGACTTCACGGGTCGGAAGTAACGAGTGGCCGTTATAGTGACTTTCACAGGCAACAGGTCGGAAAAACATGAGTTACGGGATGCCTGGAACGCTACAAAGTCGTAAGTCGTGACTTGAAGCTGTAACTTACGGTTTCAAAAGCCTGGCTGGAACGCAGCATTAGCCCAAACGACCGGATCGCTTACTTCTGCTTTAAAGGGAAGTTGCAGTATCACAGTCTACAGAGTCCTGAGAGTTACAGTTTCAGAGCAAGAGCGAGTTTTTATTTTATCATCCAGCTCCCATATTGGTATAGCAAATACACCTGCAACTAAGTTCTCCAAAATGCTTGAACAACCGACCGCACCTGCCATGGACCTGACAAACTGTGCAGGTGAATGGTGGAGAATGGGTCTCAGCAAATAAAGATCTGATTGTTTTCCTCTTTGTTCCAATGGATCAGTTCAGAGATAAATAAAAGCTATTCATGGTATTATTCATGAAAGCTTATTCTTATATACGGTAGTCCCTAGACTGTCTGAACAGTTCTGTATATGTCACAGTCTGTTAATATCAGGCCCCTCTCTGTCCGTCAGTGATGGCAAGATCCTGGTCCACAGCAGGACCAGCGACGTGTCGGTGGCGCTATCGGGTCACAACCAGGAAGTCAACTGCCTGGATTCTAAAGACGGACTCATCATCAGTGGATCCAGAGACCGAACAACCAGGGTCAGAACACTTCTACAATTCAGACAAACTGACATCACCTCATTGCAGTGTTACATTTCACCTCAGATTCAATTCATTATGAGCTTCACTGATGTCAGCTATCATCTGTGCTGACTGGGGACCTCTGATTCTCTAGATTTGGACTCTGACGTCCAGCGGCCCCAGAAGCACAATCGCCATGTACGACAGAGTGTGGTCTGTTGCTATTAGTCCAACACTGAGGTAAGCATTTATTAAGAATCACTCAACGAAGAGCTGTGACTGGTCACACATAGAATTTCCTACAGTAATGTAGTTTGGTACAGACCAGATCAGGTAGAAATGTGTGTTGATCTGTCCATTGTATAACAGGGATAGTTCAACAGTTTGGCAAATTGGCCCATTGCCATAATCCCTATAGTTTTAGGAGTAGGTTCCTTTAATCGTCGGTGCAAGCTGTTTTTAGAACGGCGGAGCAGAGCCGCAAGCTGCTCAGAGCTACGCTATGGAGGCTAATGGGATTTCTTGGTTTCTCCAAAACACTCTCGTGGACAAGTTGTGACCTGCACATTCACCACGCTATGAGATAATAACAGAACGTTACCAGACAGAGTTGTTTTAGAGGGAAATTCATGCAGCTGATGTCCCATCGGGGGCAGTTTTTCAGCAAGCAATCTCTGCATTTGCCTCGAAAACAACTCCGTCTTGTAATGTTCCGTTATTATCTCATAGCGTGGTGAATGTGCAGGTCACAACTTGTCCACCAGAGTGTTGTGGAGTTGTTGGATTGTGTATTTGATGAGGTTGATGAGGGAAACGCATCCTCCGTAGCGTAGCTCTGAGCAGCTCGTGGCTCTGCTCCACTGTTCTAAAAATAGCTTGCACCGACAATTAAAGGAACCTACTCCTAAAAGTATAGGGATTATGGCAATGGGCCAATTTGCCAAAACGTTGTACTACCGGTATCCCTTTAAGGTCTCCTCTATATCTGATTTCTGTGGTCTGGGTCGGCCTGAGGTTTAGTTGAGGTGATGGTTCAGCCTCCTTCTTTTCTAACATTTCATCACGCTTCTCTGATCATTTACTGTAAAGCGAGTGTGTGATGATCTATAACATTTAGGCTAATGGATCTACTAGATAATAATAATATAAAGGTGTAAATACCAGTTTGCTGCAGCCAGCACCTCTGATTTTTCATGTCAAGGTTATTAATGTTATCATCTGTTACCTCTGTCTGGATTTGTGGCCTCACAACTCACTGACAGCTCGTGTAGTTAAAAGATAGGGGGGAAAATAGCTAATTTAATTCATTAATTTTATATTTTCCACAATCACAACTCATCCAAATGTTGTAGTTTTGTTGAAACCAGATCTGTACAGTAAAGGTGATCAGGTCACCATGGTGACTGTCAACCTAAAGATTCCTCAGCTCTGATGCATGTTTACATTTTTGACATCATACGTAGCTTGTTTGAGGAGGCCAGTGTCAATGACTGACTGACTGATAAAGTGATGTCATTGGTCAGCTGAATACCTCAGGACTGAATGTTGAATTCACAGTTTCCCCATTGGCTGTTGCTCTGTTAAAATGATTTGGCACAAAGGGTTTCTATTGTGTGATCAGGGGGCGTTCGCAGGCAGCGTTTCCATCCAAGCGCCTTTGTCATGACATTTCCAGACTCTTCAGACCCTCTAGCAACTTGTTTTGTGACCTAGCAACCTTGTGTCCATGCTAGTGACTTTTTTGGACAAACTTACCAGCGCTATCCTGTGAATGGCTTAAAGTGACAGCGGGTTTAACATGTCACTTTTAGCTAGTCCTTAATTTGGCACACTGACCATGCATAATCCAGATATCTTGGTTTTGAACCAGTCTTTATATTTTAATGTTTGTATTTTAGTTACATATGCTTTTATTTATGGTTTACTTCACTCTGGAACAGACGGTTTAGATTGAACTCACATGTATAGACAGTAAAGATCAGAATATCCAGACCAGCCTGAGAAAGTGGAGCCAGACTCTCTGCAGTGGTGGTTGAGTGCTGGCTTTGATTACTCAGCCATGTTTGCACTGAGATACTTAATAAGACACACTCACACGCCCTCGCTCACATTGATGACATGCAGTCAGACAGATGCAGGGCGCTGTAACAGTATCTCGGCTGCAGCACCTGCTCGTCCGGCGGAGACGCAGGTGATGGTCCATCTGGCTGCGGAGTGGAAACATCACAGGTCCGGGGGGGTTTCCCACCTCACTGGATAACTGTCTGCCCTGGATTCATTAAAGCAGAGTGCAGTAGTTAATGGTAGCTCCCTGTTCACAGTATGACGCTACTTTCTTTTCATTTGTTTCTATTATTTAAAGCAGTTTGTAAATTAACACCTGTTAAACAGAGTGGTCTCTGCTTAATTCATTTAACTTAATTACCTGCTCTTTACTGAATTCACGATTCAGAATACTTTATTAATCCTAAAAGTGCAATTCAGTTCCGCAATCTAACCCATTCATTAAGAAAGAAGAATAAATAGACAGACACAATAACAGTCTCATCTCATACCTCAACCAGGCTTCAGCATTAACATGCCAGAGACACAGTGTGTGCAAAAAAAAGCAAAATCAGTGCAAATCAGCAAATTAAAAAACACTGCAAATTAACCTGTTTTTACATCTTTTGCCATTTGGAGCGAATTGGTAGCCACACTTCTGTCAGTCTGCCCCAGGGCAGCTGTGACTACACCTACCTTACCACCACTGGTGTGAATGTGGTATGAATGAATAATGGTTTCTGTAAAGCGCTTTAGGTGCCATGAAAAGCGCTATAATCCAAGCCATTATTATTATTATTTGTATTCATTATGGGGTTTTTTTTTGGCACTAAACCCACTGAAAGACAAAGACAGCTGTGTGCTGCTCTTGGTGTCCATCACACTATTTTAGGTTTAAACTCCTTCAACTTACTACTCTAAAGCCTTTGGAGAACATGTGTGTGTGAAAGGGCAAAAAATGGAAACATATGGAAATGATGCCATACTAGAGTCGCCCTCTGATTGGATCTCATCAACCTTGACCCCCCAGTGGTGAACAAGACATGGAAAACAAAATAAGTGACCTTGTTGTTGCTCAGGTGTCATTGAGCTACGTCCACATCAGGTGGATGAGTCAGTCTGTTAGTTTCTCAGGTGTGTCTGTTCTTCAGCAGAAGCATTTACATAAATACCTAGAGCTTACTGAGAACCCACTGTGTTGATGAAAACATGATCAGAAAATACAAGTCATGAAATACTCATTTTATACATTTTATAACACTGAATGTGACCCTTAAAAAAATGATCTGTGTCCTCACCCTGGTTATTATGTGCTGTTAGGATCCATTCATTTCTAAATGTATATTAAAATAAACTTCAAGCCTATTGGCCCAGTCTTAATCCAGTCACAGGTCAGTGTTAATAACTGAGGAGCAAATCAAATATCCCCGTCTAAATCCAGAGCTACTGCTCCTCGGAGAATCAGAAACCCAGTGTATGTGCGTACATGCATGGTGGCCCAGTCGGGCCGCTCCGGGCCTGGAAGCGTCTCTCAGATCTGAGAGGAACAGGCAGATTATCCACATCATTAATTCTCCAATTTGCTGGCTGAAATAGCAGACTGTGCCTCAGCCCGCTGCCCCCTCATAATGGAAACCTGCCTGCTACCTCTCACTGACCAGCGGCCTGGTTAATTAAAACTCCTCTGGAAACCAGGTGTCAACCCACTGATATACCTATTAAAGCAACTTCTGCTCGGCACGGCCACTAACTCGCCCCTCCAGCTGGTTCCTGTGGTTTATTCACCTCAGTTGTCACAGAGGGAAGAAAGAACAAACCACAGCGATGTAGAGCGACGAGCGAAAGCCCTACAACACACAAGTTAAGCTTAACTAAAGCTGGAGGTGTACACAACTGTTCTAGTGGAGTCAATGTAAATCTGCTCAAGCTTGAATTTTACTTGCTCAAGTACAGAACAGAAACCTAAATATACTATACTCAAGTGAACGTACTTCTTCACTGTCCACCCGCATGCACACACATTATATTATTATTATACATCAATCAATCAAACATACAGGAAGCAGCTCAAAGTGATTTACATGATAAAAAATAATAAAAACAGAGAGGACATACATGCATGCACACATTCACACACCCAAAAATTTAAACACTGAGTTAAATACTGAGGAAATGCTATCTTGCACTCGACAGTTTGTACTTTGCAGTGGGTAGAACACAAGAGAGTGGATAAAAACTAATAGGTAAAAACAATAAAATAAATAGATAAAATAAAATATGTAAATATTTATTTATATATACACATACTGTATATTTACTAAATATACAGTATGTGTATATATAAATAAATATTTACATATTTTATTTTATATAAATAATTCAAAGGAATAAAAATGGAGACACTAGATACTGGAGATACGTTTAGATCTAATAAAACAATAAGAACACTTAGAAACACCAGACTCAAAAGCTAGGTCTTCATGTTGCGTTTAGGAATATCCACGTTCTGTCCTTAGGATGTGGGCCGTAATGATAAAAAGAGGCCTCACCATACATTTTAGTAAAAACTTTTGGAATGATTAAAAGGCTGCTGTCTGAAGACCTGAGAGTTCTCTGTGTTAGATAAATAACATGCACCCAGCTAGTTGAAGGTTACAACCAGGCAGCGAACAGCTTACATGCAATTGGCTAAAACACACACTATGAAACATCCTGATACCTCCATAATGCTCGTCTGTACTGACCCAAGTGTCCTGAAGCTGTGACATGAAAAAGTTGTTTGGAAAAAAATGTGATCTCTGTTTTGAGCCTTTGTAGTTGTTGTAGTTGTAGTAGTAGCTCCCAGCGGCTCTGTTGATGTTTGTGCGCATGCGCAAGATTTTCTGCAAGATGTTCTTCCTTCTTTACATCATACATTCAATGGTTTACAACAACGAACAAACATCTCGCAGTGAAGTGTCCCTTTAATTCAACAGTGGTGGGGCGGTGCGTGGCGCAGTGGTTAAAGCGGCCGCCCCATGTAGAGGCTACAGTCCTCAACGCAGACGTCCCCGGTTCGAATCCCGCGTCGGGCAGACCTTTCCTGCATGTCATTCCCCCTCTCTCTGCCTCCCCCTTTCCTGTCTATCTCACTATGGCAAAAAGGCCAAAAAATATACTTTAAAAAAAAAAAAAAATTCAAAAGTGGTATGGGCTCGGTATCGGCCGATACACTACAGTAAAACCAGGTATTGGGAGCGGCACTGGGACTAAAAAAGCTGGTGTATCGGTGCATCCCTAATATACGTAAGCATAACACTGAAAGATCCCCACACTGTACTGTAAACAAACATCTCATCCTCCCTCTGTTTCCATCCCTCTGTCTCTTTGTGTTGTTGGTCAGAGATATCATCTCAAGGTCTGTTAGCCAACATTATTGTGGCTGCGGTGAAATGCCAAGGCTAGTGCGGGGCGGCCGCCCCCGTCCTCACCCTCTGCTGCCTCGGAACAGAGATTGATCCAATCAGTGTCCGTGGACCTTGGCTTTCCTCACTCCTGTTCCTTTTTTCCACACCATATTGTGTTCACACTGCGTGCCCTCTGATGGAGCTCGTACTGGACAGAGTCAGTGAAATCTGATGCAGCACTACAGGAGGGAGCAGGGGTGGGACAGGGTCAGAAAGGTTGATCTCAGTTGTTTTGATCCCCCTGTAGGTAGTCCCTACTCACTGTGCTTTTCACTAGTTCCCTTTACTCATCATTTTTACATGAGGAATATTTACACATATATTTATATTTTGACTCTATCATCTGATCATCTGCAAATTAGTAAACTACAAAGATGAAAATCTACTTCCTGTCATGTGATATGTGTTTTCATGTCTGTTAGTATGGAAGTAGCCTAAGAAATAAAACTGAGATTACACAACTGTTTACATCCCTCATGTTTAGCTGTCGTCTTGGCACATTCAGTATAATATAATATACAACAACTAAATTAGCAAGGAACCACTTCTTCTTGTTTACGCAGATGTTTCATTCAGTAATCACTATCAGTCACTTCCATTTTTATGTTTGAGGATTAGTGGATGAATGAGTGAATTTACCTGGTGAAGCTTCTGGACACGTCTTCATTCATCTCTTCAGTTCTGTCAACATCAAACAGCAACAGACAACGCAGGTTGAGCAGACAGAAGGATCATCACAGCTACCTGCCCTTTGACTGTCTACTTATGAGCCACAGTCATTACAGCTCTCTCCCTGGGGATGGCGCTTCTCTTGTAGGCTGTAAAACATGATTGCACTGCCAAGCTCCAACCTCTACCTCCAACCCTTCTACCATCATTCATCCCTCTCTTGTACTTTCCTCTTGAAGGCATCCTCCAAGCAACATATCTGCAGAAAGTGTAAGTTCCATCAGGATGACTTTGCTTGAGCATTCAAACATGAGATCAATATCTTAAAGGGACAACGAGGACTTTCGGAAAGCAAAGTGCTTTCACACTACATTTCCCATGAGCCTCCGTGCGCACGGTGAAATTCTTGGACCAGAGCAAGACGGACAAAAGCGAAAACATTTGCCAAGAATGTTTTCGTTAATCAAGAGCAGAAGTCAGAGGTTTGAAGACGATCAGATACCGTCGTAGTTCCGACCATAAACGATGCCAACTAGTGATCCGGCAGCATTATTCTCATGACCCGCCGGGCAGCGTCCGGGAAACTGAAACTAGGAAATGCTGGACGAGTCGACCACTAAATAATAATATTGAAATACCTATGAAGACAAAACGATATATTTATCAAAAATTGACCCGTTAACAAGTGGGTAATGTAGATTCATCCACATTAATATGAGACTCTTTCATAACCAAAAGCAAACTTCTCGGCGTCTCTGAACCAGCTGAAGGTCTCAGCCCTTAGTGTAAGAAAGATGGTGGCCTGTTTTTAGGGGAAGGACTGCTGCTGTTCTCAACTCCAGAGGGAATGGTTTCTCCACTATCTGTTAGAACTAGATTATGGTGCCGGTGGTATCACCCCTTTCCTGATATATTCTGAAATAATTCCAGCCCCACGCTGCCTCTAGTCTCCAATCACACATTCACTGTGGCATGAGCATGACTCTTCACATGAGTTGACTTTCAACCTCATTTTTTCTAATCAAACTCCTTCTCCAATGATCTTGGGATGTGATATTGGCAGTTGCAGCTGATTTTGGAATGATGCTCAGACTGGGAGGCAGCTCCATCCATCTTCTGAGGCGAGGTTCCTCACCAGAAGCTATTGGTCTTCAGTGTTGGGCAGTAGCGACGTTACAAGTAGCGGCGTTGGTAACTTAACTCGATTTCAGGTCAGCGCAGGTGGATCTGCTGGATGGTTTATCCCTCTTAAAGCCCTTACCGAATTTCCCATGGAGAGATTTTATTTGTTTGTATGTTCTCCTGTGTTTTTTATGCTTCTCACTCTCACCTTCTCACTATTCTCTCTCTCTCCTGCTGTATTCCTGTGTGTGTGTGTGTGTGTCGAGGCGATAGGAAGTGGGGCAGGTGGTTTGGTAATAATTGACTTAGGTGTTTCCTGTACAGAGTGCTCTCATTCAAACAAGACCCAGCAGGCTGAGGTGTGGGCAGGGCAGCTACAGATGTGCAGCGGCAGGTCACGGCTGATGAGGCTTCTTGGGCCAGGCTTTGAGCTCGTCTCTTAGCTGGCTGCTTGTCCACTTCACAGTTCTCTGTGGAAATCAAGCTTGGGGGGATTGGAAGATCTCTCTCTGATTTTTACCTCCAGATTAAACAGTCAGGATCCATGTTGTAGTGGTGGAGATGAGTGGTGATGAAAAAGAAGAATTTGTTAATGTGGCTTTAATTGTCTCTTATAATTGGGCAACATCAAAGTAGCCTAGTCTTCCAAACTCTGGTCTTACATATGGAACCTGATTATTGATATCCTTGTGTATATGATCATAACCGTTTCCGAGTTCCTGATCGTGGAGTGCAGCTTTAGCAGTTGATGATCTGTCTTTCGTTAGATTAACTCTCAGGGAAAACTAGGGTGAAAAATAATAAGTGCAGCGTCATTTTCATTTCAGAGTTTGGACTGTCTTCATATTGTTTGTCATTTACCGACCAACTACTTCATCAAGCCTCTTCCAGACATGGATAATTTTACATGTTGGTGTCATATCTTGATAATAACCAGCTCAAATCTGAACTGATTTCACTCAGATTAATGTTCAATACAAAGAAAGTAAATAACTATATAACTGTAATAAAAAATAACCATAACCCAATTATCAGTGATCATATTAAACGTACAAACATGCCACATTAGAAAGTGTTGAATCAGATGATTGATGATGACTGATGACACTGATCCACATGAAGCTAATTTAAACAAAGGAAAAGGATAAAGGTAAAGGTACTTTATTTGTCAAATATACAGTGACAGTGAAATTCTTTCTCTGCCTTTAAAGGGATAGTTCACCCAAAATTGAAATTTCATTATCTCCTCCCCCTCATGTGGACTAAGGGCTGGGAGAAGTTTCAGAGTCCTCCGTGGCTTCTCTGAGTTACAGGGGGTCTCGGCGTAGCAGTGCATGTCCATATAACGGTTGCAAATGGATACCAACTGTCTTCGTAACAAAAAGACACACCAAAAAACATCCAAATACCTCCATGCTGCTCGTATGTAATGTCCGTCTTGTATTGAAGCCCCGAAATGCTAAATTGTCCCGAAAAAAATTAAATAAGTCTATATTTCAAGCTTGTTTTGTAGCGGAAGCTTCTCGAAGCTCCTCTTCCCGGTTCGTCAAATTTGGACAAACTGGGAAGAGGAGCTTCCGCTACAAACAAGCATTTCGGGGCTTCAATACAAGACGGACATTACATACGAGCAGTATGGAGGTATTTGGATGTTTTTTGGTGTGTCTTTTTGTTACAAAGACAGTTGGTATCCATTTGCAACCGTTATATGGACATGCACTGCTACGCCGAGACCCCCTGTAACTCAGAGAAACCACGGAGGACTCTGAAACTTCTCCCAGCCCCTTAGTCTACATGAAGGTGAGTAGATAATGAGTGAAATTTCAATTTCGGTGTGGCACCCGGGGACCAACTCCAGATCATGAGCCAGTGCCTTTGGTCAGCGGCGCTGACTGAAGGATTTTACCTAGCCATGTTTTTAGTGGTGGGGTACCTGGAGGAAACCCACGCACAACATGCAAACTCCACACCCGGGCGGCCGGGGATTCGAACCCAGCGCCTTCTTGCTGTCAGGCGACAGTGCTAACCACCGTGCCGCCCCAAAGAAATATATATAAATATAAAACTGAAATGATATATAAAACAAAAAAGTATGATGTAATATGAAAACTGAAACAGGATGTGTAATGTCAGTATGGTACCAAGATAAAATACTAAAAGTAAAACACTGGAACAAACATAAACATTTTTTCACTTAAACACGGCCCAGTCAGCCAGAGGGTGGTAGTTACCAAGCCTCAAATTACCATGAATGATACCAAATCTTACACCATGGCAGTTTCTTTTTTAAATTAACGATCGTTGGATTTATGGCCAGCGCAAGGAGTTATAGTGTAAATTACAGCCTATGTCACAGCGATGCTGCCACAGATGTATTAGTTATGACATTGAATCATACTGAACCATGAACTTTCCTAGTTTACATCGCCCCCCCCCCCCCCCCCCCCCTCTGTGTGACGGCGCAGCAGTCTGCTGTCTGACAGACATCACAGCAGGGTTAGGGCAAAAAGTCTACATCGGGGCTGATAAATGCCCGTGTCAACTGTAGCTGAGTCACCAGACCCAGGTTTGAGTGACTGAACCCTTTTTCATTGCCGACCCCAACCTGATGTTATTGGGGCTTATAGAGGGATTTTGACCAGAGGAGAAGGGGCTTAACTGAGTAACACTGAATGCTAAATGGTCTTCCCTTCCATAAGCTGTGTCCCAACGCAGGGGCTGCATCCTTAAGAGGACAAAGCCTACATGTGCCGCTTTCCCACTAAAGTTAGTGGGTTGACGCAGATTTTCTAACCGTGGGTCGACCCGCTCACAATCGGCATAGGACGGATTCCAACTGGCCAAAAAACCCCAGGTCTGATCTCCAGCTGGCCATCCACCCCCATCGCTGTGCATATGTGCGTTGCCATCATAGACTGTAAAAAATATGGACGTAGCATCCGTGACGTCACCCATTGGTTTTGGGGAGTCGTTTTTGTGACTCAAATATGGCGGCCTGAACAGCGCCATGTTGGATTTACCGGCCGAGAACCCGCCCACTGGCCTCGAACGGCCTCGAAGCAGCGATCTCCGGACCTGTCACTCAACGTTTCCGCGCCCTAATTGGTGAGAATTTTAAACCTAATAACAGTAAAAAAGTTCCTCCCTCAGAGTGTGTGCAGGGGTAGAAACGGTTGAGACCAAAAAGATGAAATGTACCAGGCTGTAAATATATTTTTTGAAGCTGTAAAGTCGGCTATTTTAACATGGGGCTCAATTGGAGTTGCTCCCTTCTGGAGCCAGCCCCCAGAGGCCGCCGGGGTACTGCAGCTTTTTGAACGCGAAAGTGGTCTTCACTTGTAGAATCCACAACTCCCCCCTTGGTTGCCATCAATACAGACTTACTACACACTTTAAAATAATTACCTGTCACTAAGTGTTTATACAGCATCTACCTAGAGATGCACGGTTTGCGGGCACATCCGCGGAGTCCGCGGATAAACCGCGGGTTGGGCGGATGACATGACGAAAAAAAATATTTGAATTAGATTCGGGCGGGTTGCGGTTGAACCAATTAGGAAAAATATATACATAGTTAAATATTTTCCAACAACAACGGGCGGATGGCGGGCGGGTGTGGTTTTGAAAAAACGTTGGTCCAGGTGGATGGTGGGTGGATGACGATTTTTGTGATGCGGTTGCGGATGAAATAATTGCCTATCCGCGCATCTCTACTACATACACAACAGTGGTCAGTGTTCTTCCCATTTCCACTGAACCTCCTCTTCCCCACTGATCATGAGTTGCTCTCTTGTTTCACCGTCTTGCCGGTGCTGTGCCATGTTGGTTGAGCAAAAGCATCTTGTACGAGTCGCGGCGTCACATAAAATAGCGGGGTTAACCTGGGTGTAACGCTCCCACTGCGAGCCATTCGGAGGCGAGCCAATAAAAACCCATGTGGATTGCAGAGCCATCTGATGCGGGTCGGCCCTTTCCCACTGCAGTCAGAAGCCAACTGTTACGGCTTCGGAAGCACCTCCGACAGTCACGTTAACCGCTGGTAGCTGGGATGGTCTAGCCTTTGGAACATTTCCTGACTGTGTCTGAACTCAATCAACGCAAACACATTTGAAATTGGCAGCTTTTTTACACTTCCAACGGCTCCTCGACACCTCGCCTCAGGCTATGCTTCCAGCAGAGCCCTGCTCGGCGGGCGATCACGCCTCAAAGCTGGTTCCAAAGCTGGGCTACAATGGCTATTGCGCTGAGCTGCCTCAACATTGCAAACAGTTAGCATGTTAGGTGACTAATAATTCACAGCACGCAAAGAATCTTGCAGTACGGAAAGTCATGAAGGACAGGTGTGGTG
Organism: Trachurus japonicus; assembly: GCF_045865225.1. Lineage (NCBI taxonomy): Eukaryota > Metazoa > Chordata > Actinopteri > Carangiformes > Carangidae > Trachurus > Trachurus japonicus. The sequence goes on along the minus strand of NC_140921.1, from coordinate 30,230,689 downwards.
TGTCCTCCTGGAACAGGCAAGAGAAGGCCTTCCCATGGCGCTGTGACATAATCGGCTTTCAAATGCATCCTCCAAATTGAGCTATAGTGCCATGTAACTTAAAAGGGGTAGTTCAACATTTTGGCAAATTGGCCCATTGCCATAATCCCAGTAGTTTTAGGAGTAGGTTTATTACCTTTAATTGTCTGTGCAAGCTATTTTTAGTAACGTTCCATTATTATCTCATAGCGTGGTGAATGTGCAGGTCACAACTTGTCCACCAGAGCTTTTTGGAGTTGTTGGATTGTGTATTTGATGAGTTTTATGAGGGAAACCAAGAAATCCCATGAGCTTCCATAGCGTAGCTCTGAGCAGCTCGCGGCTCTGCTCCTCCATTCTAAAAAATAGCTTACACCGACAATTAAAGGTAACGAACCTACTCCTAAAACTATAGGGATTATGGAAATGGGTCAATTTGCCAAAATTATGAACTATCCCTTTAACAGTTTAAAAATAAGTCTTGCCCGTGGACACTTTGACAGGACGAAAAAGCCAAGCCAGTGAGGGGACATTGACAACCCACTGTCCCACCTGTACCACAGATATTAATAAGCCCACCTGCAATAATTCTCTAAACAGCTTCTGTCCCGTGAACGTGTGTTCACCTCTCGTCTGTGTGTGAGAAATCAGACGGCAGGAACTCGGCTGGTAGTTGGACTTCACCGCCGCTCGTGCCAAGCAGCACAGAGCCTGTAATGTTTGCACATTGGTGCCAATTTCCTGCCAGACTAGGTGGGTATCCTGACATGAAGCTGGGGAGGAGGAGGAAGGGGGGTCGGCATCGGGGGTATGCTACACTGACCAGTAGTGTAGAGAAGGGGGGGGGGGGGCAGAAGCCAGTGAAGGGAGAAGCTACCCTGAAGAGAGGTGAGAACAGGGAGGGGTGAGAATTGTTTTGTCTAGAATTCCTCAAGCACAACTACAAAGATGTTGCAGGGGCCAAAAGCGCTTTTGAAAGTTTCCAAAAGAAGAACATGATTGTTGGATAAACCATCCCCAATTCGCCACTTTCTCACCACCGCGGGGGGGTGAGGGGGGGGGGGGGCGACCTTTGACCTCCCATATGAAAGTACAGGGTGACGCCACAGCAGCCACCCAGCCAGCCAGAGCTGACTGCACCACCACCACCACCGCCGCCGCCGCCACCACCACCCAACCTCACACACTCCAATTTCACCCCCACTGCTCTGCCCCACTCAACCGCAAGAAAAAAAAACCCCGAAATTCATGTCTTTTTTCTCTTTGGTCTCTCCCGAGCCGTCCCTGTGGCTCAGGAGTCAAGAATTCAATTAGTTAAAAAAAGAGAAGAAAAGAGCGAGGCTGCAACAATGCAGCGATAAGGGGGCAGAATGTGCGTTCCCACACGCTAAATACAGGGCGCTTTCCCTGGGGCCCACAGAGCCAGAGGACCCGCACCACAGGAGGCCAGAATAATCACAGCTCCCTCTGAACCCCCTCATTACACACACACACATACACACACATACACACACCTTACATTCCTCACACACACAGATAGCTTCATGCAGACACGCACTACAGGCAGACATTCCCTTGAAGAGAGACACACCTTGCAGACACACTGCCAGATACTACAACACACATAAAGACACACACACATATATGCACACACACACACACACACACACGGAACATAAAGACCTCTCATTACATGCCGGCCTCATACAGGTGTTCTCAGGTCTCAGGTTTACACAGATCTGCTCTGACACACTTTGCCTGATGTCAGACAAACAATTGTCCAAGTGTGTTTCCACACGTTCACAACAACTATGGTAGAGGTGTGTTTGTCTTTAACGTATTAAAGTGTAAGTGGATTTTATAGAGTAAAAACCCTCCAGAGTTTGAATAGTTAACCTGCTTGTTTAACTCTAAATTCAATACAAATGTGGACAAACTATAACACATTTGTCATTATCAATCAATTTGTTGATGAATGTTTGGGTTTTTACTTTGAATTGGAAAATGGAAAAAAAAATGGAAATTTAAAGCAGATATCATCGGCACGGCCGTTTCGGCTAATGCTGTGTTCAAGGCAGGCTTTTGAAACCGTAAGTTACAGCTTCAAGTCACAACTACGACTTGGTAGCGTTCCAGGTAACCCGTAGCTCGTGTTTTTACCGTCCTGTTGTCTGTGAAAGTTCCCTATAACGGCCACTCGTAACTTCCGACCCGTGAACTCGTACCAGATCGAACTGGTATGACTTCACAGGAAGGAAAAACACAAAGTACGAGTTTCCTTGAACGCACCATGAGTTAGCAGCCCCCGCCCTTGTCAGGCATCAATTGGTCCTCGTGCTACGTCACCACATTCACGCGCATCCCTTGGCTGCACACACAGCCCTTCATGCCGTTCTCTCCCCTCATTGGATAACACTTGTATCCCACAAGGAAAATTTTCTCCTCGGGTTACAGCAGAGCAGAGTGACGGAGAGACTCGTGTTTAGGCTGAAATACTTCATGTAAGTGATTGCTGACGGAAAATAGGACTATTTAGGACTTATATTGACAAAAACATTCCACTGATATCTGCTTTAAGAACCTTTTAAATTAAAGCTGCAGCTCTGATTTAAAGCAGAAGTAAGTGATATATTTGTGTTAATATAAGTCTTAAATAGTTATATCTTCCGACAGCAATCACTTACATAGAGTGTTTGGTCTGAAACACGGGTCTGTCAGTCACTCTGCTCTCCTCTGAGCCCAGGAGAAAACATTTATCGTATCCTACAGTTTTTATCCAATGAGGAGAGAGAACGGCATGCTGGGCTGTGTGTGCAGCCAAGGGACGCCGTGAATGTGGTGACGTAGGGACGAGGACTGTTATGGTGCGTTCAAGGCAGCTCGTAACTTGTGTTTTTCCGACCTGTGAAGTGGTACCAGTTCGATCTGGTACGAGTTCACGGGTCAGAAGTTACGAGTGGCCGTTATAGTGACTTTCACAGGTAAAACAGGTTGGAAAAACACGAGTGGGTTGCCTGGAACGCTACAAAGTCGTAAGTTGTGACATGAAGCTGTAATTTACGATTTCAAAAGCCGGCCTGGAACGCAGCATTAGCCAAAACGACCGGATCGCTTACTTCTGCTTTAAATATAAACACGAATAACTGTTTAATCTCACATATATAAAATTATGAAACAGAAGGTTACACAGGCGAGACGAAAGAAAAAATAAAAAATTGTCACTAACAGGTTATTAGATTCAGTTCAATTCAAATACTTTTAAATTGATTTTGGACTGTGTCGGTCGGCAGTTCCACAGAAAACTACATCAGAATAACATGTGCTGTCATACACATACACACTTGCTGACACATGATGACCTCCCCAACCCTCCCCACATAGCTACGTATTGCATGATCCACAAAATTCATATATCGTATAATATTTATAAAATCACATATTGTACAACCCCCACAGCCTATGTGTGGCACAAAAATGACAGTCTCCATATTGCACAGCACCTAATAGCCTATGGTACTGTTGAGGAGTTAAGTTGACACAGGCAGAAATGAATGTTTGTACCGGTTGAGGTTGAATTTAGGGATTCTAACTTCAGTTTGGAACTCTGGGTGCAGAGTGTGAGTCTGATCAGACACAGTTTTTTATAGAATATTTATATTTTAATATATAATTTAAGCAGATTTGTATGTTCATTATAGTATGTTACAATAATAAAACAGCTCTAATAATATTAGACATGTCTTCTGAGGTATTTAGATTTTTTAAAATACAATACAATCAACACTTCAACATCCTCAGATCTGCCTACAGTTATGTTATATAGCATGTTAACTGGATTTTAAAGATAATTGGTTTCCCATGTTTGGAAAGACTGTGGGTAAAGTGTGACCATATATCATAACAATTGTATTTACAGAATAAAAGTAATCGTATTCATTTTTGACGATGTTATCTTTTTTTCATTCTTTTGATTCTTTGTTCATGATGTTGAGTTTGTTGAAGCTGCAGCTGATTGGTTACCTTCTACCTATGTATTCTATGTGTATATTTAGTTGAGCCAGGTTTTACACACTGAAAGAGAAGTTATACTCAGACTATTTAGGCGAGCATGTGTGGATTGATCCAGGCAGCGTGGAGCCCCAACAGCGTGGGAGTGTGTGCTGTGTAGTGGCGGCAGTGTTATTCATACAGCACATTATCCTAATGAGCGTCACTCCCACCACATTTTAGCAGCAGAAAGCTCTGTGATCACTGAAGCTCTGCTTCTAGTGGATCCCAATTTAAAACTTGTCAGTCGCGCTCCTCGCCGACCCCGGCGGCTACACACACACTCTCCTTTCACCCATTCCCACCAACATGTCACCAAATTATTGAGGCTGTTTTCACATTTTCATTGTTTCAATTGGTCTTTGTGTGTTTCTTTATTGAACTGCTTGTTGAAAGGCACAAACTCCACATAGTTGTGCTGTGTCCTGGTCCTCATGGAGAAATAGCAGTGCAGTGGAGTGTATCGCCTCCTGATGAAGGTCTGTAACAAGTCATCTATTAGTCAGGATACATTCATTCATCAACCATATTATTAATGACGTAAGATTTACTCATTTACTTAGTTTTTTTATTCATTTTCCTTAATAAGTAATTAATTTGACATTTAACAGAATCAAGTCAAATGTCAAAAATTTTACAGATTATGTCTTTAAAAGTGCAAAATCATTTTATCACCCCAATACTGGACTTCAAAAAATGTAAATACTCATAAAATACAATAAATGATATAGTAAATAAACGCTGATCTGTATTAATGATAATCTAAATGAAATAGTTACAAGAAAGTCATATCATAATATTTTATAGAACACAATCACAAGTCTTGATGGGTCATAATGTCATGTCAATGTGAATCATTTGCAGCAGATTCAGATACATGTCAGTGCATCATTCTGACTAAGAAGAAGCACCTTCTCTTATAAATTCATGGAGCATCTAAATAAAAATCTATGTAATTTAGTTCTTATGTGAATTTGAAATCTTATCACTTCCAATTTTGACATTTGAAGTGAATTAATTCTACTGATACCATCAGCCCAGTGCAGTAAAAGCATCTTATGGTACAAATTTAGATGATTCAAAGTGTAGAAGTTAGGTTTTGTCAGTCTGAGGTCAGTTAATCCAGGTTTAAAGTGGAAACTGGATCCTCAGTAGAACCATCAGACCACAGTTTCTCTTCTTTCTTTCTTTTTGTCCACTTGCTCTGATATGACCAGTAGTTCATGCTTCAGTCCTGTCTGTAGCTTTTTGGTTAAACATAAATAAAGAGCTTGTATGTGGAGTCACAGAACATTTTCTATCTGAACCAGACCAGAGTTTTTTTTTTACTGGGTCTGTAACCTGGACCAGGTTGAGTGAGAGTGTAAACAGTAACACAACCTTTAACAGTTTAACACTGATATAGAGTCTGAATAATGTGCAGATATTCTGACGTTGAACAGATTTGTCACAGATACACATCAACACTAACAGAAGATGTCATCGCTACATGCAGGATCAGGAGTCAGACTGCGTCTCAGCACGGTGGCATCGCTCATCTACAGGCACCGTTGTTTAAAAAGGTGTCGCTGAGACCAAACATGACTCCAGAAGAATCAGCCAGCTAACTGTATAGCGCGCCGTTGTGCGTCTGATGTGTGCGTCCAGCGGGGACGGTTGTGTTGTGTTGTGTTGTGTTGTGTTGGGACCCCGGCCGGCCGGTTCCAGGCGGCTGAACAGAGCCGAGGGGCCGGCTGAGGAATGTCCTGGTGACCCTCCACACTGGAGACACAAACACAAGCCAAAAGGGCCACAAGGGGGGACGGGGGGGGGACTGGGTCCAGGCGTGTGTATGTGTGTGTGTGTGTGTGTGTGTGTGTGTGTGTTCATGCATAGCAGTGTGAATTTGTGAGAGAAAGTGCATGTTTGTGTGCATGCATATGTTTGCCCATGCATATCAGTGTATAAGAAAAGACCAGAGAGAGCGAGGGAGGAGGCTGGGAGTGAAAGAGAGGGAGAGAGATTGTGTGTGTGTGTGTGTGTGTGTGTGTGTGTGTGTGTGTGTGTGTGTGTGTGTGTGTGTGTGTGTGTGTGTGTGTGTGTGTGTGTGTGTGTGTGTGTGTGTGTGTGTGTGTGTGTGTGTGTGTGTGTGTGTGTGTGTGTGTGTGTGTGTGTGTGTGTGTGTGTGTGTGTGTGTGTGTGTGTGTGTGTCAGCGGGGATCAGCACTTGCACCCTCTGGCCATTGTCTCCCTCCCTGACCGATATAAAAGCATCATAACCCTTTGAGCTCAGACATATTTAGAAAGCAGATAAAAGCACTTTTTACAAACTAGATACACGTCAGACACAAAGCCTGGGGTCAAGCGCAACAAATTAACAACCCTCTTTCTGACGGGAGTTAGGGGTGGAGGGGTGGGGGGGGTGAGCAGTGAGGGGGTGACAGGGCAAAGCAAAGCTAAACCGCCCCTGGAGTCCAGAGCCAAATGCCTCCACATTCCCAGAGCGGAGGACGACGGCTGTTCACTCACATTTATACGGAATTGGTCCTCGGCTCAGACGCTGAATATTCAGAGAGAAGTTTTTGTGTTTGTATAAATTCATCTCAATAGAAGACTTGTGTAAAATTGTCAAATTCTAAAATATACTAAACAGTGTCACTGATCATGAAAGGTGATTTAAATCATTTATCACTCAGGTTTCATCTACAATATAATTTTAAAACTAAATGTAATTTTTAAGCCCTTAAACCAGATACTTTTTTGAAACACGTCATTGGCCACATGGATCTTACATAAAATAGAAAACAAATAGACCCTATGAATAAATTGAAGTAAACACAGGAGCTGCAGTTTTTCTGGACAAAAAGCCATATAACAATTATACTTCTCAACATATTTAAATGAGTCTTTTTACAGATAAGTGCCATTTTGAAAAAAATGACCTGAGGCTTTGTAATTATTCTTTGCATAGTGTTGTTTTCAATAAAACTTTATTTTTTTGAGATATGTCTGTTTTGTTACATCTCAAAGTCACTCAACTTTGGTTTGACTGATATCACCTTATGTAAATAAAAAATCAAGATTCTAGAATTTTTTTTAAACGGAGTTATCTGCTTTTGCAAATGAACTCTTCATATATGTATATAATTACATTTCAACAGATAAAACAAGATCGCACATAGCAAAACAAACAGACATGGCTCATATAAATATTCAAATTCAAATTGGTGCAAGTGCAGGTCGTCGCAAATGAGTCATTTTTAAAGCTTCTTTTTTATAGTATATATATATATATATATTGTCTCTAGTATACTGTAATCAGTGTTTTCTAAACGAAGTGTATCAGCAACAGGCTGATGAGAATGAACAGCTCACTCATGTGGTAATTAACTGTCAAAATGAACTGTTAAATCTCATGTAGTTCACCAAATGACACCACTATTTACACTCGGTGTGCCACTTACTGTTACTAATCACACGGTATACAAGTGGCTCCCTGACTCTGGGTCAGGTGTGAGTTTAGTGAGTGAGAGTGTGTTGTTGTTGTTGTGGGTGACGGTGATGGAGCAGCTAGAGCAGAGCGGAGCGGAGGGAGGAGGGGCTGGAGCTGGATCCTGGACCCGTCACTGACAGAAGGATTTAGTACAGAACTCAGTCGTCCTGCGCTCCTGACCACAGACTGGATGCAAATATACTATTATATTATAATTATTCACATTACATAGAAAACAGACTGACTGCCACAGTTTGTTACTTTCTTACTCTACTCATTCTATTTAAATTGTTTTACTCATTAAAGCAGAAGTAAGTGATATATTTGTGTTAATATAAGTCTTAAATAGTTATATCTTCCGACAGCAATCACTTCTATAGAGTGTTTGGTCTGAAACACGGGTCTGTCAGTCACTCTGCTCTGAGCCCAGGAGAAAACATTTATCATATCCTACAGTTTTTATCCAATGAGGAGAGAGAACGGCATGCAGGGCTGTGTGTGCAGCCAAGGGACGCCGTGAATGTGGTGACGTAGCGACGAGGACTGTTATGGTGCGTTCAAGGAAACTCGTATTTTTCCAACCGTGAAGTGGTACCAGTTCGATCTGGTACGAGTTCACAGGTCAGAAGTTACGAGTGGCCGTTATAGTGACTTTCACAGGTAAAACAGGTCGGAAAAACACGAGTGGGTTGCCTGGAACGCTACAAAGTCGTAAGTTGTGACTTGAAGCTGTAATTTACGATTTCAAAAGCCTGTCTGGAACGCAGCATTAGCGAAAACGACCGGACCACTTACTTCTGCTTTAATCTTAATAATTCTGTATAATAATTAATTATTTTCCTTCAGGGAGACAAACTCACCTAACGCCGATACACACTCCTCCTCATAAACTGTCATTACAGCCTCAACTGTCACAACTCTTAATAACAGGCTACAAAATAAATGTAACTTTTGTAGTTACAGTCATATTGTGGCTTTTGGACTTTAGTCCACAGACATCACTGTTGAGAGTTGTCATGGGAACTGTTGCCTCAGTTTAAAGTGATTTTTTTTTTTGTGGTGCAAAATTCAGTATTTATATTTCCTTGGTCTGAACTGGTTCATGATAGGAGCTGGTGCATTAGTGTTTTGTTATCAAGAAATGTGTCCTGATCCAGGAGCTGCATTTGCTGTCAGAGTGAGTCACAGGCTGTCCCATTTCAAACCCTCCTTCAGATCCATCCCTCCTTCCCTGGGCAACAAAGGCTCCAACAGGTGGAATTCCACAGGATTGTGTGGTAATGAAACTAATGGTATCAACTGACAGAGAGCCTGAGAGTTTTAAAGGAGACGTATTCTGTCCCCTTTCCACAAATTAAAACAGTCCCCAGGTGTGTTAAAGACATGTCTGTGACATGACTCGGTCAAAATCCCCCAAGGATCAAACATCACAGCTCTTTTCATCCTCTCAAAACAGCCCTGTTCACAACGGCTGCTTTCAGTGTCTGTCCCTTTAAATGCAAATGAGCCACTGCTTGCCCCGCCCCTTCTACTGCTACCAGGTAGGGGTCTGCACATTATAGATGTATTTGTCAATTCACATTTTGGCCAGAAGGCAAAATAAAAACCCAAATATCTGTTAAAGAGCCTTAAAAAGTGATATTTCCATAATATGTCCCTTTAAAAAAAACATGGCCTCAAAAAAAAGAGCATCACTGAGTTAAAGTAAAGTAAAGGTACTTTATTAGTCACATATACAGCTAGTACAGTGAAATTCTTTCTCTGCATTTAACCCATCCCTGAGGAGCAGTGGGCAGCCGCGGTGCAGCGCCCGGGGACCAACTCCAGATTATGAGCCAGTGCCTTTGGTCAGGGACACTGACTGGAGGATCAACCTAGCCGACATGTTTTTAGTGGTGGGGGAAACCGGAGCACCCGGAGGAAACCCACGCAGACACAGGGAGAACATGCAAACTCCACACAGAAAGGCCCTGGGCGGCCAGGGATTGGAACCCGGGACCTTCTTGCTGTGAGGCAACAGTGCTAACCACTGTGCCACCGTGCCGCCGTTGTTGGTGCGTTGTCAGCGGGTTGTTGGCGTGTCATTGGTGTGTTGTTGGTGTGTTATCAGCGTGTTGTCGGCATGCCGTGTTGTTGGCGTGTTGTTTGTGTGTTTTAGTGTACTGTTGGTGTGTTGTCGGTGTGTTCTTGACATATGTGTTGGTGTATTGTTTGTGTGTTGTTACTTTGTTGGTGTGTTTTGGTGTGTTGTTGGTGTGTAGTTTTGTTGTCACTGTGTAGTTGTGTGTTGTCAGTGTGTTGGTGGTGTGTAGTTGTGTGTTGTCAGTGTGTTGGTGGTGTGTCGTTGTGTGTTGTCAGTGTGTTGTTAGTGTAGTTGTGTGTTGTCAGTGTGTGGTTGTGTAGTTGTGTGTTGTGGTGGTCTTGGGAAAGCGTGGAGCTCCCTGTGCGGTCAGAGTGTTGATTTGGAGCTAACAATGTTGGTACTGTTGGACTCAACTCCCAGCAGGGACTCTCACACTTTGTGTGTGTGTGTGTGTGTGTGTGTTGTTGTTGCCCATCTCTATCCTTCTGAATGTGTGTTTGCACGCATGAGAGACTGTTGTGAATGTGTGTAGATGTGTTTTTTCATATCTGTGTGTATGGGTGTGTGTGTGTGTGTGTGTTCCCACTGAGGACTCAGTCAGTTTGTGTGACCCTGCCACATCGGCCTTTAGATGATACAGCCAGCTGATGGGGTTACCCAAACGGCAGCGGAGGCCCAGCATGCTGCTAATGATGGGGGGGGGGGGGGGGGGGCTGACTCTGTTTGGTCAGAGATATGGCTCTGTGGGTGTGTGTGTGTGTGTGTGTGTGTGTGTGTGTGTGTGTGTGTATGTATGTGTGAGACATCTGCCCCACATTAGGCGAGAGAGGCTCTGACCTTAGCAGCTATAATATCAGTGCAAGCTCTGACCCCAGATCAGGCCTGGTTGGCGCTTCAGAAGGGGGTGAGAGAGCTGGGGGAGACAAGGGGGTAGTGGTTGTTTCATTGTATGGGCCGGTGCCCCCCCTCCCCACCCTGCCTCCGCCAGCAGCAGCACAGCCCAGTGAGGGGTGAGTAATGTGAGTAATGGAGAGTAATAGGGTCCAGATAGTGAGTGTGACCGTAACCCTATTGTATCCTGTGTCAACTGGTCAGAGGTCAGCCACCACGCATCCTGGTCCCGGCCCTGCAGCCCGACCCATTTGGGCCATAAATGAGTTTACCCAACACTAATTACTGGGGGTCTGCCAATGGGCCGCGCTGCTTAACAGGCCTGACAGCTGCCTCTATGCCTCACTTAGACGTCCTCAACCCCCCCCACGCCTCCCCGTCCACCAGCTCTGTCCTGTCCTGCCACCCTTTTAAAGGGATAGTTCACCCAAAATTGAAATTTCACTCATTATCTACTCACCCTCATGTGCACTAAGGGCTGGGAGAAGTTTCAGAGTCCTCCGTGGCTTCTCTTACAGCGGGGCTCCGTGCAGTACTGCATATCCATGTAATGGTTGCAAATGGATACCAACTGTCTTTGTAACAAAAAGACACACCAAAAAACATCCAAATACCTCCATTCTGCTCGTATGTAATGTCCGTCTTGTATTGAAGCCCCGAAATGCGAAATTGTCCCGAAAAAAATTAAATAAGTCTGTATTTCAAGCTTGTTTTGTAGCGGAAGCTTCTCGAAGCTCCTCTTCCTGGTTCGTCCAAATTTGACGAACCAGGAAGAGGAGCTTTCCGCTACAAACAAGCTTGAAAAATAGACTTACTTAATTTTTTTCAATACAAGACGGACATTACATACGAGCAGCATGGAGGTATTTGGATGTTTTTTGGTGTGTCTTTTTGTTACGAAGACAGTTGGTATCCATTTGCAACCGTTATATGGACATGCACTGCTACGCCGAGACCCCCTGTAACTCAGAGAAGCCACGGAGGACTCTGAAACTTCTCCCAGCCCTTAGTCCACATGAGGGGGAGGAGATAATGAGTGAAATTTGAATTTTGGGTGAACTATCCCTTTAACCCCTCGACACACACGCACACACACATATACACATAGACATCCCATCACCACTCATCCCTTGGCAGCACATGTGTGTGTTGATGCCAGCAGCGTCCCTCAGTCACAGCTCTGTCTGGTTCTGTCTGGACGGCTGCGTGGACGTTTATGTAACAGTCCTGTCTCCCTTCAGACTGTACACGATCTGTTATTACAGGCTCTGCCGGCTCTATTACATATTAATAACTCCAGATGTCAAAAAATATGAGAGCTAACTTTTCCACAGCACCTCCAAGGCCAGATCTGTTCACAATGAAGCTTTTGTTTTTGTTTTTTTGAGGAGATTTGAGAGATTTCAGGCACCGGTTCATGCGTGCGTCAAGCAAATCACACATTATTATGATTGGTTATCTGGTTCACAGCGCCTCGGTGGCCGTTAAATGTTGCATCACTGCTCTGGCTCGGCCCCCGGGACCTCGGCCGCTCTCCGTCCCTCGTGTCCCGTCAGCTCTCTGCAGTGGACTGTCGTTTTTCCTGAGCCGACTTTAAGGACTTCTCATCCTCACTGCCTTAAAGTTTATGAGTTTGGGATTGAAATCAAAATGGTTTCACAGAGAATCGGTTCTTATTGGTGGCTAGAGTCGTCTCTCCAGCTCTCTCTGTGCTGGCTCTGGCTCCAGGTGATGCCTCAAGTTTCCAAATGTCACGCTCAACCAACTGTGTCCCCAAAAAGTGTGTCACCGCTATAATAGCTGGAACAACATTTTATATTCCGATGAGGAAATTCATCATCATCATCATCACAATCATGGTGCTCAGTCAGCGTGATGTGATTCAGCTCATTTTCCAAATTGTTTTTGCTCGTTTTTTTTCCGAGGTGTCCTGAACGCAGCATTTAAAGGCCCAGGAAACCTTTGCAGGTGTTTTGAGTTGATCAGCTGATTACAGTGTGACATCATTAGGTTACAATAGTGAACTTTTACACTATATTCAAATGTGTTTGATTTACTGAATTTGGAGGTTTTCATTATATGTACTGTAAGCCAAAATAGTTACAATTAAAAGATATATAGACATGAAATATTTATATATATTTTAGTCTATATTATTTATTTCAGTCTGTAATAAATTTTTTTGGTAACACTTTACTTGAATAGGTATTCAACTGTCATAACCATGACATAACAGCTGTCATAAACATCAATGAATACTTATGACAGCTGTGGTTAAGTGTCATTCGGTAAGTTATGTCACTTTTGGTGCAAAGTTGACATTATTTGAGATGTTTTTGTTATGAGAACTTGACATAATTTTTAAAGTTTGGCAATTAGGTCTGCTATGACAGTTTAAATTGTCTTAATGTCAAGTTCTCATAACAAAAACATCTCAAACAATGTCAACTTTGCATCAAAAGTGACATAACTTACCGAATGACACTTAACCACAGCTGTCATAAGTATTCATTGATGTTTATGACAGCTGTTATGTCATGGTTATGACAGTGTTATGTCAATCTGATGAATACCTATTCAAGTTAAGTGTTACCATTTTTTATTATTGTTATTATTATTATTTTATTTGATAAGGACACTGCACATCAATAAACATTTTTAGTAAAATGTGCCAGAGTTGGCCAGAGAGGCTTTTTTTCATCTGTGGTCCCTGGGCAGATGTTAGAGTGTCGGGTATAAAAATGTTAATAACAAAATATAGACATAGACGATGACATTGTTAAGCAGAGTTAATGAAATAAATGAACTTTTCCATGATGTTCTGATTTATTGAGAACTCACAGTTGAGTTTGCACACACACAGAGGAGACGGGGTGTGAGGTGACGACAGGCCGGCGGTGCTGGATGTCTTGTTTGAGCAGTCGGGGCTCGGCCTGGTGTCGGCTTCTGACGGCTTCCTAACCTCTGCTCCGCCGCAGCTGCAGCTAATAGCTTCCTTCCCTGGGCTGTGGTTTACAGGCAGCGAGTTAACCTCGGGGTCAACATATATGTGGTTTCTGGTTTGTATATACATACAGTCAGTCTCTGAAAGTATCTCTGGAATTTTCTTATACTCCTGCACATTTACAGCAGGACATCTGGTCTATCTGCTAAATGTATTGTTAGCCGTGATGTCAGTTTGTCTTCTATAGCCTGAAGAGGGACGAAGTGATTCAATCTGTTTAGAGGAAATACACATAAACACTGTCCTGCTATGGATAAAACAATTCAATGATAATATTCAATAATATTCTGAAGGATATTAAAAAAAAAAAAAAACGTAATCTGTTGAGAGCAGGTTTGTACCTGGGCAATGTGTTTCTGTTCCTTGTAACTTGCCACACTTTTGGAAGGATTCAACAGTTACATTTTACTTGGGAAATTCAAATCAAATCAAACTTTATTTAAAGCACATTTAATGCACAAAGCAAACTCAATGTGCTTTGCAACATACAGGTGCATCTCAATAAATGTGAATATCATGAAGGTCCACAGTCTTCCTGAACCAGACTAATGTTGCATTCAAGATGAATTATCCTGATGTAAGGTGTCTGATGTATCAACCTAAACATGAGTCTTTATTTGTGTGACTTGCATCAGGCTGATCCATGAGCTACATTACAACAGAGCAGTCTGACTCGTCTGTGTGAAGACAAGCAGTCTGGCATCATGGTAACCTTGTCTTCTTCTGAATATTACAATATTCATCATCAGTCTCTTCAGTCTCTTCAGTCTCTTCAGTCTGTGTCTGTGAAGGAGACCCTTTCCCTCCTCCCCCCTCCTTGGTGGTAATGCATCAGTGTCTGTGTCTCCATCTCCAGTCCTCTCCTCCAGCCAGCAGCATTTGTCAGTAACTACCTCTGTGTTTGTAAAAGGTGGGCCCTCCCCCCTGTCCATCAACCCTGTAGGAGAGCGCTAAGCCCCCAGACTCCAGAAGCCCCCCTACCACCAACACCCCTGGCCACCACCCCACCCTCTACACAGCTCCTAACAGGCAAACACAGCCCCTCAGCCTCTCCCACAGCGCTCCTCCCCTCTCCTTTCACCACTCCCACACCTCTCCACATGCGCGGCATTCACTGTGCATACCTAGGCTGCTAATTCCAACCTGCCACTCCAATCAAAGGATCATGAGTGTTGTAGTTTTCTTCTCTTTTCTTCTGCTGGGAAACAATGTGTGGTGGACGGAGGCAGGGGATGGGGTCTTTTGAATGGTGCTGAGTGACAGCAGAGAGGATCCCTGTTGGATCGGCCTGCTATTTGTCATTATCAATCTATTTCCACAGAGACAAAACAGACAGCGACCTCAGTCTGTGTTGGATCTACTGTTTGTGTTTCTGCTCACCTTCGTTCACAAATAAGGTCAGGACACTGAATACATGGTGTCACAGAACAAAAATATCCAAGAGGAATATTTAAAACAGGCTATATTTTTAATATAGGAAGCTGAGGCTGTTAGTACGGAAGAGGATTAGGGTCGCTGTGGGAAAAAAAAGTGAGTTCTGACTTTTTTCTCAGAATTCTGAGAAGAAAGGTTTTTTGTTTTTTGTTTTGTTTGTTTCTTTGAGAAAAAAAATCCCCAGAGACAGTCTAGGAGATTCTTTTTTACAAAAAAGAAAATTCTGAAGTGTGAATTCTGGGTTTAAAGTCAGAACTCGCTCACTCATTTCGGTCCTTGTTAATAAAACATGTGGAAACATGCAGTTAAGGCATCTAATTGGAAATAGCATCGAAAAGGTGTAGGCTGAAGCTGAGGCTTATTTCACCTACCCTATTTAAAAATGACATTAATTGTCAGAAACAAAATAGATGAACTGAACTCTATCAATGAATTAACAGATCTAGGCCTGAGAGAAATGAAAGTGAGAGAACAAAGAAAGAAGTGATCTAGTAAAGTAGTATGACTGACCATATTCACATACATAAATACACACATACAGTATACAGGCATACACATACAGTATACACATATATGTATACACTTAGACACATTCATACACATCAAATATCATATGTATACACACATATAGACATATCATACATAGAGAAAATCATAATGTCTGCATATAATAGTCACATCCATATACATATTACAGTCCGTAAGTCCATATCTACCACAATGCAAATATAAGTTACTGAAATGAAGCTGCTCTTGTACTGACCAAATGTTCCTTTACTCATTGAGAACATGCTACAAATCATGTTCTCAATGAGTAGAGCGTCTCTGTTGAACCACAACACGATGCAAAGTGTGACAGATTATCCCTTCATCAAAAAGAATTGCAGAGAAGACATGAAATCACGACTTGTCTAACTAAGAAGGTAAACTAAACAGTGTTGGTGGTTGACTTACTACTGGTAAATGTGGCAGTAAAACCACTAAGTGTCTCCGTTTTAGGTGTCTGAACATATGATATCTGATATCTTTTATTTGGGGATGTGTGTTCAATTAATCCTTTTTGGTCGATATCTATCTATGATGAATGATCTCTCTCCCTCTCTCCCTGTGCAGCTCCTTTGTGACAGGAACGGCGTGCTGCGAGAACTTCTCCCCTCTTCGCATCTGGGATGTTGAACGGTAAGGGCAACGGTCATTCACGGGCACAGGTGGTTCATGGCCAAATTCATGGCCTTCCTCCGTTGGCCTCCAGCAGCTTCAGTTCTTAATGCCGTGGATCCACCACCACATTTTGAAACTTTCCTCTGGGACTCTGACATGACGGCTCCATGTCAGTTTGAGACTTTAGCGTGGGGACGTGGAGCATTAACCTGCTGCAGGTAGACATTATAAGATGCTGAACTGTGACCATGACAGGATGGACATGGTCAGCAACAAACTGATTGACCCTGACAGTCTGACAAGTTGTCCCCACACATGTCAGTGTCCACAGCAGCCTATAACGTGAGCAAGCTGATTTTAGAACGGCAGAGCAGAGCCACGAGCTGCTCAGAGCTACACTACGGAGGCTAAAGGAATTTCTTGGTTTCCCTCATCAAACTCATCAAATACACAATCCAACAACTCCAAAACGCTCTGGTGGACAAGTTGTGAGCTGCACATTCACCACGCTATGAGATAATAACACAACGTTACAAGACAGAGTTGTTTTAGAGGGAAATGCAGAGACTGCTGCCGAAAAACTGCCCCCGACAGGAACGGTCAGTGGTTTTGCATGAATTTACCTTGAAAACGACTGCGTCTCATAACGTTCCATTATTATCTCATAGTGTGGTGAATGTGCAGGTCACAACTTGTCCACCAGAGCGTTTTGGAGTTGTTGGGTTGTGTATTTGATGAGTTTGATGAGGGAAACCAAGAAATCCTCTGTAGCATAGCTCTGAGCAGCTCGCGGCTCTGCTCCGCCGTTCTAAAAACAGCTTGCACCGACAATTAAAGGTAACAAACCTACTCCTAAAACTATAGGGATTATGGCAATGGGCCAATTTGCCAAAATGTTGAACTATTTCATTTCATTTCATTTCATTTTTGATTTATTTCATTCATGGTATTCTCACATAGTTGCACATATACATTGTGTACACATTTTCACCATGAGCGAAAAGGAGCAGGATGAAGAAAAAACGTATAATACCTGCCCCTCTCTGTTGTTACAAATTTCATTGGCTTGCTTCAACACCAGTATTATTCTCTGTTTCAAAATATTAAAGATGATGAAACATAGTAATGACAAAAAAAACAAACAAACAAAATAACGGTAAACACCACTCGTCTATCTATCTTTTTTCTTATCTTTTTTTCCCTTCTTTTTCTCTTCCTCCTTCTTCTTTTTTGTAGATAGCCTACTTATCTTTTCTTTTTTAAACATTTTCTTAAACTGAGACATACTTCTACAACTTTTCAATTCCTTACTTTGTGAATGTCATACTTTTACACCTGCAACAGAAATACACATTTGTTTTAAGCTTAACCTTGCAAATGTATGTTTAAAATCAAGCTTCAATCTGTTGTCCCCTTCCTCCAATTTAAACAAGCTTTGAGCAACTATCCCTTTAATAGGCTACCCTTAACTGTTTTTAAGTGAAGTGATGAGCACAAAATTAATTAATTGTGAATTCAGCTGTATTAAAAATAATGTGAGTACAGAGAGGAGTTGAAACCGGCTGGATGGTAATCCTGCATAATCTAGTCTTGGTTTGAGCCAGTCTTGTTTATAAGTGATTCTCAGCCAGATCTCACATTTCACCAGGTGTTACCATGGTGATTATGTGCTATGAGTCAGTGAGTGATGGTAAGATGTCCTGTAGCTTGGTAAGAGGTGAAGGGACCACATCTTTCAGTGATAGCATCCACCCTTGCCATAGCATCACAAAGAATGATACCTGTCACCTAGCAACTTCAACATCACTAATAGTTGATGTTTCAAAGTTTCAACAAACTCTTTGGTGGCTTTTTCTCTTTCTCTCTTTTGATACTTTTTATTTAGTATTTTCAGTTTAAGGGAAAACAAGCTGTCAAGTAGGATTAAAAGCGAAAAAAAACAGACAAGTATTTAGGGGGCTCCTCTGTTGATAATATTATGATATATAATGTCCAGTCCACTGTCTTTAATTGTTAATATGTAGCATCCTCTATTGTTTTGATATAGGCAGGCAATGCATTTCTCCCATTTCCTTGTAAAAGTCGCTCCTCTAGACCTCAGGGAGAGAGAGTCATCTTTTCCATTGAACACATTTCCTTCACTATCCATTGATCAAGGCTTGGAGACTTGGCCCTGTTTACACGACAACACTCGTGGGTGAAAACGACAAAATATTTTATCCGATGTGCCTTTCGTTTAGACGGTGACGGCGTTTTGGGGGCTTGAAAACGCCAAAAAAATGAAACCACCCTCCAGAGTGGAAATCTTAAAAACACTCCACCGTCTAAAAGGTAAAAATGCAAAAGTCTGCTCTGATCTGCTTACGTCGTGTACGCGTTTACATCACAGGCATGCGCCAGTACAGGAAAATAACAACAAACATGTCGGATTCCACAAACTTTTGCGTCATCGTATGCTTTCCCCCAAAAAACGCTTGTCTAAACGCGGAATAAAACATGAGAACGCATCGCCACTTTTGCATTTTCTGTTCAGATCGTTTAAACGTAGCCTCAGTTTTATACCGGTGGTTCTTTTTGCGTGTGTGTTGGGACAGGACCGGGTCATTCCACCTGTTGATGCTGGTTGTTCTGGTTTTCTCCTCCGTGAGGCCGAAACTCTCTGTGAGCAGCATGTGTCGTTCAGACTGAAGCTTTGCACCATCGACCGCCAAACCGTAGTCTTCATGCATTGGTGTCTTATGTTGCATAACTGATGAGAGAAGACCCTCCCTTGTTGTTGGTCACTCAGTCATTACAACATCTACATTTTAGCACACAGCCACTGTGGGTTCAGAGGTTCTCAGTCACAGTAATCAGATTAGCACTGTGCTGACTGGACATGGATGTACAGGGTGAGTGGTGATTTGTGTTGAGATGATGCATGAGCTGACCTGGAGTCAGACAGAAATTCGAGCGAGGCCTCATGATGTCAGAAAACCCTCTTGGGTGCATGCGCGTCCATATATTCTATATACTGTGCCCCAGTTGTATTGGGTGCAGTGCATTATGGGTTAAACTCTCTGTGGTTATCAGTTATGGAAAAGCTCCACTGACAAACAATGTCCTCTTGTAAACCTAATTTACTAGATTAATGTTCCCACATGGCTTTTGTTCTGCATCAGTGCATGAAGACAGCAACAGTGTGGCCCTTTATCTGTCCAAAAAGCAAATGAAGCACACAACACAGCAGCCCTGAGCGGGGAGCACTTCCAAATGAGGGGGGCCTCACCAAAATTCCTGTCTTTGAAAGGCGAGGCTTAAACCTGATACATCTTTGACAGGGCTGCTGTAATTCCCAGCTTTACCTGAGCCAATTAAAACAGGCCGACACGACGCAACACAAAGCTTCTTCCTGCTTCCAAATGGCCTGGAAATCTGAGGAGGAGGAGGAGGTTGGGGGGGCGACAGGAGAGACACAGGCAGAGAGAGAGGGACGGGATGAGTGGACACGGTATTCTGCAGGTTGCAGGTGTGGAGGGGAAATTGACATGGTTACCCACATAATGCATGTGTCCTCTAAAGCCCCAGTGATTTCATTTTCTCTCAGGGCAGATGTGGAAAAACTTCCCTCCCCAGTATAGAGATGTTGCATGTTGGCACCTCAGCAAATACCTGAAGATCATAACACAGTTTGACAAACTGCTCTTTTATATATTTATGTTTTTTAATAGAAGACAAAACACAACTTTCCTCTGGGACTCTGACATGACGGCTCCATGTCAGTTTGAGACTTTAGCATGGGGACGTGGAGCATTAACCTGCTGCAGGTAGACATTATAAGATGCTGAACTGTGACCATGACAGGATGGACATGGTCAGCAACAAACTGATTGACCCTGACAGTCTGACAAGTTGTCCCCACACATGTCAGTGTCCACAGCAGCCTATAACGTGTCTGTTTTTGGTGATGATCACTGAAGCTCCTGACCTGCCTCTGCAGGATTTAATCCCTATAGTCATAGCAGTAGGTTCGTTACCTTTAATTGTCGGTGCAAGCTGTTTTTAGAATGGCAGAGCAGAGCCGCGAGCTGCTCAGAGCTACGCTACAGAGGCTCATGGGATTTCTTGGTTTCCCTCATGGCATGGTGAATGTGCAGGTCACAACTTGTCCACCAGAGCGTTTTGGAGTTGTTGGATTGTGTATTTGATGAGTTTGATGAGGGAAACCAAGAAAATTCTTTAGCCTCTGTAGCGTAGCTCTGAGCAGCTCGCGGCTCTGCTCCGCTGTTCTAAAAACAGCTTGCACCGACAATTAAAGGTAATGAACCTACTGCTATGACTATAGGGATTATGGCAATGGGCCAATTTTCCAAAATGTTGAACTATCCCTTTAATACCCTTAACTGTTTTTAAGTCTTTTAAGGAAAGAATCCATCAACACCATGACTGAGTGTTTCCAACTGTTTCAGAGTTTCATATGTCACAAACTTGAGGAACCAATCCTGTGAACTTGTGTGGCCGGGGCGGGGCTAAATAACCTGAAACTATGGAGAGAGTTAACATCAGCACAACTACTAACACTGTGTCATCCAGTGACAGATACAAGCTCACAAACATGTTTAAAATACTGTCGTGAGCTTCCAGCTTCTCTTCATCTTTAACCTTTTTTAAAACACGTCAAACCAGATATTGAACACAGCAGATTATTATTAAATAGTTCAATTTCCCACAATTTCCCTCACTCAAACATCTCACTGAAGAATTTTAAAGAATTAAAGCAGCATCAAATGTGGAAAAAGTAAACATGCGACACCTGTTTTGTTATTTATCTTCATATCTTAAAAATAGGATCTTATTTATCTTGCTCAGAAAAAAATAATCATATACAAAACATGAAAAAACAGAATGCAATACATTATAGCATTTAATGTTAATCATATAGAATTTTTCCATAGTAAAATGTTTAAAATAAAACAGTGTTTAGTGTTTCCACACCTCTGTGGATAATTAAGCTGCTCTGTGGATAAAAAACCTGCTGAATGTCTTACACGTCTAACCAGCCCTCTGTATAATGTTCAGCACTGGTGTTTTTATAAAACTGATTCATAAGAGTCAGATTCAAGTGGGCACAGTTTTATTCATGTGGCTGCGCAAGTTATTTACAGTTTATTGTGTCAATGTTGAAGTTATTAAGTCATTAAGTCAGGCATTCGTTGCCACTGTTCATCAGTGATGCAGCCCTAGAGATAAGTGAGGACATTTCTTCCGTCCTGTTCTCACTCTGTAGACCAGCTGACTAACACACCAGCTCTGTGAGCCGCCCCTGCTGCTGTACTGTCACGTCTGAGTAAAGACTAAATGAAAACACACACCTCTGAATGAATCCATGCCTGAGAGACATGAGCTCTGAGTCAGCTGAGGCCTGTCAGTCATCTATCACAACAACAGCCCGACCTGTGAGGAGTGGAAGCAAAGACCAAAACATGACCCCTAACTGTCCAGAAATAATAATAATATCAGACACATAATTATCACAGTGATTAATGTAATGTTATGTAGTGTTATAGTTAGTTATAGTCAGTATAGAAGCGTTTCTTCTCCAATCTCTCTCTTAAAGGGATACGCCAACATTTTTTTTTTGTGTCTTGCCTCACTCCCGAGTCCATGACCAGCAGATAGACACCATCCTTTCCACTGTGTGTGCAGTAACAAGGGAGATACGGGCAGAGCTGGTGCACCGCTAATTAGCTTAGCTCAAACACTGGAAGTGTATAGGTAGTGTTAGCCTGCCTCCACCTAAAGTCATCAGAGAAACTCTTCAGCAACTCTAAACGGAAACCGGCGGGCCGATCTTCGTCTCAGAGCTGACAAAACTCTCCGGTAAGGCATCTTGAGCGGTCAAATGCCGCTAACGGGACGAGATCAGTCAAAACGGAGGGTTCAAGCAAAGACACTTTATTTTGGTTCAAGCTAGCTACATTCAGGGTAGGTTAGCTTCCTATTTCAAAGTAAAAGCACAAATTCTATCATAATGGTTTTCTGTATGTAAAGGGCAACGAGTGTTTTTTTTTTCTGAAAGTAAGCGTCGCATTGGTCATAACGGCTAGCTTGAGTAGCGCTGAATTCATCCGAACAAATTTGTAAACAGCTGGTATTTAGACAAATTAACGACACACTGCTGATCTAAACGGCTACTTTCTCACCTAAACATGTTTGAAATGTGGATAAAGTGATATATTTACAGAGTTTAGAGCTAAAATGAAATCAGCTTCTGACTGCTGATTTCAGCTCAGGTAGGAGGCAGGCCAACACTACCTATACACTTCCAGCATTTGAGTTCCAACCTGAGGGTGAAGGGTCTGTTCTTATCGTCATCAAACAGGTCGATAAATACAGGCACCTTCAGAGAGTCTCACACACACACACACACACACACACAATCCCTGCTGTGATTTCCCATCTGATAAGCAGCTGACAGCAGCATACCAGGCTGAGCGTGGCTGTAGCAGCTGGGTGCAGGGTGAGGGTGATCAGGGTGCATTGTTAGTGTTTACTGTTACTGTAGCATTTGGACCTGTGTGGGTGGGTGGGTGTACAAACAGTTGCCACAACCTGCACAGTGCTGTCCATCCAGACAGTGATCCTCCTCCATCCTCCATCTTTACCACTATAGACCGGAGGAAGTGAGAGCTTTTCCAATGCACAGCACCTGGTGAGATAAAGTGGATTTTTATCATTTAATGGCACACACTGACAGGTAAAAGTACCTGGACCTGGGGCGGTGCGTGGCGCAGTGGTTAAGGCGGCCGCCCCATGTAGAGGCTATAGTCCTCAACGCAGGCATCCCCGGTTCGATTCCCACATCGGGCAGACCTTTCCTGCATGTCGTTCCCCCTCTCTCTGCCTCCCCCTTTCCTGTCTATCTCACTATGTGCTATCAAATAAACACTATGTGCTATCAAATAAAAAGGCAAAAACGCCAAAAAAAAATATATAAAAAATATATATAATATATAAATAAAAGTACTATATAAATAAAGTACTATATAGATATAATATATAAATAAAAGTACCTGGACCTGAACTGAAATGAACGATCCTCCTGTAATTTGCAGTTATCTGCCCCACTAAACAAAGTACATAGACATCCAAACCTCCTGACCCTGTGACCGCTCATGATGAGACTCTGGGTTCCAGGGATCTAGCTGCGCCTCCATCACAGTTTTGCAGTGTTTTTTTTTTTTAAAAGACTGCAAAACACAGTTGTGATGGTTGTGTGGTTTATGTTATGTCATTAAACCAGGGTCTCCTCGTCTCCTCTGCAACATAACAGATTTACATCTGCTAATTGTCAGGATGATTGAATCCATTGAATCAGCTGTCGTTATTCTTAAATCAAAGGTGATGAGGTCTGGTGAACATACTGACAGAAAGACAAACCTTTTATGCAGCTGTGTCTTTGAATGTCTCGTGACTGCTACTAATCAGTTCAAGTCACTTTAGCAATGTATGCTGTCAAATTCAGTGAAAAACAACCTAATGCATTTGTCCTGTTCGTCGCGCCTCCTTCTACGATTTGGGATATTCAATGTTTTAGGCGAGACCGAGCCTTGTGTGTGTGTGTGTGTGTGTGTGTGTGTGTGTGTGTGTGTGTGTCTCCGACGTTTGATTGACGGATGACGGATCCAATAGCATTGGCTGATGAATCATGAGCAACATGACGCATAATCCGTGCACCTGCATTATCCAATGCGAAAAAAAACTACCACACTTTCACCTCAGATTTACTCTAAAATAAAATTTTGCGCAAAGTTTGGGCTACATCGTCTGATAGATGAGTTATTACACTAATGTTAAGACTCACAGTGGGCTCAAATTAAATTTTCTTTTCTGAATACCTTTAAGCACCTGTTCTGGGATACACAGTGACGGCCCGCCCAGGCTGACCTCCGCTGTCCTTTCCACTCCTTTCACCCACATTTCAGTAGCTGACCCGTCCTGAGAGACAGTGTCGGCCCTGCACAGTCCTAGAGCGCCAATGTCACTTAATGCTCCAGCCCAGTCTTAGTTTAGTTCAGTTTATTTGTTTCATTCATTGAAAAAAAGAAAATAAAACAGTTCAATGCGAAAAATTAAAGCCGCAAGCGGCGATGATCGGGCCCTCGCTCCCCCATGCCACTGCGGGGGCCAGAGGCAGGCGGGGGCTGTGGTGTGTGAAGAGAGAAGGGAGAGAAAGTCTGGTAGGTGTAAAAAAAAATGTTTCATTCATCCAGCAGGGGGCATTAACCAGATGTGGCCAAATATGGGCTGGTTCATTCAGGGGTGGACCGTCATCTCACATGTGAATTTTCAAGGAAATCGGACAATGTCGATGTAAATTACAGCACTTCCTGTTGAGGGCGGGACTGTTGTCATGTACATACAGTTTGAAGCAGTTTGGATGAAGTATGTGGGAGAGAGAGCTGCTTGAATATGCATGGCGATGGTTCCAATATGGCGGCGTGTAGCGCCCACGCCCTTTGACCTGCAGAGAACAACATCTGATCAGCATGGTCTGTGGGTGATCTGTAAACAATTTGAAGTCGATTGGATAAAATCCTTAGGAGGGGGTGGAGTAATAACGTAACTAATCATTTTTTTTAATCAAATCAAAACAAAACAGTAATGTGATTACTTTTAAAAGGAGTCATTTATTTGCTGATTTATTACTTTTCCAAAGTAACTTGCCCAACACTGCTCACGGGTGCTGGATAAAACCACATGAACTTCACATGTGAAAAATTTTACACATGGGAATCATGTTATTTTATTTTGTGATAATTGGACCACATGTGATCACATGTGACCACATGTGGAAAATGGGTTCACATGGGAATTCACATGTGATTCATATACAATTGGGCCAAAATCACATGATTCCCATGTGTAAAATTTTTCACATGTGAAGTTCATGTGTTTTTTCTGTAAGGGATGGGTTGAGCAGGAGTCTGTGTGAGTCCGTCCACTTGTTCCAAATCAAAGTAAAACGTTAGAGCGCTGTGTGGAGCAGTGGGTTGAGCAGGGGCCCCATATGCAGAGGCTATGGTCCTCGCTGCAGCCGGCCCTGGTTCGAATCCCGCATCAGACGGCCCTTTGCTGCATGTCATCTCCCCTCTCTCTGCCGCCTCCCCATTTCCTGTCTCTCTCAACTGTGCTGTCATATAAAGGCAAAACATGTTGTCATGGAGGCCACTGATGTAACTTGGTTGGTTAGTGTTCCTGGTCGTTAGATGACTGAGAGTCTGCACAGGGACACAGAGTCAGAGAGTGTGTTTATGGAGCTGCTTTAGCTGCGCTCATATCTGTATGTTAAAGGAGTCATCACCTGGTTTTTTATGTATCCAATCCCCCTTAAATTGCTTTGAATCAGTTCTTAAAACTTAATGGAAACATTTTTTTTTTTTAAATTCAAACATAGAGCTTGTTCTGACACTTTTTCATATGGCAACTTTCTCTCGTGAGAGTAGGCGCGAGGTTTTGACTGGTCCGGATGTTCATTGTATTAATATGTAATGAGGCGCGCATTGATTGGACGCAGGGAGGACAGAGCCGCGGCTGGCCCTGTGGGCTACATGCAGGCTGTATTGGAAACCGCATACTATGCTGCTCTGTCGTGTACCGTAACCATGTTATAACTTCATAAAATAAAACAAAATTGTATCGGTTCATTGTAAAACATGTATTTATTGATGCAGATGTGGTGATTTGTGTACGTAGGCTACAGAGCCCCGGTGCAAAGCTGCTGCTGCTCTGTGTGAAGCTTCACTTTTCATTCAAACAAACTAATACGACTGCCACAATTGTTAGATTTCATCAATGAGACAAACATTTATCTCCTGAAAAGAATTTAACCAGTCGGCGGTAAACCTCTACAAACCTGCGGGTAAGTTAATTAACGACCGTTTCCTCCGCGGGCATGACAACGTAGTTTGACCGGTTAACAAGCAGCTGCAGGCGGGTTGCTGACGAGTCGCTCTCCGCTCCTCTGCCTCGCTGGAGCTGCGCTTCTCCCAACGCGGAGAAAACTTTAAACAGCCGTCATTCGGATAAACTAACCGCACATTGGGGATCTAAACCCTTACTTTCTCGCATGAAAAATTATTAAAACTTAATAAAGTGACGAAATAACAGCGCTACAGTGGAAAATAAAACAACCCGTAATGGCGGCGCGGCAGAAGTCGGGGTGGTGGAAGAGAGGTGTGTTTATGAAAGCAGGCGCCGCGGTGACGTCACCGTAGGCGCAGAATCAAAATCTCGTAATGTTGTGGTGCGCAGCCTCATGAGCTACTCTGGCTTAAACAAAGAGCCCAAATCAAAAAACTCAGCCACTTTCAAACCCCAGGTTTTCAGGCAAGTTTCCACTGAGGTCCAACACCAGTATACATGTTTTAACAAGGAAAAATGCGATTTCTGGGTGATGACTCCTTTAAAGGACAATTCCGGGCAAATTCAACTCGGGGGTGCAATTTCCTAACATTTTAGGTCTAAAAGAAGGAATCTGAAGATTTTCAGTTTAATTGCTCCTGTTTTGCGGTAGTTGTGTCTGTCCGCGCATCGCCACGGCAGCAATGAATGGAAGCGGATTGAAATTCTGCTGCTTAGCCTGTTTACATCCCTCAAAGCCACAATTTTTTTCCACAGACAGCGTCAGATGGAGACTCAAACATGCACCCAGAAGTTTATTTACTTCAAGCAAGCCGACATGTTTGTAAAACTAGATCTAATTCAAAGTCTTCCGGAGTCTCGCGCGAGACCCAAGTTGCCGTGCTCGGTGTGTTCAGGTGCAGTTGGAGCTACCGTTTGTGTCATAAACACAGGAATATCAACTCTTGGCTTGCTTCAAGTAAAAAATACTTCTGGGTGCATGTTTGAGTCTCCATCTGACGCTGTCTGCGGAAAAACATTGTGGCTTTGAGGGCTGTAAACAGCCTAAGCAGCGGAACTTGCATCCGCTCCCATTCATTGCTGCCGTGGCGATGCGGGGACAGACACAACTACCGCAAAACAGGAGACATTAAACTGAATTAAAACTTCTTTTAGACCTAAAATGTTAGGAACATACACCCCCGAGTTGAATTTGCCCAGAAATGTCCTTTAAGGTCTCAGGTGTGAGGTGTCATAACTTGCATGTACTTGTAAACACGGCACCACCCCCTGCCCCCAGTTCCAGTAACACACACTGCATATGCTGCATACACTGCTTAAACACACGCGCACGCATTGTCCGACCCCACTCGCCAGCATCACCTTCACACCCCCGTGCATTAGCACCACCGCATCTCCCTTTGATTCCAGACCCATCTGAGCCAAAACATCATCATCATCAACAACAAGACACTGTTACACCTGCAGCGCCAAACAACAGGTAGATCACAGGTAGGAGACCGCAGGCTTCCAGGAAGGCTTCCAGCACTCACTTCCTGTCTGTGGAAAATAGTGGTGCCACTGTCAGACAGGGTTTTCAGCTGGAGGGGCAGACAGAGGTCACTGTTCTCTCATCACCCTTCATCTCAAGAGATCACATCAAAGGAGAGAAGATGTTTTTTTTGTCATGTTTCACACTAGGTGTTTATCAGATCAGGAGGGATGCTGCGATTACAAACTAGAATAGGTTTTAGACTGTGACTTCAGCTGCTGTAGGAACCACTGCAACTTCAGTTTTAAAACATGTTTAGTTTTAGTTAGCCATAAACTGTCAGCTGTGGTCTGCTTTAAGTGCTCTCTGCAAGCATTAAGGGTCATTAACACCCCACAATGACATGACAGGAACACGTGTCTTCATGGTAGTTGGAAAGATGCCGCTCAGAAAAACTGCCACATGTAAAAAAAATCAGCATAATAATAATGAGTTTGATGAGGGAAACCAAGAAATCCCATTAGCCTCTGTAGCATATCTCTGAGCAGCTCGCGCCTCTGCTCCGCCGTTCTAAAAATAGCTTGCACCGACAATTAAAGGTAACAACCTACTGCTATGACTATAGGGATTATGGCAATGGGCCAATTTGCCAAAATGTTGAACTATCCCTTTAAAGAAATAATAATCATGCATTTATAGAGCACTTTTTATATAAAAGATGTAGCTCAAAGTGTTTTACAATAAATAACACATTGAAATTAAATTAGGATGGAAAATGAAAACAGACAGAAGAGTAAAATATGAGAAAACTGATTAAAAGTCAAGTTATATAAATTGGTTTCTTATTAGAATACTGAATGAAAGGGGGGGGGGGGGGTGGAGGGGGAGGGGGGGGCACTGCCTATTGTCTTAATCTGCCATGTAGGCCAGTCTCATCCCATTAGAGCTTTAACAACATCCACTCTAATAGATAGTAACTCTCTTCTTCTCTTATAGTTTGACGTCCAGCAGCACTGAATTAAATGGAGTGTGCAACAATCAGATCTATTTCAAATCAAGACAAGAATACGTTTTTCAGGAGCTGATTGTATATATTATAATATATTTATTTCCTTAATGATAAAAATGATTTTTTTGATTTTTTTATTATTTTTTTTTTTTTTTAAACTGTCATATTGGTGAAGACAAAGAACAACACTATGACAAACAGACAAGCTCATCCTTCATTAAAACATATAAGAAATTGACAGTGTCACTTCTAACAGCACCGTCACCACCACCATGGAAGTAATGAGACACATTTGTACAAAATGAACACACACACTCATATACATAACAAACTCCAGTAACATCAATATAAAAATACACAATGATACTTCAGACAGCTCATGCACATGATCACCAGGGCAATAATGGACCAAAAGTACATTGTAAAAAGCAACAGTGTCACCTGTTTTTGTTTTTTTTGTTGTTGTTGTTTTTTTTTACATTTTTTTGCTTCTTTGGGATTCCCTTCCATGTGCGTCTGTCTGCTTGTTAACTGTATTCTTTGTGTATTGTGTTTTTCTTCGTATATTAATAAAACATCTGAATCTGAAAAAAAAGTAGAAAGAAAAATAAAGCTTCTCTCCATGTGTTTGAAGCAAACTGCTCCAAGTGTCCCTCAAACTAAATTCCCACATCCTCAAAAATCAGCCAATACAAATATATCAACTATGACGACTATAAAACGATTTTTATTTCATTTAAAAAATCATAATCTCAACATTGGTCTCTATAAAATCGCATTAATTAATTTTCCTTCATCAGTAGAATCATTTCTTTTCCCCTCGACACCAACAGATGAACTGCAGGTTAAAAAACCTGGTATGGTAACACCTAGAAGAAATGGGAGGGGGGCGGGTGAGGGGGAGGGAGGCAGCTCCCATTGAACTCTGGGGGGGGGGGGGGGATTTTAATTTCACTTAACACTTTCTCTTCTTCCATCCGTTGTGATTAATTCTGTCTTCTTTTTTTCTCCTCTCCCCCCTCTCGGTGGCACAAAGGCGTCTTATGATCAGCCATATAGAGTTGGATCCCACACAAGTGGCGCCATCGGAGCAGCACCCCAACTTTTCACACTGTCTCCGCTCATGGCTAAACACAGAGGGGAGGGAGAAGGGAAAAAAATAAAAAAGCATCAAAGAGTAAAAGGAGCCTGACCATCACTCCCAACTCCCAAGATTCCCCTCTGTTCCTTCAGAAAGGGAGCCCTCCTTTTTTTTTTTTTTTTTTACAATCAAATAGCCAGGCGAGGATTCCTGACATTCCTGACACTGAAAGGAGCGGGGTTAAATGTCTGCATTGGGCTGGACTCTCTGTTATACAAATTGCAGCTGTATTGTCTTTGCAGCGAGCGCGTGTATGTGACATTTTGAAGGTGGTCATTGTTGATGGGTCCCAGCAGTCCGTCCCCCCCCCCCCCCTCCTCCTCCTCCTCCTCTTTCTGGCTGTGTCTGCCAGGAAAGGCTGACATTCCTGCTGCGGTGAGCTCGGGGAGGTGCGGGGTGAGGGGGGGGTGAGGCGGGTGGATGTGCAGCAGGTTGCGTGGCTCCCCTCTGTTTGTTTTAGCCAGTAAAAACCTCCGCGGGGTTCCTTTTCTCTACCTGTCTGATGGCTTTTGACGAGAGGGCCCGTTTCCCAGTGCGTCCCCAGGCTCCTGTTTAGAGCTTAGACTTAACTTTACAAGAGCCTCCAACCACTTCTGTCACAAAACACACACACACACACTGCTTTTCTTTAGCTGTCCCCACACTAAAGGATAATGCCCTTAGCTTCTTCTATTTTTTTTTTCAACATTGTCAATTCATTAATGATTCCTTTCACAATTTGTGTGTGTGTGTGTGGCCCCTAAAGCCAACCTGACTCCTGCAGTGAGACCAGACAGGCTTAAACCAGGACTTAGACCCTGTGTGTCACACAGCCAGTGGCCCCCCTCATAACAATCACTAAGTCTGTGCCCCCCCCAGGACCACCAGTCTACCCATCTCACAAAGTAGCTGCCACGCTGCGGCTCGGACCGCGTCGTACTCAAACTGAAAAATGATTTCTCTTAAAAATCAACGATTTCCCTTTGAGTATCTGTCGTTTTTATCAAAGGTTTTATTAGGGGTCAGTGTCGTAAAGGTCGAGGTCAGCACCTGCTTGTGTAGTTCGGTTATTTCTGTTATGGTTGAATTAATTAAAGGAATTCCTCCCATCTAGCGTCCACAGAACAGCAGCTTTATAAACAACAAACTGTAAATCAGTTTGTTTTTTTGTATACACTCCTATAGCTACAAGTGCAAAAGAAAATACTGCAGCTACTGTTCATTAAACAATTAGGGAGGAAAACGACTACAGGCCTCATCACCATCACAGTCCTGCTCACTCACAGTTTTTGTTTTTCCTGGTTGGTTGTTGCTGTTGTTGGTTGTTGTTGTGCGCGACATAAAGCTTTTTTTAAATTTTTTTTTTTTTTTAAATTGCCGGCAGCCCGGACACACTGCCCGGCCCGCAGCAGCAGAGCTTCACAGGCGCTTGGCTGGTGTTGCAGGCAGCAGCTTCTCTCTCCGCGCCGGTCAAACATCGACCCGTCTGTAGGCTACTCGGTTTTCCACACACACAGGTCTGTCTCTAGCGCTGTATGTATGGATGTGTGTCTTGTGTGCAGACGCAACTGACAAAGATTTATAGACGGACAAGCAAACATTTATTTTATTTTGAAAATTGACCGGATTCTCTCGCCTTTTCTGTGCCCGACTTCCTGTCTGGTACGAGATCGTTCTATCCACCATCCCGTGGTTACCTACCGTCACGCTGCCACTGAAGGTAAAAACATGGAGACACCACATGGCAGCAGCACCGAGCTTACCCGCTCCATGGAGATATGAATGATATGAACGGCTCATTCAGAGCTGAAAGGAACACTTCACTTTGTTGATGGGGGGATTACTGATTCATGAAAAACAGACTTTTGAATGAAATAATCGATTTTAGTGAATAGATAACAGGAGAAGTTACACAATGTCCCTTTAATATGGTTCAATACAGCACAAAACAAGATCAAGTGCAACACCACTAAAATGTTAAAGGATTCAATGTTGTGCCATCTTACAATGTTAATGTTGCTTTATATTGAAGTGTAGAGTGAAGAGTATTCACTCCTATGTATAATTAAAAACAAACCTCAAAAGTCGCTGCAACACATTTGATCCCACTTGAAGTTAAAAGTGCATGAATCAGGTTATATAAGAACCTGTGAAGCAGAGCTTCCTCATGTCTGTCTGGGTCGTGACTCATCTCTGATGCAGCATGGAACAAGAAAGAAACCGGGCGAGGGTTGGGAGGGTGAGCATCAGGGTGGGAGGAAAAATTCTGTACAGCATAGTATCACAATGTTTTTGCATGGCAATATTGTATCGATATAGAATAGAAAATACTTTATTATTCCCTAGGAGGGAAATTCAGATCGTCCAGCAGCTTACATAACAATGGTATGGTATAAATGATATAAATTGATGTTAAAAGTAAATGTGTTTAACCTAATACTGATGCCAAGTATCAATCTGAACAGACTAAGACATTTGGAGACATCATTTAGAGTTGAAAAAAGCTAATCAACAGAAATATATCGCAGCATATTGCTGATTGATACTATAAATATGGCAATAATATCATATTGAGCCACAGGTTTGGTGATAATAATAATCGTATTGCACGGCCTCTGGCGATTACCACCTCGTGCTGAGTGGGACAGAAGGTGACCTGGGGTTCTGACTGGCACTATTAACAGTTTCAACAAATTTGCTTTGAAAACCAGAGATCTTTCTGTCCTGGCGAACCGATGTTTCATTGGCTGATCAGACAGTGAGAAAGACACTGCATAAAGTCAACATCTATGGATGTGTACAAGAACAACAAACCTTCAACATTTTAGGCTTTAAAAAGAGGTTATAAGCTCCTTGTATGTGAAGAACTAATTGACATAATTCTCATTCGACTTTAGTGAAAAACAAATAGAACTGTGTTGCAGTGTTTCTCAATGACTTGGATGCAGTTGAAGCTGGAAATGGACAGGATTTTCCATTATTGTAATATTTTAGTGATAATAGCCAGAGGTGGTGGATTTAGGTTTGTTATAAACAGTATTTTAATTCTTCTAATATTTAGTTTGTCTGTTCCTCATCAGGCTGGTATCTGACTTGATTTATAAGTCACATGACCAACTCATTGAAGTCTAGGAACTAGGGCTGGCAATTGATTTAAAAAAGAGAGACAGGAGCAGTCTGGTAACCATGGTGACCATCTGAGATGTAACTGATAATACCTCACTGTGCTCAAACACACTGTCATGCAGTAGGTCAGAGTTGAGACATGAAGCCGGTCTTTAAACTGTGAGGAAAGTTTCCAAACAGTTTGGTTGCAGACACTCCCCCCTCACTAGAGGCAGTCCATCCTCACCCAGGTGATAGTCACCCCCCACCTGGACCTGCAGCTGGTCCACTATGGTCTGTCTGACGCCACTCTGCTTTGGTCGCTGTATCAGCTCTCTGTTGCAATATTTATTGTCATGGGAAATGCTCTTCTTATAGAAGCAGCAGCACAGTGCACTTCTTTAACTGCAACAACTCAAAATCTTACCAAGACAATTTGTCTTATTTCTCTCAAAATGTCATTTCTAGTCAAAACAAATCTCATTATACTTAAAGCAGATATCAGTGGCACGGCCGTTTCGGCTAATGCTGTGTTCAAGGCAGGCTTTTGAAACCGTAAGTTACAGCTTCAAGTCACAACTACGACTTGGTAGCGTTCCAGGTAACCCGTAGCTCGTGTTTTTACCGTCCTGTTGTCTGTGAAAGTTCCCTATAACGGCCACTCGTAACTTCCGACCCGTGAACTCGTACCAGATCAAACTGGTATGACTTCACAGGAAGGAAAAACACAAAGTACGAGTTTCCTTGAACGCACCATGAGTTAGCAGCCCCCGCCCTTGTCAGGCATCAATTGGTCCTCGTGCTACGTCACCACATTCACGCGCATCCCTTGGCTGCACACACAGCCCTTCATGCCGTTCTCTCCCCTCATTGGATAACACTTGTATCCCACAAGGAAAATTTTCTCCTCGGGTTACAGCAGAGCAGAGTGACGGAGAGACTCGTGTTTAGGCTGAAATACTTCATATAAGTGATTGCTGACGGAAAATAGGACTATTTAGGACTTATATTAACAAAAACATTCCACTGATATCTGCTTTAAAATAAGACTCATCATATTAAAACTAGCTCATTTTTAGACACTTTTTACTTCTTTCAAACACATTTTCACTTGACATAAGTTGAAAAATCTGATAGTGGAGCAAGTTTTTCTTTCTTATTACAAGCACAAAAAGCTTGCTTTCACTGGCAGATTACTTATTTCAAGTGAAATTTTGTTTGAAACAAGAGAAAATTATCTAAAAACAGGTTAATTTTTAGTTGATGAGTCTTATTTTAGGTGGAAAGAGGTTAAGTTTTGACTAGAAATTAGACATTTTTTACAAGAAATAAGACAAATATTATTTTTGCAGTGCTCTATGGCTCTGCTATTAGAATTACATTTTAATATTTCTTTAGTGGTTGTTGTGGAGCAGGATAGCGGCGTTGCAGATCCTCCCCTGCTCAGCTGTACCACCTGGGTGATGTCTTTTGCAGGGGGACTAACTGTCCCATGAGTCCCTTTCTTGTCTATTATTAGTGACCTTTAAACCTCACACTTTCCCAAATGTTAGCTCAGCCTCAGCAGCAGCACACCATGGTAGTAAACCTGCCACAGAAATGCTCCGGCACATCTTGGTATGGTATGGTTCTGTCCAGGTGTATGATTCTATATTCTGTGCCTATGGATGCAGTACACTCTGAAATAAGTATAGATGAATTAGTCTGTTCGACTGATAAAACCTTAGGAAAAAATGTAAAACTGCTTTGTACCAACATGTTTATTTCTACTGCTTTTACCATGGGAGTCTATGGGGATAATGGACTTCACGGTTACTTGATTTCATGATTAACCACGGTATTAAACACCACGGTTAATTAATCATAAAGTCAATACCGTCACTTTACAAAAAAGATTATGCCGGAACCACAACTCCCACAGAATGAAAACAAAGTTACACAACAACCGTTACCGCTCGTGTAACGTTGTTTTTGTTCCGTGCGAGTTGCAGAACAGAGGCGTGAGTGGTAAAGTGTGGCAGAGGAAGACTTATTCCGTCCAAACAAACTGTCGATGACAGCCTGTAAAACATGCTGCAAAAATTATTTAAAATTTGTATATTTTGACTATATTTGATTTTACACATTCATGGAGCTGTGAAATGAATTAATGCATAGTAATCATGATAATACAGTGATTATTTCTCTGATAGTAAATAACAAAGATAATCTATAATTGCGACATCCCTGATGGGGATCGACTCACTTGTGGAGTTAGACTCTAGTGGTCGTTAGAGGAACTGCGGTTTTTGACACTTCAGTGGTAGATGCAATTTTTCAGCCCAGAGATGAAGAACAATTTATACAGTTTACACACTTATACACTGTTCATCTCTTAAATGATTCAACGATTTGGTGAAAACGAAGTAGAAAAATACCTGACTCACCCTGAATAAAAAAGAATTAGACTGAATATGAACACAAAAACACGTCACTTGAGACAATAAGACGTTTAGTTTTCAATACAAATGAACCTTTACTATTATCTTTTATTTTATTATTCATGTTTGAGCGTAATATTTCTACAATAACAACTATGGCTAATGCCCTGGCTATGATGTGATCCACATGCAGTCGTCATTAGTGTATTTTCACTGATTCAGCCTTAACGACTGTAACACTAAGTGACAACCTGTGATTTTTACAGCCTATGGTCTGTGACGTTGCGTTCCCATGGTTATGACTCATTCAGTCAGCTATGTTTCAGTCAGGATCCTCCGGGGCCAGACTCAGGTATTTAACATCAGGGACCTGGACGTGTGCGGGGGGGAATGGGATGGTCAGACCAGAACGCTGCGCCGCGGCCCCGCTACGCTAACAGATACAGTCATTTTGACAGATTATACGCTTCCACCTCCATCCTGTAATCACATGCCGCCCATAAAAGTCAGTGACCTACCAATTTGAGAATCCCTGCTGTTTTGCACTGTGCACCAGCTCATCGCATGGTGCTATTACTGCTTTAAGATCCCCGCGCAGATGTCAGCTCCATTTTATGGAAGGCCAGCTTTTATTTTCCTCTCACATTTGTTACCTTTTTTTTTTTTAAGAAAAGAAAAAGAAAGAAAAACATAGAGTTAGATTGTAATCATGTTGTTTGAAGGATTTCAGGGGCTGGGGTTATGAATTGATGATCTCTTTTCAGTTGGAGTGCTAGTGCTGTGATGGAGACATCATTATTTAGTTATGAATGAACAGCCTCGCATCCCTTTGGCTTGAATGAGTTTCTTTTTGTGTGGCATGTGCTAAGCTGCTTGGTTTTAGTGGTAAGGGGAAAATGAGGGGTCACTACCCCACACAGACACAAACTCAGCCTCATCACAGACTCCCCATTGGCCCGGGCTTAGTCATGAGATCCTGGCAATGAGAGAGCTCTCACCCAATAAGGCGCCCTGTGGGGAAAGCCCTGGTCCAATAAGAAGGACCCCTGGGGTAAGGCTGGGGGATTACCAGCCCCGAGTCTACGGATTGAGCTCCAGGGCGAGGGAGGGGGCACGAGTCGAAGCACAGGGCTGCTCTGTCGCCAAGGCCAGCCGACTCCTTTAAATGGTTGCTACGGGGCAGGTATCAAACGTGCGAGAGTCGCACAGAGTCACGGTCATGGAGGGAATTAAATGGCAACAAAGAGACAGTTATTCTGCAATAATCCGCCCTGCTGAGTGCAAGTTATTCTCCAATAATCAAGAGGCGAGGAGCAAGCGGCACAGAGCTGTGATCACAAGAGCATGGTGTGCACTCACTTTCACACACACACACACACACACACACACACACACACACACATACATACATACACACACACACACACACACACACACACACACATACACACCACATCATTCCAGACAAACTTTATTTATCACTTGTACATACACAGTTTATGTGTTCCCAGTCCCACGCTCACAGTTGTACTCACTAATCCACACACAGTGACACACACAAAACTCCGGTGTTCATTTTTTTAGTGAAAGTTGGAATTTTTAACTTTAAATATTGCAACAAATAACAATCATGACAAAAATGATTATTGTAATAACATGGCATAATGATTCTTCTCTGTAATGTAAAAAAAAAGTTATTGTATTTTTAAAGCATCTGATTCAATGTGTGTGGTTCCACTCAGTGTGGTGGGACAGGCTGCAGGAATAGAAGCAGGAATGTAAATGATTTTATATATTCAGTGACACAATGTGAATTTGAATCAGTCTGATCAAGTTACTTGTCAGTTATTAGTCAGAAAGGAACATTTTTATTGTCATAAATAAAACATAAAAGTTTTCCCATTTGATTTTCAAAGGAGAATTAAATCTATATTTCCTATAGTGCTGAATATTTGTTCTAAATTTGTATTGATTAACTCACTTTAATCATTTGAAAATGAGATTGCAGTTTAAAGGTGAATGAAGCAGTCATTTTCAGTCAAATAATGATGTGACTGGTATATATTAATCTATGTAGTACTACCATGGGTCCCATAGTGGAAACTAGTTGGAATTCCAACAGGTTTCCAGAGGGCCTTTGTCTCAGTACATGTCACCAATTCTGTTTCACGTGATAAGCAGCTGATACTGTTTATCGGTCATCAAATTTTTTATTCCTTAATATTGACATCACTACATATTTAATGACTTTATTTCACTCCCATAAGAGGCAGTCACACTTGTGGGCACATATGATAATAGAAACATTATCTATCATCTGTCTGTAAAAGATTAGAGCAAACATTAGGGTGATCAATTAATTCTGATGCTGCAGCTCGGGCAGTGTGAGGGATGTTCTTCATAACATGGCTGAAGAGATGGAAAAAAAAATCTGTTGAAATAATTTGGTCACTTTTATTCTTTTGTTGTCAACACTTCAAATGTCATGAGATTACTGGTGAAAACAAGCTTCTTCTTCTCTCCTCCTCCTCCTCCTCCAGGTTGGAGTGTGTGTGCAGCCTGGGCTCAGAGTTCCGCCGCGGGGCCGGTGTGTTAGACATGGTGTTTGAGTCTCCGTTCCAGCTCCTCACCTGCGGCTACGACACCTTCATCCGACTGTGGGACCTGCGGCTCAGCCCACGGTACGGCCACACATCTCCACACATCTCCAACTATTAGTGCTCCACACTATTTTATTATGCAGCCATTAGTACATACGCACGTTATTGTACAATATCTCTGTTTAACCAGTGGTCCTAATACACTCTCAGCTACAGTGAGTGGTTAAATAGTGACACCTACAGTGCTTCAGACTTTGCAGCTGTAGCCACATGATTGATGTTGCAATTGTAGGTGAAGCAGTTGAAGCTTTAGCATTTGACCTGAGCTTATATATAATCAATGAAATCATATGAGTTTGAGTTTGTGATGTAAGCCCTGCAGGCTGCTGAAGTAGTCAGGTGCAGCGGGGGAAAGCAGCATTTCTGAAATCCTGAGCGAGTCAACACTCAAACATTTACAGATACTAACTAAATAGGTTTTCATCTGACAGTTTTAATGAAAACCTCCGTGCAGGACTCTCACTCTCATTGAGTGTGTGAAACACATGGATTTCTTCCTCCGATGCTGGAGTTGCTGCTCTAAGTGAAGAAGTTCATGTATCTTGGGGCTCACTATGAGGGAGCGCTCAGTGTCATCAGTGATAAGGGCGCAGCAACAGACCACTGTGATGACCGTGTTTTTTTGTTTTGTTTTGTTTTTTTATTTTGCACTTTAAATACATTGTTGCAATCTTATATTTATTTTCACTTAATGTTTTTATTGTGGCCCTCTATTTATCATGTTTCTCTACATGTCCTTATGTACGGAAGAGGATTAGGGCCACTATGAAAAAAAAAATTTAAAGGTTATAGCTACAACTTTTTCATCAAAAGGATTAATTTTTCAAAAATAATGCATCCACAGAATGTCTAGAGGGGTGCAGAATAAAAGTATTAATTTTACTGATTTTTAAAAAAAAAATAGTATATAAATAATTGTTTAATAAATTTTGGCGGGTCCGAAATATATAAATATTTACATCTGGTTACATTGGCAACGTCGGCATGGAATGATCTCTGTGGCAACAGCATTACAACGTTGATGTCATGTGTAACTGCTGTAACTGGCAACTAGTAAAACGGAAGGTTGGAGCGAGAGCAGGTAGCGAGAAACTTGTAGCTTTCACCTTAATGCCCTCTACACACTGTGCGATTTTAGCAGTCTTATAAGACTGTTGCATGACACACTATGCGACGTGGAATTTACAATCTTTGCTACGACGTCAAGTTTGACGTGTGCAGACTGTACGATGATCGTTCTACTGAATCGCAGGTCGCCCGCTCCCCCTCCTCCCCCCCTCCCTCTCTCCCTCTTCACACACAGACACAAGTCACCGGCACCAGTGGAGCAGTAGCTACCGCCAGTTGTCCGTTATTTAAAAATGAAATCACAGCCTGTATTGGCAGAGAACATCACAGCAGTACCGTCACGTAATGAGAGCACATCTAAACGAGGACGAAGTCACCTCTCCCGGCGTAAACACGTCAGTATTCTCCGGTAGGCGACCGCTTCTCATCATAGTCCGCACATGGGTTTTTTTTTTTTTTTTGGACAGAGTTTCACACACAACTTTTCTGATGGCTGTATGAGTCTGTCCGTGTTCCTCCTCTTTCTGCGACAGTAAAAAGGAATACCTCTCCAGACATGACAAGATAAACTATTCGTTTTTTAATTTAATGACTATTTACTCGAAAATCAGTGCTCGTCCCTGTCACCTGCGCCACTGATAGACGTCCATCAGCTGATTAGTAGACGTAGGTCGTAGCAGTTTTCTGACACTGTCAGAATTTAATCGCAGGTCGTCTTTGGTCGCAAGACGCTGACAACGGCCGTCGTAGAACCTGTCTCACTGTGCGACGTAAGACGGCCGATTTAGAGCCACGACCAAAGATTTCGCCACGATTCTCCTACGATCGGCCGTCTTTCGTCTGCGACGGCCAAAATCGCACAGTGTGTACAGGGCATTAAAGGTGATAGCTACAAGTTTAATTCCTTCTGGCCAGTAGGTGTAGAACTCACACTGCTCTCGCTCCAACCTTCCGTTTTACTGGTTGCCAGTTACAGCAGTTACACATGACATCAACGTTCTAATGCTGTTGCCACAGAGATCATTCCATGCCAACGTTGCCAACGTAACCAGATGTAAATATTTACATATTTCGGACCCGCCAAAATTTATTAAACAATTATTTATATACTATTTTTTTTAAATTCAGTAAAATTAATACTTTTATTCTGCACCCCTCTAGACATTCTGTGGATGCATTATTTTTGAAAAATGAATCCATTTGATGAAAAAGTTGTAGCTATAACCTTTAAGTGAGTTTTGACTTTTAACTCAGAATTCTGACTTCTCTCTCGGAATTCTGATTTTAAATTCTGACTTTAAACTCCGAATTCTAAGTTTAAAGAAACCCCAAGGTGTTTGCTTTTGGTTTTAAAAGAGTCTCATTAATGTGGATTTGACTACATTACCCACACTTGTGTGCATATTTGATAAATATATATATATATATTGTTAGGATTCTGAGTTTAAACTCAGAATTCAAAAAAAAAAAAAAAAAGAAAGGCAGAATTCCAAATTTAAAGTCAGAATTTAAAGCAGAAGTAAGTGATATATTTGTGTTAATATAAGTCTTAAATAGTTATATCTTCCGACAGCAATCACTTACATAGAGTGTTTGGTCTGAAACACGGGTCTGTCAGTCACTCTGCTCTGCTCTGAGCCCAGGAGAAAACATTTATCGTATCCTACAGTTTTTATCCAATGAGGAGAGAGAACGGCATGCAGGGCTGTGTGTGCAGCCAAGGGACGCCGTGAATGTGGTGACGTAGGGACGAGGACTGTTATGGGGCGTTCAAGGAAACTCGTAGACTCGTGTTTTTCCGTCCTGTGAAGTCGTACCAGTTCGATCTGGTACGAGTTCACCGGTCGGAAGTTACGAGTGGCCGTTATAGTGACTTTCACAGGTAAAACAGGTCGGAAAAACACGAGTGGGTTGCCTGGAACGCTACAAAGTCGTAAGTTGTGACTTGAAGCTGTAATGTACGATTTCAAAAACCTGCCTGGAACGCAGCATTAGCGAAAACGACCGGATCGCTCACTTCTGCTTTAAGCTCAGAATTCTGACTTTTTTACCTTAAGTAGGCAGTGGTCGGGTCGGTCCACCGGATGAAATGTTTTACGGCACTCAGACCGGAGACGGCGCGAACCAGATAAGCGTCTTTACGACAATAAGCGGTAGAACTCATGGGAAATGCAGTCTTCATTCCGGCAAAACACTACCGCTTTTGTCCACAGGGATTGCCAAAATCAACACAAAATGAAAGTTCTTGGTAGATGATTTAAATGTTAGGAATTCACTTCAAGAATGATTGTAAATGATACAGCCAGTATGTGAATATGAATTTAGTTTTGTAGGTAGAAAGTCAACCCAGTGGGGAAATGTTGGCACAGTGATTGCCTAAGTAGAAGTCTGTAATTCCTGGTGAATTGTAAAATTACACTTACCCAGGGGGCAAAATCCCAGTTTTTTGGAAAACAGACACGGAGCGTTGTAAAAGGTTTGACACCAGAAATGATATGTATGAACTTCAAGGATTAAAACCTGGGTGGACAACCCGGTCAACTAGCTGCTGGAAAGCTGCAGGGGGCCAAAACCCCTTTCTTGGGTCATTTTGCTGGCGAAATTATGTAAATGCAAATATTTAGGTACTACAATGGCACAAATAGTCATACAACTATAAAATTTGGCAGAGAGTATCTTGACACATAGGGGGAGGCATGAAAAAAAGATTCTGGGGTTTGTTGCTGCTCAATTTTAAGATATCACCCTCAACATCCCAAAAAAGACAACAAAAAAAAAGTACTGTTCGCCTGACAAATTCTCATGAAAATTATTATTTTTCAGCACTTTATGGAGAATATTTATGCTTAACATGTATATTGAAAATTTCCTTAATTCATAAGCTTCCATTTGAGTCCAAGATAGCCTTTCTATCTCCAAAGCCCCACTTGCTGTGGCCAACGGTCTTCTCTATCTATCTGTTCACTTTGGGGAGACCAGAAATAGAATGGTTTCTGATCATGTCAGTTAACATGGAGTTTTTCACAATAGGTGTTGCATTGTTTGGAGACAGCCTGTAGCTTTCCAGTAGCTAGTAGAAAGGCTATCTTGGACTCAAATGGAAGCTTATGAATGAAGGAAGTTTTCTAACTGTCAACAAAAAAACTTGAGCATGGCCATGGTGCGTTACATGGCGCCATAGTGTACAACAGCTTGCAGTGCTTTCTCACCACAGCAGGACACCTGCTTCACTTCACTTCTGCTCTGCCACCAAACAAACGTTGATTTCGGATGCTGTGCCACATCTTTCATCTGTTTCACTTGGAGTGAACGCTGTACAACATGAAAACAGCAGTGTGAGCAGCTCTGTGTGGTGTCCATTTTAATGCAGCAGCCCTCTCTCTAGTACACACCGGCAAGGCACCTAACATGTTTGGGGAGGGCAGCGTTTATTTAGGACAGCGGGGGCGAGTGGGGCTCGGGTCTGTGTTTCAGGAGGATCAGTCAAGTAAGACAAATGAGATGTGATTGGCAGATCGCTCTGGGGACTTTGAAAAGGGGTTGGGTTGGGGTGAAGGTTGGCAGAGGGGGGTCCCTCTTTAGATATCAATAATTCATATGGTCAAACCTAACCAACCCTCAGAAGGCTCCCAGGGTCATCCAGGAGGTTCAGGTTTGTCTGGAGGTGGGGCTCACCGACAAAGACAAATGCACCGACTGACAAAAAAAAAAGAAATGCAGATTGTGTGTGGTCCCACGGTGCTTAACAGATCTAATGATCAGCTTGATTATCAGAGCTAATGATCTGTCCAGTACCAACAGCTAACAAACAGTTGGACTGAGCCATGGAGATAAACTCCTCAGGGATCCTGTGTCATTTCATATCATGATATTAGTCTAATATACTTTGTTGTGATTAATTGTCAATTGTGTGTGCGTATGTGTGTGTTTGTGTGCGTGTGTGTTTATTCCCTGGAGGCTGGGTGGAGGTGGCTGTGGTCGAGGGGTGAGGGGAAGTATTTTGGGGAGAAGTATTTTCTGCCAATAGACATCGATCCTCCATTAGAGCAGCCTCATCAATAAGTGATGGAGAGACACCAGGGGCAGACAGTGGGGCAGCAGAGATGTCTGGAGGCTCACACACACACACACACACACACACACACATAGATAATAGATACAAATGTACACTCTAAATTTAGCCAGCTTCTATGGGGGAGGTCACCCATTGTCACTGCATCCCAGAAGCAAAGAAAAATTTTCCCTTTTCACCCTTGGTAAAGGGATACGCCAACATTAATTTTTCCGTGTCTTGCCTCATGACCAGCAGATAGACACCATCCTTTCGACTGTGCGTGCAGTAACAAGGGAGATACGGGCAGAGCTGACACACCGCTAAGAGCTGAAATCATCAGTCAGCTGATTTCATTTTAGCTCTAAACTCTGTAAATATTTCACTTTATCGACATTTCAAACATTTTTAGGCGAGAAAGTAGCTGTTTAGATCAGCAGTGTG
This sequence comes from Trachurus japonicus, assembly GCF_045865225.1. Taxonomy (NCBI): domain Eukaryota; kingdom Metazoa; phylum Chordata; class Actinopteri; order Carangiformes; family Carangidae; genus Trachurus; species Trachurus japonicus. The sequence goes on along the minus strand of NC_140921.1, from coordinate 30,187,328 downwards.
TCGTTAATTTGTCTAAATACCAGCTGTTTACAATTTTGTTCGGATGAATTTGGCGCTACTCAAGCTAGCCGTTGTGACCAACGCACTTCCGGTTACTTTCACAAAATAAAACACCCGTTGCCCTTTACATACAGAAAACCATGACGATAGAATTTGTGCTTTTACTTTGAAATAGGAAGCTAACCTACCCTCGATGTAGCTAGCTTGAACCAAAATAAAGCGTCTTTGCTTGAACCCTCTGTAACCCCCGGTTACTAGACCGTTTAAATAAAAAAATAAAAAAATTACTAGACGTATTAAATAAATAATAATTGTATTTAGGCTACTACTGGATTTATATTTAGGCTACATTATTTAAATTAATAAATAATAATTAATTTAGGCAGTAACCATAACAACTGTCCCTGTATAAAAAGCCTGTGTGAGCCCGGAATTCTCACTCTAACTGCACTTGGGGGACAACTAGAGACACAGAGACAGAGACGAGATTAACGAAAAAATAATCGATAGAGAGAAAGGAAAAAAAGAGAAGAACAACACCAATCCTGGAGCAGTATACATCCTGCTGCTAAAATTCAAAGAAATAGCCTACTTGGTGAGTGGAAATGTTTATTTTGTCAAAAGTAGACCAACTTTTTAGCTAACTGTAAAAACCCATTAGCAGCAGTACCTGCCGCCATAGCAACAGAGGTTGAACATTCCAAAGCAACAGTTAGGATGGTGGCAGTTACTGGCCTTTTTGTATGGTGTGTTGTGGTGTTTCAAGAATGTAATAGCCTACTGTTATATATTTTTTTCTGTTTGTTTGAAATATTAATAATATAAATAATATTATAATCACAAGGTAACATAATTTAGAGTTAGCGTTTTAATAATTATTTATACTGGCTGTGTATTTTCAAGGCCAGGAGCTTGTGTGTGTGTGTGAGCCTGATCACCCCTCCTCATCATCATCCTATCATCATCATCATCATCCTCCTCATCATCATCCCATCATCATCATCATCATCCTCCTTATCATCATCCCCCCTCATCATCAACCCCCTCATCGTTACCCTCATCCTCCTCATCACCCCCTTCTTTATCGACAACTTCCACTACCTGATTCTTCAGTTCAGATGGTCGGACAATACAGTCTGAACTGAAGTGGCGAGCCAAACCCCACTGAACCTGGACTGTCAGAGAAGTTGATTTATTTTTTTATTTTATTTGTGATATTATTATTTTTTGTGTGCTATTCATTAGCCTACTGTTACTGTTGTAACTATTTTTATTTATCTTTGTTTATTGTTTTGATTGAGAGAGGGATAAGTTAAGGAAACCACCTGTCAGTAAGATCCGCAATAAAATAGGATTTAAAAATACAGAATTAGAAATAAATTAGACAATTAAAATAATAACTAAATTAGCACTAAACTAAGAATTAGACATCAAATTATACTTACCTGACAGGTGGATTTGTAAGGGAAAAGAGGGAATAATTTGTGTATTTCAATTTTGTCTTATGTGTTATTGCTGTTGTTATATGTGATTCTGAAAGAAAGAGATAAGAGAAAGAAAAAGAAAGAAAAGACGAAGATAATCGGTTCACGTTGGAATAAATTTGATTATTTACTTTTTTTAAACATATGACAGTGACCTCTTGTTTTCTTTTCTACTCACACCCATTTCTCCAGAGCGAATCTAATCTTCTGAGTACTGGCCCACATCTAAGTTTTCATTTTATTTACTTTACATTAATAACTGGTTCTTCCTTTTACCAGGTGTTACACCTCCGTTTTGACCGATCTGGTCCCGTTAGCGGCATTTGACCGCTCAAGATACCTTACCAGAGAGTTCTGTCAGCTCTGAGACGAAGATCGGCCCGCCGGTTTCCGTTTAGAGTTGCTGAAGAGTTTCTCTGATGACTGTAGGTGGAGGCAGGCTAACACTACCTATACACTTCCAGCATTTGAGCTAAGCTAATTAGCGGTGCGCCAGCTCTGCCCGTATCTCCCTGGTTACTGCACGCACAGTGGAAAGGATGGTGTCTATCTGCTGGTCATGGACTCAGGAGTGAGGCAAGACACGAAAAAAAAAATGTTGCCGTATCCCTTTAAACAATTTTCCTGTAAAAGAGAGAGAGTTTCAGTGTTGTGTTCAAACCTCCACAACCGGTACACACGCACACACACACACACACACACACTCATATAATCTAACTGTTGTATTTCAGATTAAGCATCCAGCTGTCAGACAGTCCTGCTGCAGCAAAAATAAAAACAATCAAGCTCCAGTTTATCTTGGCACGTGTGTGAACTCCTCCATCTTTCCCAACAGGAAGTGTGCGATGGAGTGGGAGGAGCCTCATGACAGCGCTCTGTACTGCATCCAGACAGATGGAAATCACATGATCGCCAGCGGCTCCTCGTACTACGGCGTCGTACGACTCTGGGACAAGAGGCAGACCGAATGCCTGCAGGTACGCACAATGTGAAATACCATACCTGACTGTCGTGTGTAACAGTTAAACAACAATGAAGCGTTGTTGTGTGATCTCATGGTGTGTGTGTGTGTGTGTGTGTGTGTGTGTGTGTGTGTGTGTGTGTGTGTGCTGCAGTTCTTCCAGCTGAGCACAGACCCGGTGAGCAGCCCGGTGTACTGCCTGAGGTTCAGCAGCAGCCGCCTGTACGCCGCCCTGGCCACCGCCCTGCACTCACTGGACTTCAGACACAGCCCTGTCTATATCAGATGATAAACACACACACACACACAACTCAGATCTATCAGCTCAACAAAGGTATCTATTTTCGCAAATAAAAGTTTTCACATTTTTAAAAGAACTGTTGTTGCTTTGTCTGGTTTGTGCGCTGCTTTTTGGTTTTGGCAGAAGTGAAACATGTTTAAACAGTGAAACAGTATTTCATGGAGATGATGGACTCATAAGAGACAGAGAACAGTCACAGTCAGAGCAGCAGAGCTGGTGGCACTAAAGCACCAAAAACACACTGTTATTGTCCTTCACATCTGTCCTTGACCTCCATTAAAGGATAATTTCCATTTTTTACAACCTGGACCTTATTTCTAGCATAAAATACAATCATTTTACTCACCCAGACAACTTTGGTGTCATTTGGAGTCGTTTTGACGAAATTAGCCCCAGTGGAGCGGCGCGTATATCCGTATAATGCGAGAACACGGGGCACGCAATGCAGCTTCTAAATAACACATTATCCGCCGCAAAACTCGTTCATTTCACCAATATTTTGTCATGATACACTAGTGCTATTCCCCTCCGAGCCCGTGGTGGCATGTTATCAACATCCGGGGTCTGTAGGTTGACCTACTGACCTCTGACCTGGATGATGTCATCTCCGACCGCTGCCCGGCTCATTCTGATAATAATCATTCTGCTTCGGCATTCGGGTCCATTTTTATCTCAACTAGCCGGAGCTTTAGTGAGTCCAGGTTGAGGAGAGGAAGCCTGTGGAAGCTGAACTTCATCCAGTTGCTCATTTTGTTCTGACAAGTCAGAAACACGCAGAAACGAACCGTAGCATTAGCGGTAGCAACAAGTCGCGCCGGGCAGCGGTCGGAGATGACATCATCCAGGTCAGAGGTCAGTAGGTCAACCTACAGACCCCGGATGTTGATAACATGCCACCACAGGCTCGGAGGGAATAGCACTAGTGTATCATGACAAAATATTGGTGAAATGAACGAGTTTTGCGGCGGATAATGTGTTATTTAGAGGCTGCATTGCGTGCCCCGTGTTCTCGCATTATACGGATATACGCGCCGCTCCACTGGGCTAATTCTGTCAAAACGACTCCAAATGACGTTGTGATGTGAGCAAATGATCGTATTTTATGCTAGAAATAGGAAATTATCCCTTAACTCTTTCGCGACCACACTAATTCCTCAGCACATCCGCTCCGGACCACATGTTTTTGGCTAGTTTTTACTTTTTTTCTCACGTTGAACCGAACTCTGTACATCACCTAGAAACAAACGGTCTTCACATGGTTGAAGAGTGACTTTCCAACGTGCTCCTCGAAAAAACAGCGAGTTTTTCCGCCTTTTTGTTCGTGAGTACGAAGGAGAAGAAGAGAGCTGGGTTTCTCCAAAAACGGAGCTCCCGCTCTAGTTTCAGAGAAAAACGCACTTTTGTGTCAAGTGGCAATCGGCTCATTTTACCGCTACTCTGCAGTGTGGCATGTCTCCCAAATCATTTCTACAGCTAAATAAATATATTTGTAGGTAAATCTGGGGGGTGTGGCAGCTTGGAGAGCAGCAGTGCAGCGGAGCAGCTCCGTGACACTCCTGTGTGACTGACTGCCAGTGAGTGCTTTGGGGCGGCGGCTCACAGCGCCCGCTGCACAGCGCCCGCTCCGCTGCACGGTGAAAACAGCAGTGTTAACGGGCTTTCAGATCCGAGTCTCCAAACCAGAAACGTTTGTAACAGCACCGGAAAAAGTCGCCAGATTTGTCGCCGGTCGCTTTTGTAAAAAAAAGTCGCCAAGAGGGTTTGGAAAGTCGCCAGATTCAGCGAGAAAGTCGCAACACTGTAGCCGACAGCCGCACAGCGCTGCACGCTGTCCCCAGAGCAGCATTCAAGGAGACCGATTACTCAAACAAAACCAAGATCACACAGTTTATAAAAAACATTATGTTTTGATTGTAGTTTAAAACAGTTTTACATATCAGAGGAACCATATTCACACACAGGGTACCTCAGAGTGTCTATTATCATAATCTGTAAAAAAAAAAAACGAGTTAGGCTAACTCGTCAATGGTCACGAAAGAGTTAAGGTCATGGAAAGTGGATTATCATACGCTTTATGTAAAATAATTCATATATTCATATTCATAATCACGCTCCTGCTGCTCCATTCAACAGTTTATCTGATAAAGCGTTTACTCATAGATTCCAGATTAAAGCAGAGCTCCTATTACCTGAACTCAGCTGTATTATACACATCAACGTGATGCTCATCTGTAACGGTGATGGCTGTAGACTAGGGATGCACCCAATGTGAAATTCTGGGCTGATACCAATACAGATGTTTAAAGGGATAGTTCAACAATTTGGCAAATTTGTCTATTGCCATTAAAGGTAATGAACCTACTCACTACTTTATCACCTTTAATTATCGATGCATGTTATTTTGAGATCTGTGGGGCAGAGACGCCAGCTGCTCAGCGAACACAACGCCAAAACCCTCTCGTGGACAAGTTGTGACCTGCACATTCATCACGCTATGAAATAATCATGTATAATTATGTAACATTATGACCAGGGCTTGAAATTAGCGGTCGCCACTCGCCATTTGCGTCCCAGATTCCTCTGTGGCGAGACAGATTTTTAGCTGTCTCGCCACTTGGCGAGCTAGAAAAAAAGAGACTCCCAATCTGTTTCCAGGGTTTCCCCCAGTGTATTATAAACTTATAGTCACCTGACAACGTCACAATTTAGTCGCGCATAACGGGACACGTGACGGACATCATGCTCATCAGACCGCTGCTGCTTCACAGCTGACCGAGAGGAACGCACCGAGCCCAGTTAATGTGAGCCGAGCCACGGCTCCAAAAGGCTCAGTCAGCTGCTGTAGCACAGCTGGTAGCTGGTGGCTGTTGGCTGTTAGCTGTTAGCTGGTAGCTGTTAGCACGCCGGAGTCAGTGGTCGGACTATCCGACGGACGGACGGGGTGGTATTTGAACACTGTACAATCAGCGCGATATAGCGCATTTACGAGCGGCAAAGTGCCAACTGTCCATGCGCCCGTGTCTGTATGTGCGTGCGCGCGTGTGTGTGTGTGTGTATGTGCGTGCGTGCGCGCGTGTGTGTGTGTGTGCGTGCATGCGAGAGAGGCGGCAGGTGGACTGACTGGCAGAGATGAGAGTTGGTGAAGCGCTGTTTAAAAATTATTATTATACTGTTCTTCTTTGAGTGGGGTGTGTTATGATTGGATGTTATTACATGTTTGACCGCTAGGCGGCAGTACTGGTTTGTAGTCAGCTTACCGTACCATATACCAGAGTAGAGCAAGACTGCATGAAGCCACATGTATGTTGTTGAGAACGTGAGACATAAAACTAAGTTACTTGCTATCAACACGGCCTCATCCTTGGAACACGAACATGACATGGTACCAGGAGTAAACTCGAATGGGCGACATGGATTTAAAACCACCGGAAAGTTTGAAACTAACGGGGAATGTCGACGAGAACTGGCGCACCTTCAAACAGCGGTTTCACCTTTATGTTGCTGCTACGGGACTCGAGGCTAAGCCGGAGGCAAGAAAGGTAGCGCTGCTGCTAACGATAGCAGGGCCACAGGCCATAGAAGTATTTAACACGTTCGTGTTTGACAGTCCTGAAGATAATGAAAAGTTGGATGTAGTGCTTAGTAAGTTTGATACTCACTGTTCTCCGAAGAAGAACGAGACGTACGAGAGGTACGTGTTTCGGTCTCGTACACAGCGGCAGCATGAGCCCTTCGATAGCTTCCTGACGGACTTGCGGCTAAAGGCGCAGTCCTGCAACTTTGCGACGCTGACGGACTCCATGGTCCGGGACCAGATTGTCTACGGCGTGGAGGATAAAAAGGTCAGAGAGAGGCTACTACGGGAGATGGAGCTGACGCTGGCAGGAGCCATTAAGATCTGCCAGGCCAGTGAGCTGTCCCAAAGGCACGTGAGGACGTTCAGCGAGATGTCTGCAGTCGCCTCGGCGCAGAGCGACAGCGCGGCAGCGGTTGGAGCAGTGTCGTATCAGCGGAGACGGCGCACACAGACCCGGCCTGCACAGCAGGAGGACGTGATGATAAACTGCAAGCGCTGCGGCTCACAGCACAAGCCTAGACAGTGTCCAGCGTTTGGTAAGCAATGCTCCAGTTGCCAAGGCAAGAATCATTTTGCTAAACAATGCTTCTCCAAATGGAAAGAGGGGAAGAAAGAAAAAACTGTAAACCTAATAGACGAGCCTGATCTAAGTGACACGTTCTTTGTTGGAATGGTGAATTGTGAAAGTGAACAAATAAATAAGCCAGACAATGTAAATGATGTCACTACAGAAGATAAGTGGATAGCTCCTCTAATGATAAATGGGACTGTAGTCACCATCAGATTGGACACTGGTGCTAAGGCAAATCTCATAAGCAGGTGTGATGTGAAGGCAATGAAAAACAAGCCACAAATAAAAAGAAAAGAATCTGGACTGAAAGACTACAATGGGCGGCCAATCAAATGTTTGGGCACATGCAGGTTGAATGTCACAGCTAAAGGAAAAGTGCACCACCTATCCTTCTTTGTTGTGAATGAGGGACGGGAATCACTTCTGGGTGACAGAGCCTGTGAAGAACTGGGGCTTGTGGAAAGAGTGTATCAACTGATATATACTCCAGGTAAACACCTAGTCCTTGCCGATGCCCTATCCAGAGCAACTACAGGCGACAGTGTGAGTGCAACAGACGAGGACATACAGTGTCACGTGAACATGGTGTCGGCTACACTGCCTGTGTCGGACACAAAGTCAAGACAAATAGCTGAGGCTACAGCAACGGATGCTGAGCTACAGCATGTCATGCAGAACATGGATGAGGGATGGCCAGCTGGTTCATGTCCACAATTTTACCATGTCAGAGGTGAGCTTAGTACTGTGGATGGTCTGCTGTTGAAAAAGGGCAGGATTGTTATTCCACAGGCTTTGAGAATGGACATGTTGCACAGGATACATGAAGGCCATCTCGGCATCGAAAAGTGCAAAAGGAGGGTGAGAGACACGGTGTTCTGGCCCGGACTGAACAAAGACATTGAAACACTTGTAAGTAAATGTGAAACATGCCAGAAACACAGGAACAAGCAGAGCAAAGAGCCTATGGTGGTAGCTGAGGTGCCAACAGCACCATGGCACAAAGTAGGAATGGACTTGTTTCATCTCAGAGGTAAAGACTATTTAGTGGTAATGGATTACTACTCAAACTTCCCTGAGATGGCGCTACTAACAAGCTCAACATCAACTTGTGTCATAACACATGCTAAATCTATCTTTGCCAGGCATGGCATCCCACACACCGTGGTGAGCGACAATGGCCCCTGCTTCAGCAGCAAAGAATGGCAGAAGTTTGCAGTGCAATATGATTTCAAGCATGTGACGTCAAGCCCACACTATGCACAGTCAAACGGGCAAGCTGAAAAAGGAGTTCACATTCTCAAGCAACTCCTAAAGAAAGCAGCTGACAGTGACTCGGATCCGTATCTGGCTTTATTGAGCTACAGAGCATCACCTCTTCAGTGCGGCCTGTCACCAGCTGAACTGCTGATGAAGAGGAAGCTACGAACAACTTTGCAGAGTCATCAAAACGACAAATTAAAGCAAAAGAATCACTCAAAGATTGAACATAAGCTACGACAATAGAAAATGATGCAAAAGTCATTCTATGACAGAACAACCAAGCATCTCCCTCCACTGTCTACCAACGACACAGTCAGGATTGAGGATGCTGATGGATGGAGTACAAAAGCAACTGTCCTGCAAGAAGTTGCTCCACGATCGTACACAGTGAAAACTGATGATGGACAAATCCTCAGACGCAATCGTCGCAGTCTGTTAAAGACTCCTCAAGGGACTGTTGGTGAGCTCAGTGTAACCTGTGGTGAATCTCAGGTAACTCCCACACCTGCTATGGACTGTAACACTGACTCTCACACACCTACTCCAAGCGAACCTGAGTTAAGAAGGTCCACAAGAGAAATCAGAAAGCCTGATAGACTGAACTTATAAACAAAGAAAATTCAATATGCATGTTAAAGATGTTGAACAAAATGTATATTGATTGATGTTGTGAATGTGTTCTAAATGGTCTAGTGTTGGCTTAGATGAGTTATGCAATCTGATGTAAATTGTTTATACTGCTTATGTGTTGCAGAGTTATGCTGAATGTGAAATGGTTGAAATAACTGACACAGCTAATGTGATAATTCATGTTAATGCATTTTACCTTAGAAAAGGGGGGATGTTATGATTGGATGTTATTACATGTTTGACCGCTAGGCGGCAGTACTGGTTTGTAGTCAGCTTACCGTACCATATACCAGAGTAGAGCAAGACTGCATGAAGCCACATGTATGTTGTTGAGAACGTGAGACATAAAACTAAGTTACTTGCTATCAACACGGCCTCATCCTTGGAACACGAACATGACAGGGTGGGATTGTGGGAGGGATAAAAAACTGGGGGAAAAAACGGAAGAATGGAAGTCTTCTCTGTCACGTTGTACTGTCATGTTGCTACCTGTGAAATTGCTTCCATTAAAGAAAGTCATCAAAAAAAAAAATATATATATATATATATATATTTATATATATATATATATTTTTTTTATTTTATTTTTTTTCTGTGAGAGCCTGTGGCAGGCCGCCACACATAAACTACTGTTATTCCAGAAAAGTTGAAAGGTCATCGTCTACAGAGCACAATTGATTGAGAAGAACAGGATGACTGTTATATGGTACTACTATGACTGCTATATAACTTGACGTCGAAATACAATAGTGAAGCAACTTGTTGGTTTTGGCTAGTAAAAAATCTGTCTGGCGAGTAACTTTACTAACTAGCCACTTGGCTAGTAGGTCAAAAAGTTAATTTCAAACCCTGATTATGACACATGAAGTAAATACGACTTGTGGTTTTGAAATCACTCCGCCCGACAGCCGTGTCTGGAACATTATTATTTTGTAGCGTGGTGAATGTGCAGGTCACAACTTCTACACCAGAGCGTTTTGGAGTTGTTGGATTGTGTATTTGATGAGTTTCAGGGACAGGGGACCTGTACCGTTCATCTCCATCGGTTCGCTGAGCAACTCGTGTCTCTGCCCCACGGATCTCACAACAACATGCATCGATAATGAAAGGTAATGAACCTACCCCTATGACTATAGGGATTATGGCAATAAGTGAATTTGCCAAAATCTTGAACTATCAATCAACAATTTAGCCGATGGCTGATACTGGTACTGATGTTTTTTCTTTGTAATTTATTCCTTCTTTGTGTAAAGGAAACCAAAAAATCTTCATCACTCCCACACAACCCTCATTTTTGCTTACTTCATTTTAACAAATTGAATGCGCGAATGCCCTCTTGCATCTTGGCAGATAAAAAAGAGAGAACAAAAAACAGGCTTCTCCTCCAAGTCAGCACAATATGCAACAGATACACATCGGCCACTGCCATCAGTATTTTCCGATGGCCGATGTAAGTCAAAGAGGCGAACATCGGCCGATACCGATGTTCAGCCGAAGCATCTGTGCATCCCTCTAACTGTCGACGAAGAGAAACTGTTTACAATCTGTGGGAGAGAGGAAGCATGCTGAAGCCTGCAGGTAAAAGGGCTAATCCGTTAGCTGGAGGCGGTGTGAGCACAAATGCTCGACATGTAAGAATCATGCGCTCACGCTTTCTGCAGAGCCTCATGAGTCAGTCCCAGTGTGAGGAACACACAGCTCTTTGGTCCGCTACGCTGTGGAGTGGCTCTCCACATCCAGCCCAAAGCCTTTGAAGGGATTAAGGCACATTAGCCTCTTGACAAACCTCACCTCATCGCTGTGGAAACACACTGTTTGGGTTTACATACATTTGACCCTTGCACCTGAGATCACACAACAGAGGGGATTGGAGCGTTTGACCCCCTCAAATCCACTCTGTACAATGTGAGGATCCACTTGATGGACAGAGATCACATCTACGTCATCACACATCTGGATGATCAAACCACACGTGTGGTGCACCTGGTGTTTCAAACAAGAACAGGACATGTCTTAGTTGTGTATGGAGTGTGTACTCTATATGTGTGTGTGTGTGTGTGTGTGTGTGTGTGTGTGTGTGTGTGTGTGTCTGTGAGGTCAATTATACACCACTTACACCTGGCATTAAAGGGATAGTTCACCCAATATTGAAATTTCACTCATTATCTACTCCCCCTCATGTGGACTAAGGGCTGGGAGAAGTTTCAGAGTCCTCCGTGGCTTCTCTGAGTTACAGGGGGTCTCGGCGTAGCAGTGCATGTCCATATAACGGTTGCAAATGGATACCACTTTTCTTCATAACAAAAAGACACACCAAAAAACATCCAAATTCCTCCATGCTGCTCATATGTAATGTCCGTCTTGTATTGAAGCCCCGAAATGCGAAATTGTTCCGAATAAGTCTATATTTCAAGCTTGTTTTGTAGCGGAAGCTTCTCGAAGCTCCTCTTCCCGGTTCATCAGATTTGGACGAAGAGGACAGACCCTGGTTTGTCCAAATTTGACGAACCGGGAAGAGGAGCTTCGAGAAGCTTCCGCTACAAAACAAGCTTGAAATATAAACTTATTTAATTTTTTCAGACAATTCCGCATTTCGGGGCTTTAATACAAGACGGACATTACATACGAGCAGCATGGTGGAATTTGGATGTTTTTTGGTGTGTCTTTTTGTTACGAAGACAATTGGTATCCATTTGCAACCGTTATATGGACATGCACTGCTACGCCGAGACCCCCTGTAACTCAGAGAAGCCACGGAGGACTCTGAAACTTCTCCCAGACCTTAGTCGACATGAGGGTGAGTAGATAATGAGTGAAATTTCAATTTTGGGTGAACTATCCCTTTAAGATGCACTCTGTATCCAGACACATCACCTGGGAAATGAAAAACACTTGTTAATGCAGTGTAAACAGATCCAGATTATGAATGTGCATTGGTCCACTAGTTCCACCCCTGTGTTAACGCAGTCATCGTGAATGGCTGAAGTTGTTTGGACCATTACAGCTTCTGGTGTCAGCTTACCCAACCACGTTTTACATAGGGGGTGCAGTGGGCTGAATGAATGTCTACGATGTGGTCATACAGGCTCTATAGTGAGTATGTTTGAGCTACCATGTGTTCAATATGCAACTGTTACTAAGCAACCAACCAAATCTAACCAAATAATACAAAGTAGGCTGAGTGGGGAATTGTTTTCTCTACGCCCATTCCCCCTCAGAAATGAATTAAAGGTCCAGTGTGTAATATTTGTCAAGGTTTATTGGCAAAATCTGAATATACTACCAATGAATAAATTTGTATAAGTGTATAATCGCTATAAAATAAAATCTGTTTGGTTTTCATAGCCTTATCATTTTTCTTTTATATATACATATAGCAAGCCACCACGTTTGTACGGAATGGAAAATCCAGCCAACCAGAGAGCATGTTTCAAGAGTTTCACATTGACTGTGTTTACATGCACTTCAGTACCCCGATTTCAATCGGGTTTTTTAAGTAGGTATTGATCAAATTCGGGGTATGGTGTTTACATGAAGTTAGAGAAACCCGGTTATTCAGTATCCCTGTATACATGATAAATACAGTATCCCGGTTTCTGATTACTGCGTCTTACATGCGTATGTGTGTTTCATTCATGTTTATTATTTACAACAGGAAGCGCAACTACTAGGAAATATGTAGGTCCGAAAATTTACAAATTAAAAATCCTGCCATGTTATATAACTTAATAAAAGAAAGGTAAATTCAATGCAGACTGATCGGTTCATTGTAAAACATGCTTTTATTGATGTAAAAGTGGTGATTTCTGTACACACGTTAGGCTACAGAGCCTCCATGCAGGCAGCACTGCTCCTCCAATACACACCGGGATACTGTATTTATCATGTATACAGGGATACTGAATAACCGGGGTTCTCTAACTTCATGTAAACACCATACCCCGAATTTGATCAATAATCGGGGTACTTAAAAAACCCGACTGAAATCGGGGTACTGAAGTGCATGTAAACGCAGTCACTGTTTTTCATTTTACACACTGGATCTTTAAAGCTGCGTTCACACTGGACCTTTTGTTTTTCTCGCGGGTGACGAGTTTACATGTTAAGTCGATGCAAACGAGCGATTGAGTGTTTAATCGCCCAGGCGAAAAAACGCTGGGGCTCGGAGCGACAGTGAGATGAGAAATCCCAACTCTCCGCCGTCAGTCGCTCGTCGCTCAGCGCTGATTGGCTGCCATAATCCCGGTGGTGCCGGTGTAAACAGAGACACATGGCAGTGGGCATGACGTCATCAAAGCCAAAATGCGAGTCTGTGGCTCTGTGCCAAATTGACGAGCTAATGCAGCATTTAAGGTGCATTCACATCGGACCTTTTATTTTTGTCGCTGTCGCTCGTATCGCTCCGGAAAAAAAACACTCCGTCACTCAGCTGCATTCGCCATTAAATATGATTACAATGGTTAAAATGACTATTTTCATGAACTAAAATGAACTAAAAAGTCCTCTTTTTAGTTGTGATTATATTTAATAGTATTTGACAGATGCATTACAAACAAACATTTTAGAGAGTTGGGATTTCTCATCTCGAGCGACAGAGCGAAAAAACGCTCCGTCGCTGTCGCTCCGATTATACGCTCAATCGCTCGTTTGTGTGAACGCAGCTTAAGTAAAGTTATGCCCTACTTTAAACTACTTAACATGAGGGCTCTTTACTTAGTCTGTGCATAAAAGTTGTCAATAATTGTTTACAGTAGACAGTACATGTGACTTACTTACTGCAAAATTAAAAATGTCAACGTATTCAACCTTACAAACTTCAATAAATGACCTGTACAGTCTACAGCAGGCAGGGGCAAACTACAGCCCTCTTAAATCCAGCCCGTCAAATACTGGTACAAAATTGTCCAAATTACAGCAAAGACTGGCAAAAAGGGGTGACCAGCAACACTGCTCCCACTGAAGCTGAATGTCATTTTAATTTCTTTCTTTCTTTTATTTCTTTTACTTTTAGGTAATGACCTACATGTCATTTATATCAGTTCACTCAAACACTCTCCATCCATCTAATACTGGCCCGGCCCGTCCGTCAAATGTTAAAACTCACTGTGGCCTCTGAGCCAAATGGTTTGCCCACCCCTGGTCTACAGAGCTGAAATATTAAAAAATAAAAAAAATAAAAATCACATATACTCCAATTCAAATGTCCACCACTCTATATTTTTAAGTATACAAAGCAAATAACTTCCATGTCTTCATTCTAATGCTATTGAAACTTACACAGACATGATAAAAGGTACTGTAGGTTGAGTTGAGGTGGCTGCACCATTAACAGCTTAAGGTAAAAAAAAAAAAAAAAAAAAAACATGATGTATTTGTCCTCTCCACTTTCAATAACATGAATACATTGTCTGGAGGTGGTCAGGTCCATGCTGGGATCAGATCTCGGCCAGGTGTAAATTTCAGAGTGATTACATGGTGATGAAACAAAAAATCCAAGATGATTGGTCACCTGACTTCATCTCCAGTGAGATCCGGCTGCCTGGAAAAGCTACAGGTACGTAGCAGTAGTGGAGGTTTATCAGGCTCATAATCACTAACATAGTGAATCTATGCCACATTTCAGTTGACAGTCATCAATACTCAAGAGTTACTGACACATTTTGATGTCCCAAAATTAAAATCTGAAGCTTAAACCCAAAACTTCTCATATTAATGTGTTAGTGTAAAGAGCTAGACTTTGGGTGGAGTGAAAATCCAGCCCTCATTGAAACTTAGACCAAAAAGTGCACATTTTTAGACACTGACATTTCTTTTCTTTTTTTTCTTCTTTTTTTTGGTTTATTGCATTCATGGTATACATTCTTCACAATGTTGCACAAAATTACATAATGTACACATTGTCACCATGAATGAAAAGGAGCAGGATGAAGAAAACTTACCTGCCCCTCTCTGTTGTTATAATTACATTGACTTACTATCAACACCAATATTATACTCTATTTCAAAATATTAAAGATGATGAAACATAGTTGTGACAAGAAAACAAACAAAACACCACTCGTCTATCTATCTTTTTCTCTTTCTCCTTCTTCTTTTTTGTAGATGCTTATCTTTTCTTTTTTAAACATTTTCTTAAACTGAGACATACTTGTACAACTTTTCAGTTCCTTGCTTTCACGGTGTTGGCCACTTGCAAGAAGAAAGATGCCTGGCTCTTCACCTTCACACATGACGTTGGTTTGAATGGAAGATCATCAGTTTCAGAAAGTTGCAGAACAGAAGTGCAGACACTGTTCAAGCAGCAAAGACTCACACATACAGGCAGCAGAGCCACAATAAGGCTGCGTGTGAGTTTAATGTTTGTGTGTTACTGCAGCAGCCTCACATGTCCCTGGGTGTCCACCGTGAGTCCGAGCCCTGACCCTCCCTGCCGGCCATTAATGGCATATATTAGATCATATGCTGTCCATTAACTAATATGCCAGGGCCACATAAGAGGAATGGCCAGGGTGCGTACAGACATTGCACATCCATGCAGGAGATGTGGCCCCCAGGGACCGCTGATGGCTGAATTAATCATAGCGTCTGGGGATGGGGGCAGTCTCCACATCAACACACCTCACACCAGTTTTTCTGGGTGGAGGATTTTGTTAAATACAATTAGTGGTGAGTTGTTTAGACAGGGAGAAAAATGTAAAGAGAAATTTGAAAAAAGAAATTGTTTAAGAGAGAGAACAACAAATGTTGTCGGTGTCCCCGCTGCAGCCGCGATGATACTGTGGTGGTTCATAAAATTTGCAGTATAGAAGGATGAGCATACTGCTGTGTTGTGGTGGCCTTGTTCAGGATATACACCCTGTACTGTGGTTGAGATTCAGCTGGGGACCTGTCACCTCTTCACTTTACACTTTCAGACAGAGACAAAGATGACCAGAGGTTGTTGAGAGCCATTTTGGTAGAAGGTGTGAAAACCAGAATCCAGATTGTGCACAATAAAACATAGATTTAAGTTGAAACAAACCATCTAAAAATAAAGCTGAATGCATTCTCATTGAAAAGCTTTAAGCTGAGGTTTGAAGAAAAAAACTGAACGTTTGGTTACTGTTGAAGCATTTGAAATACTATGTGTATTTGTACTGACGTATAATAACAAGGAAAGACTTTCCTGCTTTATAAACACATACAGTATGAAATGTTTCTGTGTCGTGCTCCAACAGATACATTCTCTCTCAAACAGTCCAACAGGAGGTGAATCCGTGAGAGTGGAGGCATCACCCCTGTTTTATAACTGTCTGTAAGATTTGGGGTCGTCAGCTCCAAAGCTGGAAACTAGACTTAAAGGGATAGTTCAACATTTTGGCAAATTGGCCCATTACTATAATCCCTATAGTTTTAGGAGTAAATTCGTTACCTTTAATTGTCGGTGCAAGCTATTTTTAGATCGGCGGAGCAGAACCGCAAGCTATGCCATAGGGAGGCTCATGGAATTTCTTGGTTTCCCTCATCAAACATGTCAAATACACAATCCAACAACTCCAAAACACTCTGGTGGACAAGTTGTGACCTGCACATTCACCATGCTATGAGATAATAACACAACATTATGAGACAGAGTTGTTTTTGAGGTAAATTCATGCAAAACCGCTGATGCGCATTCCCGTTATATAGCGTGGTGAATGTAAAGGTCACATTCACCACCACTGCATTACTGAAACTAGAGAAAGCAAAGCTCTAATATTTTCCATTTTGAAAGTCAATGGAAAGATTTTTTTTCTATTTTCTTAAAGGGATAGTTCAACATTTTGGCAAATTGGCCCATTGCCATAATCCCTATAGTCATAGCAGTAGGTTCATTACCTTTAATTGTAGGTGTAAGCTATTTTCAGTACGGCGGAGCGCAGCAGCTGGCTGCTCAGAGCTACGCTATGGAGGCTAAGGGAATTTCTTGGTTTCCCTCATTAAACTCATCAAATTCAACATCCCAAAACTCCACAGCGCTTTTGTAGACAAGTTGTGAGCTGCACAACCACCACGCTATGAGATAATGACGGAACGATACGAAACGGAGCCGTTTTCGAGGTAAATTCATACAAAACCGCTGATGCGCGTTGCGTTCAGGGACAGTTTTTCAGCAAGCAGACTCCGTATTTACCCTGTATTTACCTCGAAAACGGCTCCGTTTCGTATCGTTCCGTCATTATCTCATAGCGTGGTGGTTGTGCAGCTCACAACTTGTCTACAAAAGCGCTGTGGAGTTTTGGGATGTTGAATTTGATGAGTTTAATGAGGGAAACCAAGAAATTCCCTTAGCCTCCATAGCGTAGCTCTGAGCAGCCAGCTGCTGCGCTCCGCCGTACTGAAAATAGCTTACACCTACAATTAAAGGTAATGAACCTACTGCTATGACTATAGGGATTATGGCAATGGGCCAATTTGCCAAAATGTTGAACTATCCCTTTAAGAAATCTCATGAGCGGAAAACAAGTTGCAGAACAAAACACCGCAGGAGGATGATACAACATATAACTAAAATGACTATGTGATCAGGTGTGGCAGATGACAGTGGGTGGCTGATAGTGGATGTTTGGGTATCAGTATCAGTGTGTTGCAGTGAGCGATGTGTGTTCTTGCCTGCACATGTCCTCCCTCCTCTGTAGTGTCACTCAGGGTTTGAGAGCTTAGACCGCTGTTGGAGAAAAAAGCCTCCTGCCTCGCCTTCTTATCCCCGATACCCCACGTCTTGGGTGACATCATCCATTTCAGTAGGTGCTACATCATGAGGCACAAAGCCGCTGTCGAGCGTCAGGCCTGTGAAAAATGCCACTGTTCATCCGCACACTTCAAACATGTCTGGCTTTTAAAAAAACCATGCTGGTGCTGCTCCTCTGTCTTCCACACTGATTATTTGATGCTCACTGGAACATCGTCCTGCACATGGCCTCAGGGCTCAAGTCCTTCCTATTAGCTGAGCACCAGTGACATCCTCAGGTATGAAACACACACATGCTGTGTTTCAAGTGTGTTTTATATGCTGTGGTCTTTACAAGCCCAAATAAATAAGGCTGATTACAAGTATTTTCATGTATGGCCCCTGGGGATGGGCCTCAGCTTTTTAATGTGTGTTGTTTGTTTTTGTAGACAATCAGAAGATATTACCCACAAAGCAGGTATACCTTACGGAAGTGTATTGCATTCACTTGAATTAAAAAAAGTCCGGTTTTTCTGAGTAATTAATTTTTTTGGTCTGTTTTTCGAGGTAATTATTTCTAATTTTTGGGGTAATTTATTTTTTGTTTGTTTTTTTTGTTTTTGTTTTTCTGACTAATTATTTTCTGTTTTTCGTTGTAATTTTTTTCCTCCTGTTTTTCGAGGTAATTTTTTTCTGACTTACACCTCATCCTGCATGCAGCGAGCCAGCGAAACGGCGACGAAAACTCGCGCGAAGGTGTCCTGATTTTGTCGCAAGTATATTCTATTGGTTCAGAATCAAAACCAATCAAATTATCGAGGGATGTACACAAACTTACGGCGCTATTTTGAGATTCCTGGCATTTCCTGGTTGCCATTTTTCACATCTTTGAGTGTTTTTTTAATTTTATTCCTCTCATATTCTCCTCTCTCTGATAACTTGCTTGTCAACAGAAAGCAGCGTATAGGCTACTTTTCAACCAATAAGAAGTGTTTAGGGGCGGGACACCGCCGCGAAATGTCATCCAGATAGAGACAGAGCGAGCAAATTTTTCAGGGTTGAGCGACATCGCTGGACGGCGCGATATCGCTCGCTGATTGAAAAGTAGGCATTCTAATCACTTCTCCTCGCTCGCTCGCTCGCTCACGTCGCTGTCGCATAGCTGTATGTCAGGATGGGGTGTTAGCTTCGAGATTTCAAAATCCCGTTAGAAGCTCCCACCTGCAAGTAAGTAGACTGATTTCCAAATAAAGGTGCTACATCAGACTGTTCTGAGTGACACTCTTGAGGAGGTGTTCTGTAATAACAGGTAGTTTCCTTTCAATATAAATCTGAATTTACTTGGAACACAGTGAAAATAAGTCTGTATTTTTTGTGGAGCATATCCATGGATGTATGTTAAACAATGTAAAAGAAAGCGCCTTTACTCATTGTGGTATGAGTAGTACTTTTATTTTGAAGGCCGTCCCTGATGTGACGTGTGTAGCTTGCCCCGGGAAAGTTTGTTGATGGATGCTTGTGTTCGAGCCGTCAGTCTGGAAAATGAGTGGAGTTTGAATAAAGATGTAGCCTATCTCATGGATCTAAGATGCAATAAATCCGTGATAAATTGGAGGCTCGACTGCAGCAGTTAAACGATACTTGCAGGTGGGAGATTGTCGTGGGATTTTGAAATCTCGTTAAGTCAGAAAAAATTACCCCGAAAAATAGAAAAGATTAGTCAGAAAAATAGGGGGAAAAAATTAGTCAGAAAAACAGAAAAAATTATTCAAAAAAACAAACCAAAAAATAAATTACCCAGAAAAACAGAAATAATTACTTCAAAAAACAGACCAAAAATGAATTACTCAGAAAAACCGGACTTTTTTTTTTTATTATTCAAGTGAAGGCAATGCGCTTCCGTAATACCTTTTGTGATTTTACAACTTTTAGGTCTTGGCTCCTCAGGTTGAAATACAGGTCATGTATTTGCTTCATGTGTCGTAATGTTACATTATGTTTATTTCATAGCGTGGTGAATTTGCAGGTCACAACTTCTCCACAAGAGTGTTTTGGAGTTGTTGGATTGTGTATTTGATGAGTTTGATGAGGGACAGAGGACCTGTACCATTGACCTCCATTGTGTTAGCTGCGCAGCTTGCGTCTCTGCCCCGCAGATCTCAAAACAATAAGCATCGATAATCAAAAGTACCCACCCTAGACGGGATTATGGCAATAGGCGAATTTGCCAAAATGTTTAACTATCCCTTTAATCATTGTCTCATTTCACACTTGAATAATGAGCAGGAAACTCTGTCCATATTCATCTTCTCTGAAAGTTATTGAAAACACTGAGGGTGTCACCATGTCACTGTTAGAGACCTCTGACAGTGACTCACCTTTACTTTGGCCACCACTTGTTTGACCCTTGGGATTTTCCAGTGTCAGCCTGGAGTTCTGAACAAACACACAGTAACCTCTGCAGGCACCTGTCACACATGGGAATCCACCATCCTGTGACTCATTCCCCTTCACACAATGGCTAACCTGTAATTTACCCCCCTCCTGCACTTAACAAGACCATCGTGGTAATGTGAGGAGATGTAAAGAATCAGCCGCTGTTTTCTTTGGCCACGTTCACTGGAGCTGAATGGAGAGGACAGCTTTTCTTTTCACTGGATGTGAGGCTTGTTTCCTTTCGCGCCGAGGCCTGGGCCTACTGCAGTGGCAGAGACAGACGACTGGATATCAGAGGGTTTGCATGGTTTCTCAACAGATGACATGTGTTGACGGTGTTGGAGCAATGAGCAGCCAGAGGATTCTCTTACTCTGAATCCTACTCAGCACATATTTGTGCCAATGGGGCCATCTGGTGTCCATAAGGTGAAGTCCACCTATTGATTACAGCAGCAGAGGTTGAAAGGAACAGCCATGAATACATGCATGGCACAGTATCTCAGTATTAGCCTATATGTTTTTATTTCAGAGTGCAAATTAAATAGAGATTACATAATAGACATTTTGTGTTAAAATTCCTAAAAGCTGCACAGTAGGATACAGCAGTGGCGTGAACAGACTTTTTGAAGGGCAGGGGCCAAAAGAAAAGAAAGGGCACATACAGCGCGTCCTCGCCACTGAAGAGGGTACTTTAGCACACGTTTTGGCTCCCAAGAGGGCACTTTAGCATGTATTTTTCAACAACTGGGCCACAAGAGAGGGCGACAACCCTCTCTTTTAAAGACAAGACTTGTGTTTATGACTTTTTCTGTAAAATGCTCTACATTTTGAAGGAGGGTTTGTCATCAGAGAAATTAATTTTCTTTTCTTTTCTTTTTTTTAAATTCTGATTCTGAGAGAAAACCATCGTGACCAACTCCTTCTGTAAGTCATGTTTGAAGCTGTCAGTGTTGTAGTGAAGCTCCATTGGATAAGGATGAAGCTGAAGAGTCTTCATCAGAGACCGTTTGATCTTATCTCTTGTCGTTTAGATTATTGTAATGCCCTGCTCTCTGGTCTTCCCAAAAAGTGCATCTCTAATCTTCAATTACTACAGAATTTAGCCGCACACGTGCTGACGAGGAGAGGGCAGGAGCACGTTACACCAGTTTTGAAATCGCTGCATTGGCTCCCCGTGCGCTTCAGGGTTGATTTTAAGGTTCTTTTATTAGTTTTAAAATGTCTTAATGGTCTTGGGCCCTTTTATCAATCTGACCTACTTTTATCTCAACCCTCGCAGACCCTGAGGTCCTCCGGTGCTGGCCTTTTAGCCATTCCAAAAGTTAGATCCAAAACACACGGGGAGGCAGCATTCAGTTATTATGGCCCCTGATTGTGGAACAGCCTCCTCAGGGCCGCAGAGACTGTTGAGGTTTTTAAAAAGAGGCTCAAGACCCATCTTTTTAATCAGGCTTTTAATTGATTTCCTTTATTTCTTTATTCCTTTTAATCAGGCTTCGTATTATATTATATTTAGTTTTATTCTATATGACTTCTGCTGATTTTATATACTCATTTTATTTTATTGTAATTTATTTTATTTTAATTATTTTATTCTGTTTTATTTTCTATGATTTATATGCCTTTTATCTTATCCTATACTTTGTATCTTATCTTACTGTTTTAGTTTTTAGCTTTTACTGTTTTAATAGTCTTAGTCCATTAGTTTTTAGCTTTTACTGTTTTAATAGTCTTAGTCCATTAGTTTTTATCTCCAGTGTTTCCTCCTGGGGGCCTGCCACTCAGGAGTTGCTTTGGTCCAGCGATGGGGGGGCTGTCCCGTGGATGGCTCTGGCCCAGGTGGCTAGAGGGCTCCGTACCTTGGTGTGGGGCCTCCTGTCTGCCTGGGTCGGGGCTGCTTCTGTGGCAGTGCTCCCTTGTCGTGGGCCGGGAGCCCTGTCAGTGTGGTCGGCCCCCAAAGGTGGCTTCTCCTCTCCCGTCAGGTGCTGGTGCCTGGCCAAGGTGCCATATAAATCAATACAATTTGAATTTGAATTTATATTTTAGAAAGAAAGTACGATTTTTTAGTTTTAAATGTCCGCTGCATTCACCAAACTTCATCAGTGTTGTGATGTTTTGTGGGGCTCTTTAAAATTTTATTTATTCATTTATTTGAAAGAAACAGAACCATTATTCTCCACATCTACAGTCAGTCAGGAGGTTGTTTTATAGTCATCAGGTTATGTAAATGTGGAACAACACAACGATGTGTTGACAAAAATTTGGTTCTAGTTGAACCAAAAGTTGAAAGTTAAAGCAGAAGTAAGTGGTCCGGTCGTTTTCGCTAATGCTGCGTTCCAGGCAGGCTTTTGAAATCGTAAATTACAGCTTCAAGTCACAACTTACGACTTTGTAGCGTTTCAGGCAACCCACTCGTGTTTTTCCGACCTGTTTTACCTGTGAAAGTCACTATAACGGCCACTCGTAACTTCTGACCGGTGAACTCGTACCAGATCGAACTGGTACCACTTCACGGTCGGAAAAATACGAGTTTCCTTGAACGCACCATAACAGTCCTCGTCCCTACGTCGCCACATTCACGGCGTTCCTTGGCTGCACACACAGCCCTGCATGCCGTTCTCTCTCCTCATTGGATAAAAACTGTAGGATACGATAAATGTTTTCTCCTCGGCTCAGAGCAGAGCAGATGGACTGAGAGACCCGTGTTTCAGTCCAAACACTCTATGTAAGTGATTGCTGTCGGAAGATATAACTACTTAAGACTTATTAACACAAATATATCACTTACTTCTGCTTTAATTTTTTCAACGTCAGTTAAAGTACTGAACCTTAAAGTCATATTGAGTACTATGACCTATGATAATCTATTTCTACTACACACTCTGAGTCAAGTAATACAGTTTTGGTACTTTGTACACTCAGATAATTCAAATGTAGGATACAGAATGAGTTTCAGTCTATGGGAGAAAACGGTCCCAAACTAATGTACTGTCTCCTGTTTCAGTAGCGTGTCCACAGTGTCTGATTTAATTATAGTTTTTATAAGAATTGAACTTTATCACTAGTTTTTATTCTAAAATCAGATTGAATGATTATGTATGTGTCTCTCCAACAACCAAATCAGACTAATGATCAGTTCAATACCTTACAGGCCTTGAAAAATATTTTATTTTGCAACTTAGTGGAAAAGGGTATGTAGCCTACATTTGCATGACAATGAACAGACACACACTCATATTAAAGGGACAACGAGGAGTTTATTTTTGGTTATAAAAAAGTCTCACGTTAATGTGGATGAATCTCCGCTACCCAGTCTTATTAATGGGCTCATTTTCGATAAATGTATCGTTTTGTCTCTATGGTTATTTTGTTATTATTAGTGGTGGCGGAGATGCTGGTCGAGCTGACCAGCGTTTCCTTACTTTCGGTTTCGTGGCGAGTCATTAGAATAACGCCACCGAATCGCTGTTTATGGTGGGAACTACGACGGTATGTGATTGTTTTCGAACCTCTGACTTTAATCCTTGATGAATGAAAACATGAGTCTGTCTTGCGCTGGTCAAAGAATTTCACGGTGCGGAGGCTCATAAATGTAGTGTGAACACACTTCGCTTTTCCAAAACTCCTCGTTGTCCCTTTAATTAAAATATCTGTAGAGAAATGTGGAAAAAAAAATCAACTGTATCAGCACCGCCCCTCCTCCACAACCATGGATACAAGTTTCTTAGCTCCCCACAGCAGACCCTCGGAGCTCTTACCCCTCACCTGTCAGTCAACCCCGGGACCCTGGTGCTCAGAGGACCACAGGCCTGTCAGACCTCCAGCAGCCCCTCAAAGGAATATCCTCCCTCCCATCACAACCCTCCCATTCCTCCCCTGCCTCACCCCCCATCCCTCTCGGGCCCGCCAAACAAAAATAAAGTCACATTGAAGGGAGAGTGGCCAGGACTCCTGCTTTGCAGATCAGTCAGTGGATAGCCTACCTGATTGTCACTCACAGGGTTGGGGCCTTAATCCTATTGTTTCTCCGACAGGATTACTCTCTGTGGTCCCCCTCTCCCTGTGGCTGCGTGCGGGAGAAAGGCCAGATTAAGGGGATTAGCGTGTATCCTCCTGACTTGTCAAACTGGGATGTAAGGAACCATTGACTTTCTTGGGAACCCTGAATGAGGAGAGGCAGAGAGGTGCCTAAAGAAGAGGTCATGAAAGGCAGTGAACAAGCCAAAATTCCTGAAAGGACAATGTGATTTGTTTGCTTTTGTTCCCTCAAACTGGGCTGAAAGGTTCAAAGGACCGGCCCTGAGGAGAGGAGAACGTCAAGCCAGGAGAGATGGAGGGAGATGGAGGAGGGGTGGAGGAACTTCACTCCATGTTTGGCAAACTGATTTCATATCACTACAGACAAGGTCGCGACACTCGAATCTTTCACGTACGTTCAGACGGCTGCTGTTACAAAGTGCTCATGTACAGTTCTGTTCATGTTGACAGAGCACTGAGCATGATGAGGCAGTTCACAGTGGAGATGATCTTATTTTTCTACAGGATATTAGTCTCCACCATTATCGCTTGAGTTGACCAGCTCTTATTAGGTGGAAGACTTGAGAGAAGGCAGGACCACACAAAGAAAACAAGACTGGGTAACACTTTATAATAAGTACACACTAGTAAGCCTAGTTAAGCATTAATAAATACTGAATTCTTCATTTATGACGCATGAATACTCATTAGTAGCCTATGTAGTTTATAAATAGTTAGGCCTAGTGCTTATCAATATGAGTAAAATATTTTAATTGTGTTTATAAACTACATACGAATGCATATTCATGTGTTATAAATGATGAATTCAGTATTTATTAATGCTTAGCTTAATAGTGTAGGCCTACTAATTATAAAGTGTTACCCCAGGCTGAGCTCAGAGGACTATTTAACTGGAAAGTATATGCTTTGTATTTTTATCATGGATAAATCAACTCTGTGCCACTTTCTAACAAAGAAAACAAAGACGAGCATGCTTCTCACTACTTTATGATGCTCAAAAAGGCCAAATGACAATCATTCGAACAAATTGTGTAATACACACACATTTCACAAATGTGCATTCATGTCACAAACTGTCTGTTTATCTATTTAACAAATAGCTTTTACTCAATGAATTGTCTATTTTATTTTTCCAATCACATTGTGTCAAAGTTGCTGATTTAGCAATATTTTTCACCTGACATTTTGGTCAATAAAGTTTAAATACCTTTGAAAAAAAATCAAACTGGATTGACAGCCAAATCGGCCAATCACTGTTCGAGGAACGCCCACATTCCTGAACGGACCAATGGGACGGAGCCGAAGTCGACCTCGGTGGGGGAACAATTGTTGAAATGTAGCTGGACTTGTTTTGCTTTCGTTAACAAGCGAGACCGACGTCTTTTTCTAACAATGCAATGGTTTGTTACCAGTATAGTCATTAAAAATGTTAGTTTCTAACTTCTCGACTGCAATGGTGTCACCGTTGATCAGCGTTGGACAAGAAAGCGCAGCGACGGCGACTCCGGTGTCAGAGGTAGCAGCCGAGCGACGGTGGCAGTCAGACAGCTAGCTGCAGCAACTTAGCCTGCGAGCTAAAAGCTTTTAGCCAGACGTCGACCCACCGAAAATAACCATGTTGAATACTCTGGTTGCTGACTGCAGGCTTGTGTGTTGAGTTTTAACAGCTTTTTCCCTGCAGGCCAGTTTTCACATTCGCTCCAATAGTCGCAAACACGGGTAATAAAGTTAGCGCTAGCAAGTTGTGTTAGCAGGGATGGGCACTAGCACAAGTTGAAGTTTCTATGAGTTAGCGCAGCTAGAGCCAGGTAGCCTGTCACAAACTTTGTGGAACCGAACCAAGGCTATATCTATATATAACACTATAACATGATTGCTGAAACAATAGTAAGAGACGGTTTCCTCGCTTGTTACGTGGCACCAGGCTCAGCTCAGCAGCGTTGACTTATTTATCTTATGTAAATAGATTAAGAGATTCGCGTTGTTCCTGCTGTTGTTGTTGGTGGTGGTGGTTGTTCCTGTGGAAAAACACTGATGCGCCGTTGACGTATTGACAGTTGAGCTGTCAGGGGCCAAACAGTCAGACCCTCAGTACCCAGGACCGATCACTGAATGCTCATGTGCATGTTCAGCTATAACGTTATACATACAGTGTCATGCAAAAGTTTGGGCACCCCTGGCCAACATTTCTGTTAATGTGAACAGTTCAGCAAGTGGAAGATGAAATGATCTCCAAAAAGCATAAAGTTACAGATGACACATTCCCTTTACATTTTAAACAATATATTTTAGCATTTGTTGTTGTTGTTTTCTTCAAAAATATTCATCTTCCACTTGCTTAACTGTTCACATTAACAGAAATGTTGACCAGGGGTGCCCAAACTTTTGCATTACAGTGTATATCTTTGTGTTGTCTATGTTTGTGTTGTGTGGATGAGTGGAAGTGTGGTTGTTGTTGTTTTTATGAGCTACTGGAAAAAATGAATTGAAGTGAATAGCTAAAGTTCTATCTCTCTATTGAAGTTATCTGAGAACTCAAGTCTCCTGGGTTTCCCATTCGTTTACAGGCTGCTGCTTTGTTTCCTTTTGTCACTCTAAAACTGTAGAAAGCAAAAATAATACTGATATTGCTTAAAGTATTGTAACTTGATGCCTGCTTTTGGGGATCATTTCATCTTCCACTTGCTTAACTGTTCACATTAACAGAAATGTTTGCATGCTAATATGTCTATATAGCTGAAATCCCCAATCTTTTATGTTAAAAACACAAGGAATCAGGTTACCAATAAGATGTTTCCATTCATCCCTCATTGAAGCATGAGTGCAGTCGAACCCATTCAAACTGTAAAATTATTAACTCGTAGGTCTGAGAGCAACATGTGCAAAATCAAACGACGACGAAGATGAATCAAAGTGACATGTTGGAATCTAATTATACCGGGTGGTTGGCTGTGCTACTTATCAGAGAAGACAGGAATCTGAAGAATTAGTCTTTGCTGGCGCAGCATTACAGTCAGCCATAGATAGCAGCAGTAGGACGTTGTCAGCAGCACGTATGCAGTAGTGGTTGCCCCCCATGTTACACGGGTCCACCGAGCCCCGAGAGATGCAGCAGTGTTGCTTGGGAAACATCTGACATCTGATTCCTCCTGACTGTGCTCGGTTGTATCCAGGCAGATTCTGGCCTGCTGTGCTTAAGTGTTTTGCTGCAGGAGCAGCATTAAAAACAAAGAAGAGCTAGAACCAGTCAGATTAGATCACAAAACATTGATGAGATAATATCATGATCATACACTAACTAGTTTGTTTATGTGGCATAGAATAAGTGCTTATAATAAAACTGTACCGAGTGTGTGGCCATAACTGTGAATGTTTTGCGTAAGTAGGGCACTAGATGGTAAACCTTATGATCGGAGGCTGACAACCATTTGTCAGTGATTTGTAATGTGCTTAAGATGTAAGAAAATGTTTCCTCAAGCTGGTGTGTGACACATGTATGTGTGTATTTACAGGCCCACCTGCTGTGCGAGGGAGTAAACAACCAGAGCTACACCTGTGAGTCGGGTCACTGCTGTGGAGAGACACAGTGCTGCAGCTACTACTATGAACTGTGGTGTAAGTTACCCGCCTCTACTTGGGTGTCTCTGAATGGTTCCTCTTCATAACACTCACAGTATAAATTATATGACACTGGATGCAATACACTTGGCTCAAAGCCAGTAACGTTCCCATAAGCGCACATTTGTTCTAGTTTTATTCCAACAAACTTAAAGCAGAAGTAAGGTGAATGTTTGTGTTAATATAAGTCTTAAATAGTTCTATCTTCCGACAGCAATCACTTATATAGAGTGTTTGGTCTGAAACACGGGTCTGTCAGTCACTCTGCTCTGCTGTAAGCCGAGGAGAAAACTTTCCTTGTATCCTACAACCTTTATCCAATGAGGAGAGAGAACGGCATAAAGGGGCGGTCCTCTCTGTGTGTGCAGCCAAGGGATGCGCGTGAATGTGGTGACGTAGGGACGAGGGCGGGGACTGCTAACTCCATCTGCTGACAAGAAGTTAGCCAAAATGACCAGATCGCTTACTTCTGCTTTAAAGGGATAGTTCAACATTTTGGCTAATTGGCCCATTGCCATAATCCCTATAGTTTCAGGAGTACGTTCATTACCTTTAATTGTCGTTGCAAGCTATTTAGAACGGCAGAGTGGAGCCACGAGCTGCTCAGAGCTACACTACGGAGGCTAATGGGATTTCTTGGTTTCCCTTATCAAACTTATCAAATACACAATCCAACAACTCCAAAACGCTCTGGTGGACAAGATAATAACAGAACGTTACCAGACAGAGTTGTTTTCAAGGTAAATTCATGCAAAACTGCTGATGCGCGTTACCCCCAGGGGCAGTTTTTCGGCAAGCAGTCTCTGCATTTGCCTCGAAAACAACTCTGTCTCGTAACGTTCTGTTATTATCCCATAGCGTGGTGAATGTGCAGGTCACAACTTGTCCACCAGAGCGTTGTGGAGTTGTTGGATTGTGTATTTGATGAGTTTGATGAGGGAAACCAAGAAATCCCATGAGCCTCCGTAGCGTAGCTCTGAACAGCTCGTGGCTCTGCTCCGCCGTTCTAAAAATAGCTTGCACCGACAATCACAGGTAACAAACCTACTCCTAAAACTATAGGGATTATGGCAATGGGCCAATTCGCCAAAATGTTGAACCTACTCCTAAAACTATAGAGGGTATGCGTTTACGTCACGTGGCCCGGGGCAACACTCCTTTCATTCGGACTGAGTGGCAAATGTGAAGGATAGTGGCGGTGGATACAGAGAAACCAGGTAAAACATGTAGTATCAAAACAAAAATTGAAGTCAGAAGGACTCGACAATCCGTACATTACGTTGTGTGTTTTAATCAATCCTGTAACACACACACAGTGTGACCGCGGCACCGGCAGAGTGACAGAGATTACAGCTGTTAACTTGCATCCCGACAGTGACTCCCGAAACTTAAACCTGACTTGCTCCTCTTCTGAAAAACTCTGACATGTCAAACTTTAGGATGTGTTAGAGGACTAATTCATCTGTCTAACCATCAGAACTGTGACACATGAAACGGTAAACACAGCTGATCGATGGAAAAAAATTACCGCTCGAGTGGATTTACTTTCCGTGATTGAATGCTCTTGAATGTAACTCGGTCAAAGTCAGACGTATCCTCACAATGTTTTGCAGTTCTGTTAGGTCATGCATGATGTACATGCTGACAAAGTTAGACATGTCAGACTGGTATGGGCTCGGAGAAAATCGCCTCGTTACTTTCCTTGATTTTAAACTTTGGCGGCTCTGCCTCTCGTCTTTGCCACTCAGTGAGCGTTCTGCAGTGACTTCTGAGTACCGTGACGTCATGTGCATACCCTCTATAGGGATTAGGGATGCACATGATTAACCGTTTAACCGTTAACCGATAACAATAACTTTGACCGATTAATACTATCGGTTATTTATTTATTTTATTAGCTCCTTATGTCGTCAACTCATGGGGGCGTGTCGACACGTGCAGAGTTCACGTGCCTTCAGTCATATTTCGCAGCAAAAAGTTACACAGGAGGACTGACAGTATGTGCAGCAGCCCCCATGAAGGAAGATCAGACAATAAATGTAACCTACACGGACATAGATGTGCATCACCTGTAACAACGGCGCTGGGAAAAAAAAAAAAACGAGGACGTTGCTGCTCTCCAGCCTGTTCACCTGCAGCTCTCCTGCAGCTCCACAGAGGAGCTGTCAGAGCTGCTCCTTCAGTCTGGTGTTTGGCTGCACTTTGTATAAAAACAGTTCTACATTGGACGATCTAACCTCCAGAGCGCGATCAGCTGAGACAGAGCGCACTGATAAGCTGTCGCGGCGCACGTGTGTATTTAACGGCAAAAAATAAATAAAAAATTTAAAACCAAATTTTTTTTTTTTTTTTGGCCGTGCGCTGCAAGATTCTTAATCTTATCGGTTAACGGTTAATAATCGGTTAACGAGCGTCGGTTATCGGTCAGAAAAAAAAATTCAAAATGTGCATCCCTAATAGGGATTATGGCAATTGGCCGATTTGCCAAAATGTTGAACTATCCCTTTAACACCACTAAAGGTAAAGGAAGTCTGAATTCTGAAAACAGGAAGGAAGCAGAAGAACAGGAG
Organism: Trachurus japonicus; assembly: GCF_045865225.1. NCBI lineage: Eukaryota > Metazoa > Chordata > Actinopteri > Carangiformes > Carangidae > Trachurus > Trachurus japonicus. Next base: position 30,157,193 of record NC_140921.1, on the reverse strand, counting down.
TGGTACCAGTACCAGTTAGTCTCCAACTTGTTCTACTCTTCTTGTTTACTGTGTGACCTGCTGTTTGGCTGTCTGGGTGCCTCTCATGTTGCAGACACACCCATGTGCCATTTGACAAGAGCACTCAGCCTGTCGGTGCACCCGCTGCCATTTCTTTCATTTTGTTTTGAGGGTGCACTTCATGACTCAAGCTTTTTGACACAAAGAACATGAAAACCATTGTAGGGATTGACAGACTGTCAATCATCATAACTCTGAACTAAACAAGGATGTAGCACCTAGAGTTGGAAAAAGGTGACACTGATGCAACAAACAATGGTTTATACTCGATGTTAGACTGGTAATATTTCTGCATTGCTTTTTTAGTCACAACAACATTAATAGTGGGGCAGATAAGCAAAATAATTGTGCGTTTTAATGACTAAAGCATGAAACTTTCAGCATTTCATCTACATACCCCAAGGTTTAATTTTAGACGTGGAACCACTTTGGTGGCTGACCTTTAGGGGTCTTTAGGGGTCTTTTTCCACATTATTCCCCATTGGAAACCTATGAAAATCTGGGAAGTAAATCATTACCAATACATTTCTTCACCATTGTGTTTAGGAAGGTGTGTAATATCATGTAATAAAATGTTGAAATTCAACTCCAGTGGGAAACCCCCTAAAAAAACTACTCAAAGTTGGGGTACCCGTGCAGATTCTGCGAAAATTCTGTGATGTTAAATTTGGCCTTAAATAACTTGTGAGGGGTCAAAATAGAGGTTTTTCATGATTCTGAGTTGATCGCAAACATTAGTTTTTCAGCCAAAACACTTGTAGTGGGAACCTTGGTGGAAAAAAACAGCCACACCCACTTTTCCTGCTCATCGGAACCCCCACCACCACCAATAGAATGTATTGCAGAGAAGCCATTCCTTAGCATGGCAGAGGTTGTGTCACATATTACTACTAAATACTCAATAATATAACTTATATTCATCGTCTGTATAACGTTGTACAAGAAAAAAGGCTACAAAATATAAGTTATATTATTGAGTATTTAGTAGTATTATGTGACACAACTTCTGCCATGCTAAGGAATGGCTTCTCTGTAATACATTCTATTGGTGGTGAGGGGGGTTCCGATGAGCAGGAAAAGTGGGTGTGGCTGTTTTTTTCCACCAAGGAGTGTTTTGGCTGAAAAACTAATGTTTGCGATCAACTCAGAATCATGAAAAACCTCTAGTTTGACCCCTCACAAGATATTTAAGGCCAAATTTAACATCACAGAATTTTCGCAAAATCTGCACGGGTACCCCAACTTTGAGTAGTTTTTTTAGGGGGTTTCCCACTGGAATTGAATTTCAACATTTTATTACATGATATTACACACCTTCCTAAACACAATGGTGAAGAAATGTATTGGTAATGATTTACTTCCCAGATTTTCATAGGTTTCCAATGGGGAATAATGTGGAAAAAGACCCCTAAAGACCCCTAAAGGTCAGCCACCAAAGTGGTTCCACGTCTAAAATTAAACCTTGGGGTATGTAGATGAAATGCTGAAAGTTTCATGCTTTAGTCATTAAAACGCACAATTCCTTCCATATATGAGCTTATCTGCCCCACTATAAAGAGTGATGCATAGGAGAAGTCACAACTTTTCTTTTTTATTAAAAAAAATATTTGTTCATACTCGGCAAACCAAGGTGTTAAAGGGATAGTTCAACATTTTGGGAAATTGCCCCATTGCCATAATCCCTATAGTTTTAGGAGTAGGTTCGTTACCTAGACGTTACGAGACAGAGTTGTTTTCATGGTAAATTCATGCAAAACCGTTCTGATATTATCTCATAGCGTGGTGAATGTGCAGGTCACAACTTGTCCACCAGAGCATTTTGGAGTTGTTGGATTGTGTATTTGATGAGTTTGATGAGGGAAACCAAGAAATCCCATGAACCACTGTAGCGTAGCTCTGAGCAGCTCACGGCTCTGCTCTGCCATTCTAAAAATAGCTTGCACCGACAATTAAAGGTATCGAACATACTCCTAAAACTATAGGGATTATGGCAATGGGCCAGTTTTCCAAGATGTTGAACTATCCCTTTAAACAGTATGATGTTTGCACTGAAGCTCATATTGTAATTGCTATATAAAAAGACCATGCATTTTTTTCAAAATATGCACTAAAGGTGTTTTGCCACAGGGTTCTGGTTGGTGTGGACCCTGATCATCATCCTGACGTGCTGCTGCGTATGTCAGCACTGGCGGTCCAAGCAGCGCTTCCAGCAGCAGCGCCGGCAGAACGAGATCAACCTCATCGCCTACAGAGAAGCTCACAACAACTCCCAGCTGCCCCTCTATCTCAGTGAGTGTCTGTGTGAGCGCCGTGCTGCTGCCTCTACACATTCCACACATAGACTCCATCTCTCAGACGCATCGCTAGCTGCCCGTCATATATGTTTTTAAATAGAATAAACAAGTAGAACTTGATCAGGAGAGTTTCCTGGTGCAACTCAAAAAGTCAGTGTGTGTTTGTGTCCAAAAGACATGAATGTGCACAGTTTCTTTAAAGAGATAACAGTCAGCAAGCTCCTCAGACCGTGGCTTGTGGTTGTTGTGTTTTCCCTCTGGTCCTCTCTATTACATCATACAGTATGATAGATAGATGATTCATCCAACTACCTACAGTGTTTTTATGAAAGCACCTGCTCTTTTCTAATGAAGCTTTCCCACATAGTTCTGTGAAACAAAATGGTTCATATCATTTTAAATGACATAAAACCAACATGAATACAACAAATCGGATGCTTTTAAAACAACATTTGTTTAAATACTTCTGAGTTGCTCATCTTACCAACCCTTATTTGTCACTGACCGTCTGCAGCAGCCTCAGAGTATTACATCCCTAATTTAGCTCAGCACAGGTCACATCAGTGGTGAAAAAAACATTTGTTATGGAAAATGAGAACTGCATTATTGATTGTTAATGTAGACAAAAAGAAAACATAATGAAATCCCTGGTGGATTAATTATATTCTCCAGACTTACAGGGATGCGTTGTTTGGTACAAGACCAAACAAAAATCACATCACTTAAAAACTTGTCAAAGTGAATACCTGAAATTCTTACACACCACTATATCAGCTAAAAATCTTTGCCATATCATTTTTTTTTGCATATCACACAGCCCTATTAAAATTCACCTGTTATTTTTATGCATTTCTTAATTCCTCATCCAACAATTACAGAACGAAAGAACTTTGCAGTGGAGGTTTGTTTCCACTTGCGAGTTGAATTGAATCAGTTTGTCATTGCACAGAAAGCAGTAAAACCAAATTTAAAAAGACGAAGAAGTGCTTCCATGAAAACACACATCATTCATACTCTGGTCAAAAAACTAGTCAATAAATAAATATTAATAATAAATTGCAGATAATGACCTGTATATCTACATATTACACATTGAGACTGTCATAGACTGTTACTGTTTAGTGTTTGAGTTTACTGCACATCAAATTATTCATTATGTCAATTGATTCGCTATTAAAGGGACACTTCACCCAAAATCAATAATTCACTAATTTTCTACTCACCGTCATGCCAAGGAAGGGTTTGGAGAACTTTTGGAGTCATCGTTGGCATGACGGTGAGTAGAAAATTGGTGAATTATCGATTTTAGGTGGAGTATCCCTTTAATTTAAGCATTCATTAGTGCAGATTTAAACTCTGTTAACACGTGTTGAGTGGAAGTTTAACACTCTGATTGACTGGGAATGAGTGAAACACTGTCATATTTGTGTCCTTTCATACTATAATGCATGTCCATTGTGTTCCTCTGCAGGATTCTTGCCAACCTATCTGCTGCCAGCCTACGAGGAGGTAGTGGACCGCCCGGCCACCCCTCCCCCTCCCTACACCCCCCTCCAGCCAGAGCCTCCATCCACAGATCCCCCCACAGAGGAATCTCCGTGCCCCCACTCGGCCATCTCCGTCGAGATCTCCGATGCCGACGCGGTGCTCCCCGCCACTCCAGAGGCCACGCAGGTCCTCCTCCACAGCGCCGCCAACCCCAACAAGGACTTGACGCCGGGCAGGTACCGGCGCTTCACGGGGGACTCCGGGATCGAGGTGTGCGACGGCCAGGAGCTGTGGGATCAGCACGGCTTTTTAGAAAGAGAGGAAGAGACGGAGGAGCAGGGGGCGGAGATCGCCGAAGAGCCGCGCGACCGCCGCGACCCCGGGACTTTTGAAGACACTGATGCAGTCATTCACGAAAACACAGACGGACAGACAGAGTCACAGTCTCTTAGGTAATCCACAACGATTAATACCTGCAGAGACGAAACTCTGCAGCAGTCACTGATGCAATATTATTACTGTTGGTGCTCAGGGGTTTAGTCTTATAATACATGTGTAAGCTTGACTAACACCAGTGTGACAGGCCTGGAGACAAATCACAGATAGGACTACATATTGTAACTATTTCCTGGAAAGTGCAGCTTGTTTTTAGCCGAGCGTCTCCTCTCCTCAAGTTGAAGTCAAGATGGTGTTGAACAGCTGTCATCCTGTCAGGAAGCAGCACTGGGATTCATGTCCACGTACACGGAGCTGTAAGCTTTTGCCCAGTGTAACTAAAGTAGCTGTTATTCTGTTACTGCCAGTAGCATTTGACCAGCACAGCCGCTCATCACTGATTTTATATTTTTCCCCATCGTGTTTGATTTACACTCTCAGGGATCAGGATATTTTACCGTGTAAGATAAATGGGTCAGTGCTCTCTGGTAGACAGTCCAAACACCGCTTCACACTTTTGTATGGGGAGTTGTTGCCTATATGGGCCTGTCAGCTCCACAGGTAGACCTGTAAAACTGGTCCTCTTTACCTGTTGGACTCTGGGGGTTTGAGCTGTCATAACCTTCTCTGTCAGCATATCTTGACTCATTAATTATACAGCAGTCACAGATTTGCTGATTCACTCCTACCACATGACTATCACACATGTAATAGCATTTAGGTTAAATGGGCCATGTAACTTGTTCCAGACAAGTTTATACTCGAGTTCAGCTCTGAGCTGATGATAGAGCTGCAGCCCCAACATGTCCAGGGTTGAGCAACTGATGCAAATTCTTACATGATTAGAGATGCAGCACAAATGCTCTACATCTGCTCTTATCAAGAGCCTTTTAAAGGTCCCATCTGTCATTTATTTGAAGTATTGATATCCATAATAAGGTATATTTGTGGGGGTTTTTAAATGAGATCTAGCAACAAAAGATCCCAGTATATCCAGGTCAGAAGAGTCTCAGAGTCTCTTTTGTGATAAGCTTTAAAGATCAAATACAAATATGGCAGATTGGAGGTAAACACAAAGTTGTGGAAGTAACAGAAAAAAGGCTGTGTTTATTTTCTGCGGACTGAGGCTTTGATACTTTCACAGTGTTAATACATAACCTTTGTAATTAAAGAAGACATATATTTACAATATGGGACCTTTAAATCAAGTCACGGAGACTGAGAAAGTAGTGAGCAGACAGATTTAACAACACTACGTCCAGATCTATGTCATTCAGATGTCCATACATCTATTCGTACTGAAAAGTTGTCTGTAGAGATTGTTGTGAGGCCATGTTGAAGCACACCAGCATCATACTGTTTGTTAACTGACCCCCTGAATGTGTCAACACTGCTCCACGTCTCCACACTCAGGATCTCTACGTTGGTCATTGTGTGTCTCCTGTCACCTGTTACACTGGTGTTAAAGATTCTGATGCCATAGTGCCATAATGTGTAGCCTTATGTAGCCTTTGAACAGGAAATATTTAGTTGAACTTAATCAAAGCTCTGGAGTCTCTTTAATTGATTATCAAGTCTCCGTTCAGTGTACTCAATGACAGATTGATCATCGTATACACCTATGTTATAGTACGCCAAAAACGTGTAGATAGTTAAAGACGAATATCTGAGATATCACCGTCAGTATGGTCACTCTGAAAGCGCGCGCACACACGTTTGTGTAGGAGGGTGTCGGTTGTAAATGTAAGTGTGTATACAAAGGGAATGACCATGGTGAAATGGGACGACACACTCCATGTCGAAACGTGTCAGGCTGTTCAGGAAGCCGACTGTGAAACCTAAAACCTTCCAGTGCACTGAGGAGACTCTGCTCCAGTTGAGTCAGTTCCAGCACTTTTCCACATATGCAGCACCTGGTGCTACACTCTGTACATATGCTCTTTATTATCTGCTGAATAAAAGTATATTTTTCTGTTGCATTTTGTATAAAATAGTTATTAAAAAATCATGTGCAAAACGCGCCTACATTTTTTCTGGTGAGATTTTGAACAAAAGCCAACTCTGTATACAGTACAAACAAAATGATTATATTTAAGTGTAATGGCTGTAAGTTGTCTCACATTGTCTATACAAGAGCCCAAATGTCCATGTTACAGTATTTTACCCAGATGTGGTACAGCTTAATACACCAGAATTTTGGAAGTGTAGATCTGAGCTGCTCCTGACTAACCATGATATTAGTTGTGATTTGCAATTACTAGGTGGAAAATAGTTAAACAACCATTTGTTAAATGTGAACACTGTCACACTATTTGCTATGCTGATGCCATTATAATATAATGGGCTGAGCAGATGAAATCAGGTTCCCAAGAGATAAAAAAGCTGATGAACACAGAGCCAGCTCCTCTTTGATAAAGATGCAATAAGTCTGTCTGAAATACTTCTTTATTTTAAATCTCAATCATCTTTAAATTTCCCTCAAACTGAAGAAAACAGATAATATTTGCTTGATTCCATATAGACAGCTTGTAGTTGGCTGTCATTTTGATTTGCTAGTGTTTTATTTTTATTTATTTAACCAGACAGAATCAATTAAGAACAAGTTCTTATTTACAATGATGGCCTGACAAGAGGCATAAGCTTCTTGATGGGGGGGGGGGGGGGGGGGGGGCTGTGAAATGGTCATGATCTCAATCAATCACTTTAAATGTACATCCTTACAGCTTTTTATTCTCCAGGTTTGAATGTCAGTCCCAGTCTGAGGTCCTATAAATGCACCATGCAACTTTGTCTTTTGATTCATTTATTTTTCATGCATTTTTTAAATCAAGTATTTCAACTCGAGGAACAATGTGACTTAACAACCTATGTGCTGATCCACATTATACTCATGACTTCAGAGATGGAGCTGTGGACTTTGGTCACCTTCTGCCCTTAACCCAAAATAAAGTAAACATGATGTTTGTGGCAGCAAACTGGAAAGAACAAGTGACAAACAGACTGTGTGATCCAGTAAACCGTATGTCATCATACCCATTAATAACTTCAAATGAAACAGACACGGCGGAAGGTTACATCCACAGGGAGGCAGTGAGTCCAGCAGACGGCACTAGAGGAAAACGAATGATGGAGAAGTTAGAGAGACGTGCGCATGCGCTTCATGTAACCGACAGACCCCTTTTAAAAGTCTGCAAGTGAAGTGCTGCTGGGCTGAAGCCGTCGCCGTGTAGGTTGTTGACAGTGTGTTTAGTGTTTTGTCGCACTGCTGTGAGACAGACTGCCTGCGGCTGAAGAGAGGAGAGCTGGTCGCAGCTGTGTTTGATGCAGGTACGTGAACGCACCGAGCGGGGACAGAGGGTGGCGTCCAGCGGTTTGACCGACCCACCCCCCTGAAAGATTGTATTATTAGCTCTGTGTTATGATTTCTTGTTGGATAAAGACACACAGCAGCCCCCCCGTCGGGCTGCTAATGTTAGCCGTCACTGCCTTTACAGGACACCGAGCTAACTTTAGCCTAGCCTCCATTTTCCTGCCAGACCTATGGGCCATAGATGTATACTGACAGGTTTGTAACACACAATTCAAAACCAGTCCTTTCCCCCCCAATGACGAACAGTGGTCACGCGTGTTGGTGTTAATTATGCATATAGTACAAAGTTGTAAGTAAAAGTTTACCGGAAGTTATTGAAGTGTTACACTGAGCAGCTGTTTTCTTCCCAGAAACAGTGAACAGAGTGAACGGTTCAAGATGACGACTTCATGGAGCGACCGTCTCCAGAACTACGCCGACCTACCTGCCAACATGGACGGTGTGGCCATGAAGAAGTACCGGCGTGAAGCTCACCACAGGTACGTGTGTGGGCCACACTGCAGCCACACAAGTGCTGCCAACAGAACAACACCCTCAACATGGACCCGGTCCTATGTTCCTGACACACACAACACAAGTGTGTAACACGAGTGGTTTCATCACTGTTTATGTGTTTCAGTTTCTCGTGTTTGACTTTTGTTATTTGCATCTTCAGCATTGCTTCCGATTGATGACCTGAGGTTAAAAACACACATTTCAATCATATAAGCTGTTTTTAAAGCAACAGTGCAACTTGAAGAGACATGTTGCCCCTCAGTGTACTACTTTGTTAATTGATAACTGATCTTGAAGTAAACCTGGATAATCAGTAATTTGTTAAATAAACCTGCAATTTTGTGGCTAAATCAAAGTTGTGAGGATGATGACCAAGTGTTTTTAGCTTAGGCAGAAGAAGGCTTCAATGACCAGGAGCCTGATTGGACCTGTGGGCTTTGTCTCTACCCATAAGCCAGTTTTCAACATCCATACTCAAAGCCATTCATAATTTTGGATATTAAAATTAGAAAAGGAATGAAATGAATGGGAAACACATCTCAAGCTGACTTAGTTCATACACACCTGCACTTGTAACCATGTCCATCCAAACATAATTTCATATTCTGTAGGTGATTATTCTGCCCACTTCAACTCAGTTGCAGTGTCATGTTCTGTTTGTTGCTGTCTGTTATGTCTCATAATGTTGTATATTTGCTGAATTGCATTATTAGTACAAATCCAAATTGTGTTCCACTGTGAAATTAACCAAAAGAGATCAGTTACTAAAAGTTGCTGTTTGTGTTTGGACCTGTGTAGCCAGAAATCATTTCTTTTGATTTAGAAGAACATCACTATTATCACGAAATGGTATCACTATTCTCTGCAAGTGACTAGAGTAACAAAACCAGCAAACAAACAAAAAACAACAAAATCAGACCTTGTAACATGAATTTGTCCTCACAACCACAACAGAAAACAGGGCCTTAATTGAAGGAAGAAATGCTCTGATAAGACAATATGCAGCTTTAAGGGGTTTTATTTTGAGGCTTTCGCTGGAACTGTGTGTCCTAATACCGGAAGGATTCATTGCACTGCAACAGGAAACAGAAGTGGAAGTCTGTGTCTGCCTGAAGCCTGTAAAGCAGCAGAACAGCTACTTTCACATACTGCTGATTATTTTGTCAAATAACTGGAAATAAAATAGCAGATGTCCTGGTGAGAAGAGCAAAACAAACAGATAAAGTA